>NC_051081.1:37760682-38098182 GCF_004664715.2 Peromyscus leucopus
CTGCTTTGAATCCAGTTTGTGCGTGTGGTAAAATACACAGATCTGTTATCCTAACCATGTTAAGTATGCATTGGTATTAAGTACACCCATAGTGTTGTACATCCACCACTGCCAGCCATCTCTGTTAATTCCTTTCATCCCTGACTGTCCTGGAATTTGCTCTGTAGCTGTAGACCAGGCTGGCCTCGAACCTCAGCCTCCTGCATGTTGGATTAAAGGAGTGTGCCAAGCTACACAAAGAAACCCTGTCTCGAAAAAACCAAAAAAAAAAAAAAAAAAAAAAAAAAAAAGGAGTGTGCCACCACACCTGGAAGAATTGAAACTCTTTTTTTTTTTTTTTTTTTTTTTTTTTTTTTTTTTTTTTTTTTTTTTTCCTAAGACAGGGTTTCTCTATGTAGCTCTGGCTGTCCTGGAACTCGTTTTGTAGATCAGGGTGGCCTTGAACTCAAGAGATCCACTTGCCTTTACCTGCCAAGTGCTGGGATTAAAGGCATGTGCCACCATCTGTCTAAGAACTGAGACTCTTTATGTAATATACTTCTTTAGTAAGTACCTGGGTGTGAGCAGATAATACTCAGAGTGTGAAAGTTGATGCTCTACATTATTGTAAAGAATTACTGCAAAGTGCAACCCCAACCAAGAAGGTAGAAGTGCCCTGAAAATTAGTGCTGTGTGGGTGTCACGGAGAAATCAAACAGTGATTTTTGAGTTTCATTTCAGCAATGAGGCAACAGCCATTTTTTAAAAGTAGAGGAAGTAAGTGCTAATAAAACCAGAAGTGTGAATATCATTGATTTGACCTGAAGGGAAGAGTGGGAATTAGATAATAGACTTTTAATTCTTTTTTTTTTGTTTTGTTTTGTTTTTGTTTTTTGAGACAGGGTTTCTCTGTGTAGCTTTGCGCCTTTCCTGGAACACGCTCGGTAGACCAGGCTTAGCCTCGAACTCACAGAGATCCGCCTGCCTCTGCCTCCCGAGTGCTGGGATTAAAGGCGTGCGCCACCGCCGCCTGGCGACTTTTAATTCCTAATGAAAAATTTTCAAACTTGTAAGTACCATCAATAACTGGGTACGGTGCTCACACTTGTAGCCCCAGCGCTTGGAAGACTGAGGTAGCAGGATCCCCAAGAGTTTGAGGCCAGCCAGCGTGGGCTCCGCGGTGAGCTCCAGGTCGGTGTGGGCTACCGAGTGAGACTCTGTCCCAAAAGCAGTGAATGAAAGATAGGGACTGGCAGGATGGCTCGGTGGGTAAAGGCTTGCTACCAAGCCTGAAGATCTGAGTTTGATCCTCGGAACCCACACAGTAGAAGGAGAGAGCGGCCTCACCTAGTTGTCCTATGACCTCTGCGCACGTGAGCGCATGCGCACATGCATAAACTGAGATCAATGGAGGCTTTTAAAGAATTAAAAGAGACGGATGGTGGTCACACTCGGGAGGCAGAGGCAGACCGCTCTCTGTTAGCTTAAGGCCAACCTGATCAACAAAGCAAGTTCTAGGGCAGCCAAGGCTACACAGCGAGACCCTGTCTCAAATCCCCCCCCCCCAAAAAAAAGAAATTAAAAAGGGTTCTGAAGAGAATGTTTAGTGGTTTATAGCACTTGTTGCTCTTACAGAGGACCCGGGTTTGGTTCCATCATCCACATGGTTTATAACTCTCTGTAGCTCCCGGTCCAAGGGATCTGATACCGCTTGGCCTCCCTCAGGCATAAGGCGCGCGCGCGCGCGCACACACACACACACACACACACACACACACACACACACAGAGTACATGTACGTACATGCAGGCAAATGCTCATGCACAGAAGATAAATATATCCAAAAAAAATGAAAATAGAGAAATGAAGGGGAAGAAAATAAAAAGCTACAAATACCAGGATAAATTCTGACTCTAAATTCAATGGGTGTGTGTATATGTGTGTTTTGAACCAGGGTCTCACTATGTTACAGGCTGGCCTATAACAATGTAGACCTGGGGTTAAAGGTGTGCACCACCACCACAGTGGGCAATTTTGCTGTATTTTTTAACAGTTCTACATATTAACTATTTTTTGTGCCATACCAGGGTTTTAAGCTATAGCTTCACACCTGCTAAATACGTGCTCTGTCATTGAGCTACGTCTCCAGATCAATATCTTATATCCATTCCATATTCAGATTTCTCCAGGTCTAAAAATATTCCTTTTTCCCCTCCCTCAAAACACTCCTTTCTTGATAGGAAGTTTTATTTCCTGTCCTTGCTCGTTATGCTTGCTTTGGCATAGTAGTCTCTTAATTTGTAAGTTGCTCTTCTGTGTCCCAACAGCATTAACCTGTGAAGGGTCCCAGCCTATTGTAAAATCTAACTTGTGCATTTGCTTGATTATTCTTTCGGGGTATAACTTTCCTTCCCCCTCTCCTCTCTTTTGTGACAGGACTCCGCTCTGCAGAACTAGCTGGCCTGGAACTCCTTGTGTGATCCAGGTTGGTCTTAACACTCACTGAGATCCTCCTGCCTCAGCCTCCTATGCACCTCTAGGCCCGTGTGTAACCTTCCTTCTTAACGGTTTCAGATAGCTTTTGTCAGAAAGGATGGAGTTGGGAAACGGAAAACTGCTTAGGACCGGACTGAACTCGCTGAATCAGGCGGTGCATCCAACCCACGGCCTCGCCTGGACGGACGGGAATCGGGTAGTCCTGACAGGTTTACAGCTTCATAACGGAGAGGCCAAGTTTGGGGACTCCCAAGTCCTCGGGAAATTTGACTACGTCTGTGGGCTTTCCTGGGCCCCGCTCAGCGCAGCTCCCGGACCCACTCTGCTCGCCGTCCAGCATAAGAAACACGTCGCTGTGTGGCAGCTGCGCCCCAGCACCTCGGGATCAAGCAAATGGCAGATGTCTCAGACCTCCGAAATCAGAGAGTCCCTCCCTCTCCTTCCCCAGGGCTGCGTGTGGCACCCGAAAGATGCTGTCCTGGCTGTGTTGACGGCACAGGATGCTTCCATTTTTCCCGACGTTCACAGCGACGGTTCCAGAGTCAAAGTGGACATCAACACCAGGGGCCGAATTTACTGTGCGTGTTGGACCCTGGACGGCCAGAGGCTGGTGGTGGCGATAGACAGCAGCCTTCACTCGTACACATGGGACAGTGCTCAGAAGTCCCTCCACAGCTGCGCCTTCTGCCCGGTGTTTGATGTGAACCGCCCCATCCGCTCCATCACAGCCACCGTGGACTCTCAGGTGGCCATAGCCACCGAGCTTCCGCTCCACAAGCTTTGTAGCTTAAATGCGTCTGAAGCCTTTGACGCTCCGCCCGGTGGGAGAGATGCGGGTGTGCGCGCTCAGCCTGTGGGTGAAACGCCCCCCGGGGAGGGGAGTTCTGGAGTGACAGTGTCTTCCTTTTCCGATCCCCTGGATCTGACTCGCATACATTTCAACCGATCAGGCGCTGAGGAGGGTCCTCTTCTTTGTGTAAGAGAAAGGGACTACTTGACAGGAACCGGCCAGGACTCTTCCCATCTGGTCCTGGTCACCTTTAAGAAAGCCATCACCATGACAAAAAAGGTTGCCATCCCGGGCATCCTGGTTCCTGATCTCATCGCATTTAACTTGAAAGCGCAGCTGGTGGCCGTGGCCGCCAACACGTGCAACGTCATTCTGGTCTATTCCGTCACTCCTTCTTCTATGCTCAACATCCAGCAAATTCAGTTAGAGAGTAACGAGAGACCCAAAGGCCTTTGCTTCTTGACAGACAGATTGTTACTAATTTCTGTAGGGAAACCAAAGCCCACCGAAGCCGTGTTCCTTCCTTCCTCAGAATCTGATCAGTATTCCGTTTGCCTGATAGTCAGAGAAGTAACATTGGGAAGAGAATCTTCTGGAACGCCTGCTGAAAGTCAGGGTGCTTACTCTGCCTTCAACGCTCAGTTGGAGAAAGCAGACAGAGAGCAGATGGTTGAGAACCTCTCCCTGGGCTTGAGACAAGGACTCTTGCTGACAGCGGACACCAGTCTGGCTCAGAGTGGGAGGTCTGGCAGAGCCCTTATTCAAGAGATTGAAAGCCCCTCGTCCCCTCCACCCAGGGATTCCATTGTACAGGAAACCCTTCTCAGGCCCTCCTGGCTTTGGCCAGCCTTGCCTAGACCCAGCTGGACACCAGACCACACCAGCACCCCAGAACCGAATTTACCTCCAAGAGAGAACTTAGGGGAAGAGAAGGAAACCTGCCCGCTCTCCAGGGAGCTGGCCGTCTTATCTCGGCACCTGGTCGGAATGCAGCAGAGTCTCTTTGAACTCACGGACTCTCTACAGAAGGAGAAGCGGTTCTCTCCAGTGTATCCCCTCTCTCAGGATCCTCCCTATGTTCACCTCGTTTACCAGGTAACGTCTCCCTTGAGGAACTTCCACTATGCCGGAAGCTCTTGAATCCAGTGGGTCTTGCCAGAAACATTGGTAAGGAGGGGGGCTCCGAGTAAAGCTCGGTGACCTGGGCATGCTGGGTTACAGGCAAGCTCGCCTGCCTTTGCGCACACAAAAGTGCACACACCAGGGTTTAGCGTGATTTTATCACATCCCTGCTGTGGAAATGAAAGAGTGCACTCTGGTGATTTATATTTAGGAAAAAAAATAGGTTTAATTGTGTCATTCCATTGTGAAAACCTTTTCTGTGTGTGTGTGTGTGTGTGTGTGTGTGTGTGTGTGTGTGTGTGTGTGAGAGAGAGAGAGAGAGAGAGAGAGAGAGATCATTTAAAATGCTTTGAGTGCATCCCTACACATGCCCATGCAAGTACATCGCCATGGTTTTTTTGTGGTGGTGGTTTGTATTTTTGAGAAAAGGTTTCTCTGTGTAGCCCTGGCTATCCTGGAACTCACTCTGTAGACCAGACTGGCCTTGAACTCAGAGATCCGCCTGCCTCTGCCTCCCCAGTGCTGGGATTAAAGGCGTGCGCCACCACTGCCTGGCCCATCTCCATGTTTTTTATACCGGACACTTCTTTTTCACATCGAGTCTGGCTCTGCTCCACCCTGTCCATCACTTCCTTTAACCGGTGCCCAATGTGATCCTCTCCCGCTAGCCTCTACACATATAAAATCAACCACAGATCCTTGTGTACAGATATACATACAGTATGGTGGGGTGCTTTGTCACTGTCTTACAGAGTGAAGTCATGGGGTGCTCTATACCTCAAGTTGAGTATGCGTGTACCTCAAATAAGGCCAAACTAGTATATTTATTCATTTGGCTTAGTATCTTTATTTTTGTTGCATTAATTCCCAGAAGTGAAGTGTATTGGGGACTATGGGGGTCCAGCCCCTCGATAGTTCCCTCCCAGGGTCCGGGAAGAATCTACAACCAGCTGATAATTAATTTTTGATGAAAAGAAATGAATCTATGTACACGAAACTCCTTAGTTCATACACTTTATTATTCTGCGATAGTTCTCTTTTACACAGCTTCTATTCTGCTCTCATGTCTAGCTCCTTTCTTGCCTGATTTCTCTATATTTATCTACTGTCCCCTCTAGGTTCTAACTTAATTCCTACATCTAGTTCTGTCCCTTCTAGGTTCTCATCTGTCTAGTTCCCCTATCAGCTCCTCTCCCGGCTCCTTCTCTCTCATCTGGCTCTTCCTCATCTCCCATCTCGTTCCTCTAGTCCTCTCTTTTAGCCCTTCAATCTAGTTCTTCCCCATCTCATTTTGTTCCTCTCAAGTTCTTACCCATCTAGTTCTTCCATTCTCTTTTCTTTTCTCTGTCCTGTGCCCTGGAAGTCCCGGTATATAAAGGGAGGGTCCGAGCTCAATTGTGTAAAGCTATTACTTAACGTCCACCTCTCCTAGGCGGTGTCTCCTTGTGGAATTTACCATAAGTCAGGAGACTTGCAGATGGGCTGTTATCATTGTTAGTCCTCGGAAGTTGGGCCCCCACCTGAGTGGTGTTTCCTGTAGTTCTTGAAAGTGGCTAAGGAAGATAATCTGATTCCAGAGAAAGCCTTTCCTGAGGCTGTTCTCCAAATACCTGGATTGTGTATGTCCAGAGAGTGATCGGTCTACACTGTTAGTCCTTCTTAGGGGAAAGTCAATTGGAAAACACATGATTTTCATAACAGAATACAGCTGATATATAACAAGCCAAGTAACACCAAAAACTCCTTGGAATTTGGCTTCCTCTGGAGGAATTCCCTGATCCCTCCAGGTAGTGACTGCCATAACCAGCTGAGTTCTTATGATATATTCCTGCAGCCCGCAGCAGAAGTGCAAATTTGAAGAGCGTGTTTCTATCATTTTTTGTTGTTGTTTTGAAAATCGGATCCCATGTAGCTCAGGCTAGCCTCTCAGGGATGACCTTGAACTTCTTGTGTGTGGTGTATGTATGTGTTCATATGAGTTGGGTGCAGGTGGAGGGTATACACGTGTGTTGGGAAGCAGGAAGCTGACATCACCCGTCTTCCTAGATTGCTTTCCACCGTACGTTTTGAGACCAGGTTTCTCACTGAACCCAAATCTCATGGACTTGGCCATTGAGTTCTGAGAGTCGCCTGTATCCACCCAGTCAGCATGTACCCTGCTTTTTTTTTTTTTTTTTAAACATGTGTGTTGGGAATTCAAGCTCAGGTTCTTGTGCTTTTGCGGCAGATAATTTACTGACTCGGCCATCTCCACAGACCATGACCTTGAGTTTCTTATCTTCTGCCTTCTCAGAAGGGCTGGATCACAGGTGTGCACCCCACACCTGGTTTTATGCTGTGCTGGGGAAGCAACTCGGGAGCTCGTGTGTGCTAAGGTGGCACTCTACCTTTTGAGGGGAGTTGCCCAGTCAATGTCATTGGGGTTTTTGGTATTTATTTACTTAGTGTGTGTACTGAAAAAGTTGTTTGAAGCTGGAGAGGTAGTGGTTAAGAGCATGGACTAGGCTGGACATGGTGGCGTACACCTTTAGTTCCACACTCGGGAGGCAGAGGCAGGAGGATCTCTGTGAGTTAGAGGCCAGCCTGGTCTACACAGTGAGTTCCAGGATAGCCAGGGCTACATAATGAGACTCTGTCTAAACACACACACACACACACACACACACACACACACACACACACACACACACATACCTACCTACACACCCCTACCTTAAAAACAAAAAAAGAAAAACCATGCACTGCTCTTCTAGAGAACTAGACTGTGGTTCCTACCACCTGTAACCCCAGTGCCAGGGGATAATGCCCTTTTCTGACCTCTTCTGGTACTAGGTGTAATGTGGTGTGTAGACATGTGTGCAGCAGAACACACACACATAAAAATAAATCTTAAAAAAAAAAAATTATAATGATTAAACAAACAGAAAAACTAAACAGATTGAGTATCCCCAATCTAAATATCTGAAGTCTGAAGTGCCCTAAACTTCAAAACTCTGCCATTCAGGTGTAAAAGTCCACACCTGACTTCTTGTGATTGGTCATAGCCCAAATCCAGGTCCACAGCAGGCCTCGGGGCCCCTGGCTGTAATCCCAGCACTCAGGAGGGGGAATTAGGAAGATGGGGAGTTTTTTGGGTTTTGTTTTGTTTTGTTTTTCGAGACAGGGTTTCTCTGTGTGGCTTTGTGCCTTTCCTGGAACTCGCTTTGGAGACCAGGCTGGCCTCGAACTCACAGAGATCCACCTGCCTCTGCCTCCCGGGAGTGCTGGGCTTAAAGTTGTGCGCCACCACTACCCAGGAAGATGGGGAGTTTGGTGTTAACCTTGGCTACCTCCTGGCCTGATGACAGGCTAGGCTACAGGAGATCCTCCCTCACAAACAGAGAATACAAATAAAATAACAGTTTTGTTTAAATTACCTGCAGAGCTGGGTGTGGCTGGGCGTGTCTAATCTCAAGGCTCTGGAGGCGGAGGCACCGGGAATCCAAGCCAACCTGGGTACATGATGATTCTGCATCACAAAGGAAGTGAACATACTATGTTTAGAAAGTGGGGTACATTTCTAAAGTGGGGTACATTTCTCCTGCGTGTTAGTTCCTGTTGCTGAGGATGTTGTGGTACAGGGGTCACTTGAGCCCAGAAGTTTGGGGCCAGGAGCATGAGCCGAATTAGACCCTATCTCAAACAAGAATTGTTACTTTTTATGAGGGTGCATATGGAACATAAATGGTTTCATGTTTAGATGTGTGATTACACGTGAACATTCCCAACTTGGAAGTACTTCTGTTCTCAGGCATTTCAGATAAGGGATAACCAGCCTGTGCGGTGAAATTCCGGTGAAATTCCGTATGGTCAAGGTCATCACGGCGTGAGTTTGAGACTCAAAAAAGAGTGCTGATGATTCTTTTTAACAGCAGAGTATGTTAGACACGTGACTGCTTTAAAACACTTCCATTACATATATTAATTATACAAAATAATGTGTTTCATTATGACTTATTTTAAGCCTTCATTGAATTCACCCCTCCTCCCCCCCATTCCCTGACCCCATTATCTTCTCTGTGACAACCCCCTTCTGTCTTCCTCCTCCAGATTCCATATACGAGAGAAAGTATAATAGTTGTCTGAGTCTGACTTAGTCCACAAGCCAGCCGTCCAGTTCCATAGTAACACCGTTCGCCAAGTACTTACGAAGACACTATTTCAACTAATAATCAGGAGTAATGTGCAGATAGTAACTTTTATACTGTGTGTTTGTATATGATGTGTATGTGTGAGGTGGGCATGCATGTTCCATGGCATGCATGTAGAAAGCAGAGCACAGTTGTCAAGAACCAGAAGCCACGTGTGGTAGCACACTATGTTCCTAGCACTGAGGAGGCAGAGGCAAGGTTGCTCCATCTCTCCTGGCCCCTCTACGTCGTCCTTCAGAAATGTCATTGCGCCATTTCTACCATCGATTAACGGTTTTCACTTTCACTTGAAGAAACCCTCGTCTGTAGGTCCTGCGGAAAAAAGAGCCGTGCTTCTCTGCGATGGCAAGCTACGGCTCAGCACAGTCCAGCAGATGTTTGGCCTCTATCTCGTGGAAATGCTGCACGGTAGGTTAGAACCCAGAGCCTTGTGGGACATGGTTGCTTTATTAGGCCTTGGGGTTTTTTGTTTGTTTGTTTGTTTTTTTCAAGACAGGGTTTCTCTGTGTAGCCTTGGCTGTCCTGGAACTCACAGAGATCCACCTGCCTCTGCCTCCTGAGTGCTGAGACTAAAGATGTTGGCTGCCACCACCACCACCACCTGGCTCATTTTTTTTTTTTTTTTTTTTTTTTTTTAACAGCAACCACTGCCTTGAACATAAAGACATTTTGTTTTTCCTTTTAGCATTGTAACATTTTTCTGTCTTGACAGATACATTTATAATATGGCTTTGCAATGGTCATTTGTTTGTTTGTTTGTTTTCCGAGACAGGGTTTCTCTGTGTAGCTTTGGTGCCTTTCCTGGATCTTGCTCTGTAGACCAGGCTGGTCTCAAATTCACAGAGATCCACCTGCCTCTCCCTCCTGAGTGCTGGGATTAAAGGCGGGCGCCACTACCGCCTGGCAGCAATGGTCATTTTTAACAGATAGGTTAATATTACTTCTGAGGCATACCGCTTTTACTTCCTCATAGTTTCTTGTTTATGAGTTTTTAGTTGACTTTAAAATTTTTAGTTTTGTTTTTTTTGTGTTTGCCTGCATGTTTATCTGTGAACAGGATGGATGTAGTACCCATTTTTGCCAGAAGAGGGCATTAAATTCCCTGTGACTGATGTTTCAAACAGTTAGTTGTTAGTCCTCATGAAGGTGCTGGGACTTGAACCCTGGTCCTCTGGAAGTACAACTAGTGTTCTTAACTGCCGAGCCATCTCTCAGGTCCCATTTTTGTTTTACATGTGGGAGTGTTTTGCCTGCATCTATGTCTGTGTACCATGGGCACACTGTGGCCTAGGAGACAAGAAGGGGGCGTTGGATCCCATCGTCTGTCCGCAGCAGGCAGTGAATGCGCACCCTCCTTGGGTAGCTACAGTTGGTACTGATGTATAGAATAAAAAATTCCTCGGTAGGGTGAATCACACTGCACCATATGATAAATGTCAGTCCTCAGACTGGGGAAATGGCTCAGTGGTTAAGAATACTGGCTGATCTTCCAGAGGACCCCGGTTCAATTCCCAGCACCTACATGGCAGCTCACAACTGTCTGTAACTCCTGTAACTGTCTGTTCCAGAGGATCCGATGCCCTCATACAGACATACATGCAGGCAAAACACCAGTGTACGTAAAATAAAAATAATTGATTATCAATGTCAGTCCTGAGGAAAACTATGTTCTTAGTTTTGAGTGATCCACCTGAGGGGATTGTTGTTGACGCCCACTTTCTGAGCTACCATGTGACCTGATTCTAAGTACAACTCCATTCTTCCATCTCCATGTTTTCTGAAAAGTGTCAGATGATGAGGTTTATGATGAGGTTTGCCATCAACCACGGTATTTCACTTTTTAAAAGTTAGCCCCAGTGTGGCGGTGTCCATCTGTGACGGCAGCACCCGTGTGAGCGAAGCCACCAGCCTTGGGCTACAGTGGTGCAGCCACAGCTGCGGGGCCAGACTTAACAATGGGAGCCAGACATGTTTGCAGCTAGGCGTTCATCCTTCTCAAACTGCACGATCGCCTGAGTTGCTGTGTGTGTGTGTTTGTTTACTTTGTAGATTCCCACTGGATCCTCCTCTCCGCGGACAGCCAAGGTTTCATCCCATTAACCTTCACAGCCTCCCAGACCATCGTGGTGAGAGATGGCAGCCTGTCTAAGCCAGAGGTGGCCAGGGACCCTTTCTCACAATCAGGATGTCACTCGCACACCTGAAGCCTCCGGAGACCTTGCCACCCGGAGTGTAGATGCAGCTGGCTGTTTGCACAGCGGCCCCCGATGGCCGTTCTGCAGAGCGCGTGCTCCCCCAGCTTCCCCTGGGGGCCGTGCGCTGCTGCTGGGCAGCAGGGCAAGGGGTTGCTTATGTAGTCATGACTGTGCCACTTGGAGGATAGAATTCCAAGAACAAAACACTCTGCTGCCATATGGACTGTATTTTGCGTCTTCCCTAAGACTGTGCTCGCCCAGCCGGCAGCTGCGTGAACACCGCCTTAGAGTGGTGCTGTGTTCACGGGATGCCCTGGCACAGTCGCGGGCCTTTGTCCTGCTTTAGGTGAGGAGGAGACTGCTGCGGAGTCCGTGGTCCAGCACGGCCTTTAATCCATTCCCCAGGCGGTAGAAAACCAGTACCAAAGGAAGCAGAGACCCTCCTTCACCCTCAGGACTGCCCGGGTCGGGCGGGAGTTCAGAGGATGGCCTCCCGCCCAGGATTTAAGACCAGCCCTTTTGATTCCGTAAACCGTTCCAGCTGATGGAAGTCCAGATACTGCTCAAAAGTGCTCTGAGCAAATTTTAAATAAAATTTCAAGATTTGGCCCCCTCTGGCCTCCGACTGAACGTGTGCGCTGCCCACCTGGTGTCTTCTTGCCTTTGCCAATCATGATTTTCTCCTTGAGATGTGGTGATTTATTTTCCAGTTTGAGGATCACAAAAATTTCCCATTTTCCCTCCCAGTAATCAGCCTTCTTGGTCACCTTTTCATTTGGTTGGTTGGTTGGTTGGTTGGTTGGTTGGTTGGTTTTTTTGAGATAGGGTTTCTCTGTGTAGTTTTGGTACCTGTCCTGGATCTCACTCTGTAGCCCAGGCTGGCCTCGAACTCACAGAGATCCGCCTGGCTCTGCCTCCCGAGTGCTGGGATTACAGGCTCCTTTGTTTTTGAAGTAAGGGCTCAGACCTTACTCCAGACTGTAAGGCTTCTGCTCTCCCTGAGCTGTGTGCCGCCAGCCCAGCTTGTCACTTTTAACTTTGCTATTTCTCTTTTAAGCCCTTTCAAATCTAAGAGACCAGTGTAGAATCGGGAAGTCTTTCAAAAGGTTGAAAATTCACAAAACCTCAGCGAGTTGTAAAAAGCGTCAGTCTGTGGGTACGATCTTGATAGTACGGTGGGGGAAGAGTCTTGACCCCTTCACTGGACTCCTCACGGCTCAGACAGTACCCCACCCGTCAGTCACTGCAGGCCGGCAGATTGATCTGGGCTGGGAGCGCTGCACATCCCGGAGCCACTGTTTGAACCCTCGAGGCTCCATTAACACGGAGACTCCCCCTCCCTTTTCCCTGAAAATTACCCAGAGAGGAACCCATCTTGTGCCTTTGGGGACTCCTGTCTGTCTCTCGCCGTTTATGAAGATGGAGCTGGGCTGGGGAGAGAGGCAAAGGCCTGCTTTGTGGTTCAGATGCATTAGACAACCGCTGGGATAATGGACGGGAAGGGCGCTCGTCTGCAATCAGCGGCCTGCAGAGTGGTGGCTGAGGCCTGGCTCCAACTGCCGAGGAGGTGTCTGGGACGTGATGAAATCACTGCTATTAGGACTCCTAAAGAGAGGGACTAAGGAAACCTGAGTAAGATCCCGGAGTGCCTCACGCTGTACTTCCTTTATAATCACCACTTCTCAGGGCAGAGGACTCAGAATGAGTCTTGATTGAAATCTCGAATGTTGGCCGAGGCTTTGCTGAATGTTCTGATGGTGTATACTCTCTGTGAGTGTCGCTGGGGTAGAGCAGTGTTCTGGATTTGTGTACGCATAACTGTCATCCTTGTATTTCCTCCTCCGGTGGACATAGTGGAGAATGTAAATTGTTTCTGGATAATAACTCGGATTCCATCTAATGACAGGTCCTACACAGATGTTTCCTGGGCCTCTGCTGTTGAGGACAGTCACTGGAACAATAGAAGCCAGTCCGGTGTCATTTGCTGGCGGCAGAGAGAAGCGCTAAGTCCTTTAGATGTTTAGGGTCACATTAACAAGATTTTATTCAGCCAGGGGTGGTGGCGCGCATCTTTAATCCAGCACTCAGGAGGTAGAGGCAGGTGGATCTCTGTGAGTTGGAGGCCAGCCTGGGCTACACAGTAAGTTCCAGGCCTTCCAGTACTACATAGTGAGACGACCCTGTATTATAATAATAATAATAATAATAATAGTAATGATAAGTCGTTCTAAGGAGTGGGAACATTACTAGAACCTTTCAAGCTTCCTGTATGTCCCTTTTAATCCTGTCTTCACAGCACCAGAGGTGTCTGATAGAGGTCTTGATTATTGTAATTATTGCTTCCTCATTCCTCCACTTTGTAAAAGGGAGTTTCACCACCTTGTATACACGTTGGCGTAGACATCATGTTTACGTCCCTTGTTTTTGAGCTTTAAACAAATGGCACGTTGTATAGTCGTCTGTGACTGAGTATGTGTGCGTGCTCCCTGGGGTTAGGGGTGGTGACGCACTCGGGAGGCAGAGCCAGGCGGATCTCTGTGAGTTCGAGGCCAGCCTGGTCTACAGAGCGAGATCCAGGACAGGCACCAAAACCACACAGAGAAAGCCTGTCTCAAAAAACAAAACAAAAACAAACAAAAAAAGGTGTGCACCACCACTTCCCAGCTTCCATCCAGCCTTGTTTTTTGAAATAGTGTCTCCCATTGTTCTGGAACTCACCAAGTAGGCTAGACGAGCCGGCCGGCCAGCCCCAGGGATCATCTGTCTTGTTTCACCTCCCCAAAACACTCGGATCACAACCTCATGCCACTATGTGTGTTTTTTGTTGTTGATTGTTTTTTACTATTTATTTATTTATTTTGTTTTTTCGAGTCAAGGTTTCTCTGTGTAGCTTTGGCTGGCCTCGAACTCACAGAGCTGCTCCACCACCGCCTGGCTTGTTGATTTCTCATGTGAGTCCTGGGCCTCACACTGAGATCCTCAAGCTTAGAGGCAGCGATGCTCTTCTGACTGAGCCAGCCCTCCAGCCCCTCCCCCCTGTTTTCTGAGACTGTCTCTCACTGAACCCGGAGCTCACCATTTTGGCTAGACTGGCAGGCCATTGAGCTCCTAGGATCTGCCTGTCTCCCTCCTCCACCCACCCAAACACTGGGGTCACAGGTCACAGCCCTGTCATGCTGTCCCAGGTTTTTACCTGGATGCTGGGGGTCTGAACTCAAGTCCTCGAACTTACACAGAAGCTTGTTCCCACTAAGCCGTCTCCCAGCCCCCACTCAATATTATTTCAAAGACACATCCTCTTGTGTGTATGTTGTTCTCACTATTGTGACTTGGCAGAATTCACAATACTGCTGGCATGGGCATTTCACTGTTTCCTGGCCTTATTTTTGAAATTACAAACTACATTGCTTTGGATACTTTTGTAACTATCTCCGTATGCAAATATTTGACAAGTCTCTCCGTGGTCTTTTACCCAGAAATGGCTCTCACTGTGACGCTGTTTGGTTCCTACAAATTGCTTTGTAGTATATTTTGAGGCCAGGTATTATAATGCTTTCTTCTTTTTTGCTCAAGATTGATGTAGGAACTAGTATTTGCGTGTGCTTCCATATGAATATAAAGATTGTTTTGTTTCCTATGAAGAATGTTGGGCTAGGATATAGATCAAAAACTGTATTCATAGCTCATCTAGCATATACTTAAGGTCTCAGGGTCAGTCCTTACCTGGAAAAAAAAAACAGACAAAATAACAAGAAACCTGTCAAGGCTCGTGTCTAGGATCCCAGTACTTGGTTGGCTCAGCCAACACTAGTGCATTCGAAGCCGACTTGAACTCTACAGCAAAGTCCTGTCTCACACATAGAAAGAATGATGTTTGCTGTAGGATTTTGGCAGATACTCCTTTGAGGAAGAAGCATTGCTTTTTGATCTTGGTCTGCTAAGTACTTCTAATATGGGTGCATTTAGTTTTTTTATCAGACAATTCTTCCATGGAGGGAAGGTGATGGGTTCCATTTGGGTGCGTGGTGTTGGGACTGCCTGGGAAGCACCCCGGGAGGCACTGGGTCTGGGGAGTTGAAGCTCAGCAGAGAGCGGTGGGTTGAAAGTGGAGTCTGCAGCGCGTAAGTGAGATCACACTGCCCTGGGAAGGTGGCGGTGGTAAGTGAGATCGCACTGCCCCGGGAAGGTGGTGGTGGTAAGTGAGATCCGCACTGCCCCGGGAAGGTGGCGGTGGTAAGTGAGATCACACTGCCCCGGGAAGGTGGTGGTGGTAAGTGAGATCACACTGCCCCGGGAAGATGGTGGCGGTGGTAAGTGAGATCCGCACTGCCCCGGGAAGGTGGTGGTGGTAAGTGAGATCCGCACTGCCCCGGGAAGGTGGCGGTGGTAAGTGAGATCCGCACTGCCCCGGGAAGGTGGTGGTGGTGGTAAGTGAGATCACACTGCCCCGGGAAGGTGGCGGTGGTAAGTGAGATCACACTGCCCCGGGAAGGTGGTGGTGGTAAGTGAGATCCGCACTGCCCCGGGAAGGTGGCGGTGGTAAGTGAGATCGCACTGCCCCGGGAAGGTGGTGGTGGTAAGTGAGATCCGCACTGCCCCGGGAAGGTGGCGGTGGTAAGTGAGATCACACTGCCCCGGGAAGGTGGTGGTGGTAAGTGAGATCACACTGCCCCGGGAAGATGGTGGCGGTGGTAAGTGAGATCCGCACTGCCCCGGGAAGGTGGTGGTGGTAAGTGAGATCCGCACTGCCCCGGGAAGGTGGCGGTGGTAAGTGAGATCCGCACTGCCCGGGAAGGTGGTGGTGGTGGTAAGTGAGATCACACTGCCCCGGGAAGGTGGCGGTGGTAAGTGAGATCACACTGCCCCGGGAAGGTGGTGGTGGTGGTAAGTGAGATCCGCACTGCCCCGGGAAGGTGGCGGTGGTAAGTGAGATCCGCACTGCCCCGGGAAGGTGGCGGTGGTAAGTGAGATCCGCACTGCCCCGGGAAGGTGGCGGTGGTAAGTGAGATCACACTGCCCCGGGAAGGTGGTGGTGGTAAGTGAGATCCGCACTGCCCCGGGAAGGTGGCGGTGGTAAGTGAGATCACACTGCCCCGGGAAGGTGGTGGTGGTAAGTGAGATCACACTGCCCCGGGAAGATGGTGGCGGTGGTAAGTGAGATCCGCACTGCCCCGGGAAGGTGGTGGTGGTAAGTGAGATCCGCACTGCCCCGGGAAGGTGGCGGTGGTAAGTGAGATCGCACTGCCCCGGGAAGATGGTGGCGGTGGTAAGTGAGATCTCACTGCCCCGGGAAGGTGGTGGTGGTAAGTGAGATCGCACTGCCCCGGGAAGATGGTGGCGGTGGTAAGTGAGATCCGCACTGCCCCGGGAAGGTGGTGGTGGTAAGTGAGATCCGCACTGCCCCGGGAAGGTGGTGGTGGTAAGTGAGATCACACTGCCCCGGGAAGATGGTGGCGGTGGTAAGTGAGATCCGCACTGCCCCGGGAAGGTGGTGGTGGTAAGTGAGATCGCACTGCCCCGGGAAGATGGTGGCGGTGGTAAGTGAGATCGCACTGCCCCGGGAAGGTGGTGGTGGTAAGTGAGATCGCACTGCCCCGGGAAGATGGTGGCGGTGGTAAGTGAGATCGCACTGCCCCGGGAAGGTTAAGGAGCGTCAAAGAAGCAGAAAGAAAGAGGGGCGTGTGGGTCAGAGATGCTGGAGAGCAAGCCAAGGACGATTAGAGTTTTGGAGCTCAGCATTCACTAGTTAGCATTGAGGGCTTCCTCCGTGTGTTAGTTACTTGTCTTGTTGCTATGCTAAAATACCATGATAAAAGCCACTTAAGGGCCGGGCGTTGGTGGCGCACGCCTTTAATCCCAGCACTCGGGAGGCAGAGGCAGGCGGATCTCTGTGAGTTCGGATCTCTGTGAGTTCGAGGCCAGCCTGGTCTACATAGTGAGTTTCAGGACAGGCTCCAAAGCTACACAGAGAAACTGTTGCAAACATCACCACCCCCTCACCCTTGCAAAAAAGTGGATCTCAGGTTGTTCATTGGCCTCAAACTTAATATGCAGCTGAGGCAGGCCTTGAACCCTTGATTCTCCTGTTTCTACCCCAAGTGCCAGGATTAACTGTGTGCATCACCACACCCAGCTAAATTTGTTTTTTTAAAAAATATAAACCCCAGTGCATCTTTCTTCCCCAAAGACACAGCCCCTAGAAAACTGCAGTTCCTATTACATGCTATTATAACAAGAATTTCAGAAGATGTTTTTACGTTTATTTGTAAAAGTGACTGGCCTCCGATGGCTCTGTGTCGTCCTCTGTCTACTGATAGAAGCAGTGACCTCAATTCGTGTGAAGAGAGCAAAATGCTGGGCAAAACCCCTGTGTGCCAGGTAGTCGTGTGTCCTCAGTTTACCCATTCACACTGCGTCCCAGCTTTTCTATGCTCTCTCAGCAGGTGTCCACTGGAGACTGGGCAAACCAGGTCTTCGCCTGTTTTCCTGTGTGTGGAGCTCTGCCATCTAGCAAAGGGAGTGAGCGTACATACAGGCTGGAGGAGGCAGGACCTCCCTGATGCCAGAAGGAGTCTTGGGGGATGCTTCTCGAGTCTTGGGTTCCTTGAAGATGGAGAAGTTTAGTCTACAAGTCGGAAAGGTCTAAGGGTCAACAGGTAAGGAGGTCGCAAGTAGGGTTCCTGGAACCTGAGCTAGCCCCTTTGGGAGATGTCACTAAAGCTTCCATTTGCAAGGGGCTGCACAGAGAGTTCCAGAAAATGCCGGCTTCTGCGTTCCCGGCTCACAGAAGTCCCCTTCACGTTCAGGCGATGCTGTAGCTAGTTCTCCTGAGGGAAGGGAAGAAGGAAGAGATGTAAGGTGAGGGTCTTGGCCCTGTCCTAGGGTGCCACGGAAGTCCTAGTCTTGCCCGCAACTCTCCACTCCCGGGTCTACTGGAGCCACAGCCCAGGTCCCTCCCAGTCCCATCAGGCAAGTCCTCAGCCTCTAGGCATTGTTGGAGTTGAGAGTGTGATCCCAGGGGCCCTCTAGCTGGAGGCCGATGTTATCAGCTGTGAGAAGTGAGGGGCTGCTGATAATGCCGCCTTGTGTGTCCCGTGTAGAGATGGAGAGCGACTTGTGTATTTGTGAGTAGGAACATCTGTGGGCCAGATGTGTTGTTGATGTGGCAGCACGCACTTCCTCATAGGTGCCTATTTGGCCTTGGGCCCTGTGCTGAGCTCCTGGGGTGAAAGGATTCATGTGCTGTATCCCCAGCTGCAAGATTCCTGCACTATCCTAGGAAAGCCAGGCAGCACACACATCCTCCATGCAGTGGGATGTATGGGAGGGGAAGGGCCAGCCCGGACAGCCGCTCAGCAGCCATGGGAGGGGAGAGCAGGAGGCTCCCAGGCTCGGGCACTGGGGCAGACCATGAGTCCACTCTCTGAGACAGAGATCCAGAAGAAGCGGGGAGAGGATGAGCTCGGGTAAAGGCTTCCTGCGCCTGGCTAACGTGCTGGTGGGACAGCCAGTACAGCTGTGCAGGAGTGACGCGCCCGGGTGTGGAACTTGGCGGAAGTGCAGGGCGGAGGGTGACGAGTCACCAGGTGTGAGGTGTTCTAGAGGGCTACAAGGGAGATCTAGGGATCCCTCTCATCCCCTATCTACCCGGTAATCCAAGGAAGAAGATTGAGGATGAAGAGTAGACATGGAAGGAAATCTAGGAGCAAAGAGTGTCACTGAAGCTAAGGCAAGCAGCCCGAAATCCGATGGCTCGGCTGGTGTTAGCTGTTAGGCACCAGGACGTGTGTGTGTGTGTGTGTGTGTGTGTGTGTGTGTGTCTGTCTGTCTGTCTGTCTGTCTCTGTCTGTCCCTTAGGCTCGTGTACCCATGTCCAAGCCTTAGGCTCGTGTACCCATGTACAAGCACTGCCCACCTCCTAAGGCTTAGCTGGGCGGAGGTGTCCTGGCTTGGCGTCTTGGGAGTTGGGCCAGCCAGGAGGATGCACAGCCCAATAAGGATCATACAGGTGGGCACCGCACCGATGAGGACCTTGAGGGTGACCACCACTTCCTCTGCTTGCTGGCAGGCCCCTGCCTTATACCCCGCGAACCTGGAGAAACACCACACCCCTCCATCCCGTCAGCTTTGCTGAGCATGACGCCTTGGGTGAGAAGTCATAGACATGGCGCCCCCACCCTCTCCTGAAAACTGACTTCTAGCCAGGTTGGGTATGTGAAGGGACAGAGAGGAGTCCATAGCCCCTTCCTTAGTCCTGATGATGGGGTTCCCCTACACTCCATGGAGTGGAGCATACACTCCAGACTCATGGGTGACCTCTAGGGAGGGGGTTCTGTGCTTTCGGTATACCCCAGCCCTGGGACTGACTCCAAACTGAGGGTGGAGATGCCCAGGGCGCCTGCGCCTGAGAGCTTGGTGAAGAAGACGTAGGATGAGTAGAAGATCGTCTCCACGCCTGGGCCACGCTGGTGCTGCAGCTGGAAGTCATCCACCACATCTGGCAACATGGACCTGGGGGAGGAGGGCGCATGGAGTTAGCCCTCTTCCCTTTGAAAGCCAACAGACGGCCTGCGAGTCCTCAGGAGGGCAGAGGCCAAGTTGGAGACCTCTGCTCAGGACCAACCCACAGCATCCAGCAGGATGTCTGTGTTTCCCTCTGTTCTGTGGTTGGCTCTTTTACTTTATTTTTTGCCGAGACAGGGTTTCCTCTGTATAGTTTTGGTGCCTGTCCTGGAACTCACTCTGTAGCCCAGGCTGGCCTTGAACTCACAGAGATCCACCTGCCTCTGCCTCCCGAGTGCTGGGATTAAAGGCGTGCGCCGCCGCCGCCGCCGCCGCCACCACCACCCGGCCATTGGCTCCTTTTCAGGAAGGCTCCAAGGAAGGAACTGGTGGTCCCACCCAGGGAGTCGGACAGCAGGCAGAAGAAAGACTCCCTTATGGGAGGGTATGAGGCTCCCAATCCCCCGTCCCTTCATCCAGCCTACCAGGGGAGCAGCAGGGACACAGCAATGCTCACACCGGAGACAAAGGCCACAACATAGGCCACAGGCGCCGAGGGCACCGCCGCCAGCAAGATAGAAAAGGGCACCATCACCTGGGGAGAGAGACCTGTGAGCTGGTCCTCCACAGTTTCCCCGGCTTGCTTTCTCAAAACGGGATCAGCACGATAAGCCCTACACCCGGTCCTGTGCTAGGCCCAGCAGACCCAAGGGAACCCAGGTCTAAACCCCGCTGAGCTCAGGCTCCCTGGTTACCTCCTCAACCACCCCCAAGCCTTGCGCTTTGCTTCACTCACACAGATCCCGAACGCGGATGTCCTCTTCCCAAATCTCTGGAGAACCCACTCCCACAGCGGGGTGCTCAGCACAGCTGAGATCTGTGAGCAGACAGCGTCATCCCACAAGGGCCCTGAGGTCCACACCTTCCCCCAGACCTCAAAGCCCTTGCTTTTAGGTAGGCCACCCAACCTCAGACTGTCTGGTTTGAACCAGTAGCTAATTAACTATGAGTCTGACCCCCAACTCCACCCTCTGCCGAAAAGAGACTGAGACAAGACGGGATCGTTAGAACTCTGGCCACAGAGGTTCTCCTTCAGGCTCCCAAGGGCTCCAGCCTCCACCTCCTTGGTCCCCTTACCAGGATGGTTAGCACCAAGCCCTGGACATGGTCTTGTAGCCGGGAGGCATGTAAACAGAACAGGACCAGGTAGCTTTGTTCCACCTGAGGTGATGGATGCACAGGGAACAGTCATACGCAGGGAATTGGCAGGAATTCAGAAGTCATGTGTAAAGGGAAGGTCTCCAGTAAGGCCTCTTCACCAAGTCCTTGAACTCCAAGGATTCCCCCTCACCACAGATATAAGCGCCATTCTTCCTTGTCCCCCTTTGCATAGTTAGGATCGGATGGACTTGACTAGACTCCAGGTAATAGAGGATGTCCTCCCAGACACCATCGACTTCTTGGAACCCCAGTCACACAAGTCACACCCAGGTCTTCCCTCTCAGCCACGTGTGACATCCCCTATAGAACTAAAACCTACACCAGGCATGATGACGCATGCTTGTAAGCCCAGCACTTGCGTGGAGGCGGGAGAATCAGGAGCTGATGACCGGAATCGGCCACATAGCAAGTTTAAAGCCAGCCTGGGCTACATGAGACTCGATTTCAAATGCCTGTGTACAATAAGCACAGCCAGGGCAAATCAAAGGGCGCTCGGGCAGCGGTACCTGGACGGCCGCGGAGATGAACAAGAAGGACGCCACCAGACTCAAGTAGGGTGGGTGCCGGGAAGTGATGGCCAGCCCCGTGAAGAAGCTCAGGCCTGAACCTGAGGCTGGGGCGGAAGTGTCTGCAAAACAGCAAGGTGATACCTGGACTGGGAGAGTTCAAAAACTCACCCCTGGGAGGAGTCCTGCTCCCAGTTTCTGCCTCTCATGTCCTCACTGCACACACATACACACACACACACACACACACACACACACACACACACACACACACACACCCATACCTGGCTGCTCCTTCACTCCTAGGCACAGCAAACTGCCACACACAGGGTAAGTCAATGCAACCACGGCGGCTGCCAGGCAATAGAGACGAGCCTGCGGGACGGGACAGAACGGCGCTGAGGGTGATGTTTCCAGACCACGGAGGAAAGCAGGAGTACCCCTCGGTGCCAGTGGAAAGCTCATCACCCCAAGCCCCAAGATGCTGGCTTCTGCTCCTCCGGTTCGCTCAGAGTTAGGCCCAAGAGCTCAGGACAGTCTTGCTTCTCTGATGACTCTTGGCCCGCATAGGGAAGGGAACATCCGAGCCACCAGAGGTCAGCATGCTTACTGTCCCATCTTAGTCAGCAAATGGGCATAGCTGCTAACTTCTGTGTCCTAGATCCTGGGGTCACAAGGACGAGCAAGTGGCCCCTCATCCGCAGTAAGGGATGGAGTGTGCGCATCCATAGCCAGTCAACAGTAGTGTGATGGATGGTGACCCAGATGAAATACAGAGAAAATAAAGATGCAGATAAAGAGATGCTGATAGCCAATGGACAGAGGGCGCTTCTGGGAGGGGAAGGAAGGGAGTTCGAGGCACTGCCCTGGCCTCACCCAGGAAAGCACACCGTTTTCATTGTCCTGAAACTGTTGGTAATTTTGTATGTGAATTTTTTTTTTTTTTTGAGGCAGGGTCTTTGTGTTGCCCAGGCTGGCCTATAACTCCCTATGTAGCCAAGGATGACCTTGCACTTGGGATCTTCTTTGCTTCCACCTCTGGGTGCTGGGATCACAGCTGCGACCCATCATTGGCTTCAATGGTGCTGAAGGGGCAAATCCTCTACCGAATGAGCTGTAACCCGGCCCCTGCATTCTCTATTGTTCTTGCCCATTAGTGGTTTTTGTCGTCCCCACCCCCACCCCCCAAGAAGCACACACACTGAGTGCTTCGTTTATTTTGAGACAGGATTCCTATAGCTCAGGTTAGCCTTAAACTGACTCTATAGCCAGAGATAGCCTTGAACTTCTGCTCTTCCTATCTCTGTCTCCCAGGTGTACCGCCAGGCCTCGCTTGTGGCTTTGCTGTTGCTATTTGGTTGGTTTTGGCCATGCCTGGTGATTGACTTTATTTAGTACCTTATGTATGCTGGTCAAGTGCCCTCCCCCTGAGCTACATCCCCTAGTAGTTTGTTCTCTCTCTCTCTCTCTCTCTCTCTCTCTCTCCTCCCCTCTTTTCCTCTCCCCCACCCCCACTTCCTTCTTCCCTTCCAGACAGGCTTAGTGGAGAACCTGACAGGTGTTGGGGCTTGTGAGTTCAGCCAGAGAAGTGGGGGGAAGGTGAGGGCACATGCAGTAGGCATCCCCACCCAAGAAGAAGAAACGGCAGAAGAGCATCCCTGGAGGAAGGAGTTGACTCCGCAGAGGGGGTTCCAGGTACCTCAGACACTTACTGCATCTGGGGAGACAGCGGTACTCCCGGGGAGCTGCGCTCCAGGATCCTCACACCTCCGAGACCCATGGGCACTGGACACGATGAGCCCATGGACAGCGGCTCCCATCAGCGTCCCTGCCATCTCCATGGTCATCCCTGGAGACAGAGCATGTACAAGGTGACGCGGCGAGCCGCAGGACCTGAAAGACAGCAGCTTCCAGCGGGAACACAGCTGTGCTGTACTCACGGTATGCAGTGGCAGAGTCTCGCTCTCTGGGGCTGGGAGTGAGGATCATCGTGAGCGCCGTGTAGGGAACCTGGAAGAACTGGATGGCCCCTCAGAGATTAGGATGGCCTCGGCCACCCATACTGTCACTTACTCAAGGACTGTGTCTCCTTCCCTTGCCAATTTGCCATGCAAAAAAGCCAGCAGCCACCCTGTCCCGTCCAGGTTCCTAAAAGGCCCGATCATCTGAATCTCAAAGCTAAGGGCTCAGAAGCAAAGCCCTGAGCAGAGCCAGGATAGTTAGTGACAGGTTTCCAAGCACTGATGGGCAGGTCGGAGCAGTGAGTCCGGACCTACAACACCCTGACTCCGCATAGAAATCCTATCTGGCAGTGGGAATCACCAGAACCAGGCCCAGCAGGGGGCGGTCACACACTTACCGTAGCCAGGGCCTGGAAGAGGCAGTAGAAGGTGGTATACCAGAGCCCACGCAGGCTGGTGAATGGGGGCAGGAACCACAGGAAGAAGTAGGCCAGGGCAATGAAAGGTATGCAGCCCAGCGCCCTGTAGAGGCACAGCCGAGGCACTATGCCCACCACACGGGGCACCAAGGACCCAGCGGGGACAACCTCACCCTGTCTCTGCCCCTTGACGGGACCCTGGAGCTGGGGCTCTCAGGGAGCCACAGAGACAGGGGGAAGCGAGGGTGGTGGAAGGAGGGGCATTCACTGTTGGGGCTCTGGCCGGGGGCCTTGGAGGTGCTGTTCCCTGTACTCAGAACTGGGGGTTCACTTAGTGTTATCGCGTTTGGCTAGCACATATAAGGTAGTACTTCGTTTGATTTCCTGGAGCACACGTGCATTGTTTTTCCTCTAGGAAAACTACATGTTTCCCACCACATGAGCCACAGGCAGAGCCGGGAGCCCCGGAAGCTTGTTCAGCCCTGTGCCCACCGATGAGGAACGGACGATCCCTAAGCATGTCTCTGGACTACTGTAAGCCTCCTATTCTGACCTAGCTCATCTCCTGCACCGCACAGGCTCGTCCTCTAACCATCCACAGGTATCAACCAAGACACAGGTTGTGACAGTGACCTAGGACCAAGGGCGTGGGAATCTAAGCACCAAGGGGCTGCTCACCAAGGCATCAGCCGTCCAGATCTTGTCCTTCTGCTTTTGTTGATGAAGAAGCCAGCCACAGGGTCCGCAACGGCCCCAGACACCTTCCCTCCGAACAAGGCAAGTGACACCTGGGCAGCGGGGATCTGAAACCATCAACAAGATACAGCCAAGGCTCCGCAAACCCAGAGACTACAGTCAGGCTCGCTCGCTGTGCAAAGGGGGTTCTGGGAACTCATCTAGAGCGACAGCCATGGTGGAAAGGGCTCCTTCCCGGCACATGATTCCAGAAAGCTCTGAGGGACATCAGAGCCAGTGAGGAGAGGGGTCAAATCGCTGTTCTCAACCTCTGGGTCACGACCCCACAGGGGTTGCATATTGGGTATTTGCATTATGATTCATAACAGTCGCAAAATCATAGCTATGAAGTAGCAATGATATAATTTTATGGTTAGGGGTCACCACAACATGAGGAACTGTGTTAAAGGGTGGCAGCATTAAGAATGTTGAGAACCAGTGAGATAGAGTTTCACGTCTCAAGGTCAGTATGTAGGCAAGGATGACCTTCAACTTCCAACCCTGTCTCTACTACTGGGAATTACAGGATTGCACCACTGCGCCCATTTCATGCATGCTAGTGTGGTAGTTTGAATGTAATTGGTCCCATAAGCCCATACTCTCATAGGGAGTGGCATTATTAGGAGGTGTGGCTTCATTGGAGTGGGTATGGCCTTGTTGGAGGAAGTGTGTCACTGTGGAGGTGGGCTTTGAAGTTTCATGGACTCAGGATACGGCCCAGTGAGTCAGTCGGCTTCCTGTTGCCTGCAAGATGTAGGACACTTGCTTATTCCTCCAGCATCACGTCTGCCTGCATGCTGCCATGCTCCCTGCCATGATGGATGGAACCTCTGAACTGTAAGCGAGCCACCCCAATGAAATGTTTCCTTTAGAAGAGTTGCTGTGGTCGTGGCGTCTCTTTGCAGCAATAGAAACCCTGACTAAGACACCAGACAACCACTCTACGTGTTGAACAATCCCCATCTTGTTTTGTTTCGAGACAGGGTCTCAAGTAGCCAAGGCTGGCCTCAAACTAGCCGTGCTTCCGAGCCTGGGTTTGAACTCGCGACCCTCGTGCCTCTGCCTCTCTACCGAAATGCTGGGATTACAAGTGTCTGTCGCCCACATCCGGCTATGTTCTCATTTTCCTAGGACAAGCAGGATGTAAGGAGTACCTTTGAAGAGATTTCCCTCCATGGCCTTTTTATCCTTGCTGTCAAACTTGGGGCACAGGGCTAGCTACCAAAACCAAAGTGGCAGCGTGGGTGGAGAGGAGGTAGGAAGACCAGGGGGCCCTGGGCTGCTGCCCATGCTCACCTGTGCCACATCGAGCAGGAAGGGCTGCAGGTAGAAGGCCGAGGCGCTGGAGGCCACCTGGTTGGGGACTCCACCAATGCCATAGCACACCTTCGTACAGACTGACAGGCGACCGGTCCTGTTGTCCTGGGGGAGACACGGGAACTAACCCCTATCCCTAGAGACACAAAACAGCTCCCCACACCCCCAGTGACTCTCATAAAAACCCTAGATTCCCTGATGGCTTGGGGACTCCTCAGTGGCCCCAGCCTCATTTTGACCCCAGAGCATCCTAAAGGGAAGTGAGAGAGAATTAAAAAAGCAGAATTCTAAGCCGTGACCTCTAAACCATTCCAGGGGGGAAGTTCTTCCTTGCACACTGCCCCCATGCTTCCTGCCACAGCCACTTTCTGCACTGAGTCAGTAATCAGAGTGAGCTGTGGGGCCCTGTAGGACCCTGAATAAATCCCTTTATGTTTCTAGGCCGTGTTTTCCTCATCTATCAGATGCAATTGCCTGCCAGCCTCACAAGGTTGTCATGATGGTTGACCTGAGACATTGGCTCTGAGAGTTGATCGTTCAGTGTCTGGGTTTATTTTGAACGTGTGTGTGTGTGTGTGTGTGTGTGTGTGTGTGTGTGTGTGTGTGTGTGTGATGCATGCTCCCCAGCACACGTGTGGAGGTCACAGTTTGTTCTTTCTTTCCATCATGGGAACTCTAGGTATTGAACTCAGGTCATCAGACTTGGTGGCGGGTGTTTGCCCACTCAGTTTTCCAATGTTTGTGACGTTTGCCAGGCACCTGTGGAGTCCCCGGCATCAGCTGTGATGGGGATGTGTACACCATAGACACCAGCAAACCTTACCCCTTTTCTTTTGGGAAGACTGTTTATCAACCCAGCAGTATCACAAAATAGTGAAGAGCCTGGAACGTGGACTATCGCCGTCCCTCAGCCATCCAGCAGAGTCGCAAACATTTGATTGCCAGCTCACAGCCCCACGCGGCCCAGACACGGCTCCTTGCTGCTGTCCCACTGTGAAGCTAGCTCCCACCCCATTCGCCACATGGCATTAAATGACACTGGTCTTTGCTCAGTGGCTTGGGCCACACACCACCGTGGCCATCCTCGGTTCCTGTCTTTTCCAGTTCCCCTGCCACATCTGTCAGGTGAGCCTAAGTGGAGCCTCTGCCGCTAGTCCACTCCCCTGCGGCAGCCAGTGCTCTTCATCAGTCAGACTCTGTCTGCTTAAAACCAATAACGTGTCTGTCTTTATTGTCTAGTAAAAAAGCCAAGTCCTCCAAATGGCCTACAGGAATCCCACTCTGATCCCACTCCCCCTCCCCCTTCCAATAGCTTTCTTGGTGGGAGGTTCTTATTGTCCAAACACGTTGAGACTGTTGCTTCCTCAGGGCCTTTGTGTTTCTGTCTTCTCTAGAAGGTTCTTTTGTGCCTTTCAAGAGTTGATTGCTTGCCATTCAGGTATGAGTTTAAATGTTCCTTTCTCAGAGGCATTTCCTGACAACTTGGGTCTCTGAATCGCCCAGACTGTCTGGTATATTCTCATTTATTCCTATTTCTCCCCCTGACCACGTAAGCTGAGAGCATAAATGTTCTCCCTCAATGTGGTGCCTCTTATACCTGGGCATACTGTAGGTGTTTAATATATGTTTTTAAAGCAATACATGGCCAGGAGGACACTGTAAAGTACTCTATGTTCAGATAATGCTAGGAATCATTATTTTCATCCTTTGCCTGGGGACGGGAGCAGGATAGAAAGCTAAGACTTTGTCCATTTCAGTATCTTGTAGGCACCACGGGCAGGCTACATGGAAGGGAAGGTCTTCCCAGATAAGGTTTATCTCCCACTTCACACATGCTTCCTACCCCAGCTGAGAAACCGCTCTCAATGCTGGGTGCATTCTTTTTCTGATATTTGTGTGAACATTATTGCAACTTCCAGAAACGCTTAGTTGGCAGAATTCAGCGTGAGTGGATTCCCATCCCATAATGAGTCTCTTGTTTCCCCCTAAATGGGCCTGTAGAGGTTTTAGATAATAGAGGACCAGCCAAACAAATTCCAAAAGAAACTGAGATGATACAGTCTTGCGGTCTTCTGAGTGATCATTTGGTCACCTTACCCCATCAGTCCATGGAATCTACATTTGACAAACTGACAAACTGGCTGTGTGATCTAGGCAGGGCTAGCCTTGCTGAGCCTGTTTCTTGACAAGCAAAATGCAGATATATACGCCCCATAGCATTAGGATAATTAAACACTGATGCTTCATGGCAATCTGTTTTTCTTTCTTTCTTTCTTTCTTTCTTTCTTTCTTTCTTTCTTTCTTTCTTTCTTTCTTTCTTTCTTTCTTTCTTTCTTTCTTTCTTTCTTCTCTCTCTCTCTTTTTCTTTCTTCTTGCCATTAATATATCACCTCAATTCCCTGAATTTTTCTGGAAAATGAGAGTCCCCAAAGGGCCCTCTATCCCACTCCAGTATAGGAGAAGTCTTACCATGATAGACAAACCCTCTGAAACTGGGCTACATCTTTACTCATCCCCTTTTCTGATTGTTAAGATTGTTAAGGTCTTACTATGCTTCCCAGAACCTCAAGGAATCTTCCTGCCTCCGTCTCCCCAGCCAGGAACTGGGATTACAGGCACCAGGGGTCTCCCAGTTGAGGGGTGCCTCTTTCTTTTGCTCTGAGTTGCCTGACTCAGTAAACATCGAGTCAAGATAGGGGATGGGGGGGGGGAGGAGAGGGGAATCTGTGGTTGGTATGTAAAATGAATAGAAAAATCTCTTAATAATAATAATAAAAGATAGGGGATGGAGGTGGTAGTCTATTGAAGCCACAGGAACACCTTGCCAGTGGAACTGAGGTAGGTTCTGAATAGAGCACGACACAGCCCGAGGCTCTTAAGCCCTCTCTGGCATTGGTACCAGTCTCAACATGAGCCCCAGCTCTACCCACGAAGAGAACGCAGAGGGTCTAAGAAGACCTTGGGTTCCCATCTACCCTCTCCCCATACCTCCAAAGCCCCCTGCCTGGGCACCCGGGGGGGGGGTCGTCTTTCTAAGAACTTGGTATCTGGGCAGCACCAGGGTTTCAGAGGCAGGCTAAGTCCATCGGAAGCTGCCTTGAGTTTGGAAGGGAGGCAGATCCCTTACCAACATCTGCCAGGGCTGAAGCGGTGGCCTGGGATCAGAACACTAGAGACCTGGTCCTTCCTGTCTGCCTATTTGTTACTTCTCATCAGGACTCTGGGTGCCATCCTGTTTTCTCTAGGGTGTTCCAGAGCCACCAAACTCTGTACTCTGCCCAACATCTGGATAAAGGGCTATGGCAGGTGCCTGTCTCCCTGCCCATGGGAGCGCCAAGCAGCCCGCTTCCCTCTCGCCCTCCTGGCGCTCACCGAGCCTGGCTCCTGGGTGTGAGGCTGTGCAGCTGGAGCTGGGGTGGGTTCGTGAGACGACATCGCAGGCTGCTTGTCTCTGACTGTGGCAGCGCTGGGCGCTATTGCAGGAGGGGTGGGTCCGGCCAAGTGGGCGTGGCCGGGGCGAGCAGGCAGCCGGCAGCTGGCCGGCCTCAGCAGCTTGGGGATACCCAACACCTCCAAGTTTGTGGTCAATCGCCACACACCTGGGGATTGCTGCCAAGCCCTCTGGGACGATTTTTCTTTTCTTGGCAAACTTGTTGTAGACAGAAACTCTCAGCTAACCCCACCTTGGGTGAAAGCCAGCAAATAAATTTATTCTTTAAATGAAGCAATACACTCCACTTGTTCAGACTAAAATTATAGCTGTACTTCAGGCTTTCAGTACACATTTCCCAGGCTTTCCTATAGGTAACTGGTAGGTACGTCTGTGCAACCAAGTCCTGGCAGATGAGTTAAGTGTAGTGTGTGCAATATTCCAGGAAGTGCTTTAAAAGACTAAGGACCAGCCGGTCGGTAGTGGCGCACGCCTTTAATCCCAGAGGCAGAGGCAGGCGGAGGCAGGCAGATCTCAGTGAGTTGGAGGCCAGCCTGGTCTACAGAGCGAGATCCAGGAAAGGCGCAAAGCTACACAGGGAAACCCTGTCTCGAAAAACCAAAAAAAAAAAAAAAAAAAAATACACAGATGAACTCTAAGGACATAAAAACGCTCATGCTGGCTGTTTTTTAGAGATGGTTTCTCTGTGTAGCCCTGACTGTCCTGTAACTCCAATTGTAGACCAGGCTGGCCTCGAACTGCTGGGATTAAAGGTATGTGCCACCACGCCCAGATGGAGTTCCTTTTCAAGGAGATGCAAATTTCTAAAATTATATCCTGGTTGAATAATATAGTTGAATACATTTAAAAAAAATCATTGACTATTTTTTTTTTGTGCCTGGCGGTGCAGCTATCTTGAGATCCCACGTCAACTTAATTTGAGATTATCTTTAGAAGATCTGTATTTTATAACTTTCCATAATGAGTATGAATTATGAGTATGGATTGTCTGTGCCAAAACAATTTAAAACAAATGGCAAAGAACAAGATATAAATGTAATGAGTAAGCCACTTCTAACTGAGGATTCAGTGTGATAAGCAACTTTTTACCAGAATGGTTTATTCTTTGGCAAAGAAAAACAAAGGAGTGTATTAATAAACCTCCATGCTATGTCATGAGAACAAATACGACCGTTGGATTGGTACTAAAATATCACTTTTTCACATTTCTGAGCATGAAAATAACATTGGTTAAAGAAAAGGCATCTAATAAATAATCACTGATTCTCAAACTGAATGACTTAGCCAAATAAAAAAAATGACAAAAGCATTCACATGTACTATTTTATAACAAGTGTAAATCATTTAACAAATCCTTTCAATGAACAGCGCTTTAAGAGAACAGTTCATTTAACCATTAGCAAAATACCACATCAAAAATATATTAAGGCACTAAAATAAATACACACATACTGCATTGTCAATGTATGGAAACATCATGACGCGCACTGACTGACAAAGTAAGACTATTTTAGTTTTGAATGCATAGTAATCTAGCTAGCAGATTCGGATGTGTAAATCAGACATGTACTTCTGAACTTCCATCTTATCCACAAGATAAAGGACTAGTGACGGATTTGAAGCAATGACTTGGGTCAGATTGCATTCCACGCCTAAGATGTTCATTCGTTTCAGGTTTTGCTTCCCTTGGCCATTTATGCTTCCAAAGTCAACCTGCAGTAAGGAGTCTAGCAACTTCACAACTTCTAAATTTTCAAGTAAACAGCTTTATCAGATGATTATCATCAAGAACATGATTTACACTAACATTTTCACAGTTTAAAAAAAAACACAAGTTATTGCTGATGACTGTTCTTCCTATTGGAACTTCCCACTGGCATGTACTCTACAAGATACACAAGAAACCCCCTGTAGCTTCTGGTTAATGAGAAACTGGAAAATCCACAAAGGAGGCTTTTTTTTTTTGGTAGATACATGAGAAACATTCTTGTGAGAGGCCTTTCATAAATTACAACTATGCATATAGAAAGGTTTCATGATAGGCCTATATGAAACATTTCCTTAGATTCCTGACCATATTAACAATCAGAAGTTTTTGCCTATATCTGAAAGATAAAATTATTGATTTTACTATCCTAATTATTTCTATTTTGCTAAAGAGGGCTCTGATATTGCTATGTAAACATTATCAACAACAAATACTTAGTTTTTCTATTATGTACCTGCTGAATTCCTAGGTTAAGGGCAAAATGAAAATGCTCTCCTTCATCCTCTATTCCACACCGTCCACCCAAAAGACAGGGTGTAGCATGTGGAAGGTTGGAGCTAGGGAAGAGAGCATCTTAAAACAGGACTGCAAAAGAAAGGGCTGATCCAGGACATCCAGTTATGCACACGGGTTCCCTCTTGGCATTCCTGAACCTTAGTTAAAACCTCACTCACACTGTCCAGTCCTGCCTCATCTGTGGCTGGGCGCCAAGGCACAGGTTACATCATGAATGGTTCAGCTTAGAGAACAGCCTGAGTAAACCTGGGAAGAGGGCGCAGCTAAGCGAGGTGCAGAGGCTTCATTTCGTTGGAGTGGTTCACTGTCTGTGCTGAAGCACACAGCGTGGACCTCCACAGGACTCAGGCCTGTACAGAACTCCTGCAGCGTGACACTAACTGCCTACGAATCACTCGAGATTCCAGATGGAGCTGGCACCATCTCAGACACGGTGAACCGTGTTTGTGGAAGGTGGCAGGAATGGACTTGGTTGATTTAAGACAGTCTCATTCTGTAGCCCAAGCTGCCCTTGACCTCATGGTAATCCTTCTGCCTCAGCCTCGAAGTGCTATGATCACAGATGTGGGCTACCATGTTTGGCCGGGTATTGGCCCTTTGGGAAGGACTCCCAAATGACGCTCTGTCAGAATGTCTTTCCTAATCATGTAGTGTTACGTTTCTTTTTCACTCTCACCAATGAAAAAGGCTGTCTTCTCGAGGCTATCAAGGGAGTGATACTACAACATAGTGAATACAGGAACAGGTGAGACTCATTTATATTCATTGTCAGACAAACTTTTGGGAAAAACACATCACCTTTCTCAAGAAATCTTTTCATGCTTTGGAAATTATTATTTATTTAAATCTTTTAAAAAATTAACGCGTATATGTGTTTTTCCTGCCATGTATCACTTGAGTGCAGTACCCACAGAGGTCAGAAGAGGGAGCTGGATGCCTAGAATCAGGAGTTACAGGTTGTGAGTTGCCCTGTGGGTGCTGGGAATTGAACCTGGGTCCACAGCAAAAGCAGCCAGTGCTCTTAACTGCTGAGCCATCTCTCCAGGATTGAAAGTTGTTACTGTAGAGACAGGACTTTGCTATGTTCCTTAGGCTGATCTGAATTCCTGGGCTCAAGTGACCTTCCCCTCTCAGGGTGTGAGGGTGAGTGACAGCTACAGGGCACGCACCACTGTGGGCAGCTTGGAAGTTATTATTTTTAAAGGAATAAATACTTGAAAGCTTTGAGGTTTTCCCCTCACACCCCACAGGGTTTCTCTATATAGCCCTGGCTGTCCTGGAACTTACTCTGTAGACCAGGCTGGCCTCGAACTCAGATCTGTCAGTGTCTGCCTCCAGAGTGCTGGGATTAAAGGTATGCACCATCACCTGGCCAAACTTTTGAGTTTTTAATACTATTATACATATAACTCACATAAAAGGTTTATAGCATACATCCAGCACCCTATGGATACTGTTGCTGGTATGGGCCATTTAATCCTTGCTACAATGTATACTTCACTTTTGTTTTTATTAATTTTTGTTTATATTTTAATTACTAAAAGTTTAATTCAATAGACCATTTGCAAAATAGCTCACTCACATAAAAGGTTTATAGCATACATCCAGCACCCTATGGATACTGTTGCTGGTATGGGCCACTTAATCCTTTCTATAATATATACTTCACTTTTGTTTTTATTAATTTTTATTTATATTTTAATTAAAGTTTAATTCAATAGATCATATGCAAAATAGTTCATTTAACTTATTTCCAGACACGGAGATTTAATCTGAAAATTGAAACATAATTGGTTTTCAGTTAAAAGTATAATACACTAAGCATGTTTTCCTAGAATGTCTACACATGTTTACTGTGATATGAAGTAGAAAATGTGTACTTTTTGTGAATTTAAGAAACATTCACAAATATGTAATATAATAAAGTAGATTTTAGTTGAGTGGTGCAAATGAATGGCTAATTACAAATGTTAGCTAAAAATAAATTCTTAGTTTTTGGGGAGAAAGTAGGAAGAGAATCAACTGTGGTTCTTGGAAAATTTTTGTGAGTGCTTTTACATTTCATATTTAAAGTTTTTTTTTTTTTTAATTTGATGGGGATTGATTGAACCTGGGGTCTCATATATGCTTGGCAAATACTCTACCACTGAACCCATCTACCTCAGTCCATAAAATTACATATAGAAGGTATAGAAAAGTGTGTAGGCACATTAATACTAACATTGTACTAAGCTACACAATTTTATTCCTAAAAGATTATACATCTTAGATACTCTTGCTAAATTAATACTTGAATATCTCTTGTCATCACAGAGTGAAAACTGAGAAGCTGTGAGGGTTAGGTATAGGTAATACAATAATAACATTGATGCTTTAATATGTCATGTACAATATTTAATGTATTGCTATTTAAAAACTGAGAGAGCTAACATTTATATTACTATTTGCTATTTGGAAATAATGTTTCAATGCTAATACTCTGCTAATTTAGACCACATGAAGATTATTATATAGCTATTTAATATATCATGTTGGTTAACTAGTATTTGAAGATACACATTTTTTTCTGAGTGGCCTTTGAGAAAAGTGCATTAACTGTGGTTTCCAGCCATACATTACTCTCCTAACTTGTGATTATTTAAACATCCTCCTAAGGAATTAAGTAGCACTCAAACCACAAGCTCAGCTAAACTGACTTCTGTCTCCCACTTCTGCATGTCCACTTCCAACCATCATTTCTCTCAGTCTCTCAAAACTATCAGAGTTTTCTAAAAGGCTCCGCAGTTTGCTGGAGTCTCTGAATGATTACAGCATTCTGTAAATCTGCTTCTTCCAATGTCAGTGTCTCATCCAGAAGTCTGAGAAAAGGAAGAGCCGTTGCCAGGGCAAAGGGGGTGCTTCTCTGAGATCCTTGGTATTTTTCAATGAAGTCTTTGATGTGGCTCACCCTGCAAAATACCACAAACTATTAATTTATGAAATCAACTTGTAGTATAGGTACTTGGATTTGTTAAAATAGAGACTAGAGAAAGTTTTGTATGATATAACCAGTCATTTGTTTATTTGTTTTTTAAAGCAGTGCTTGGATTACAGGCCAGTGCTAAGTTTACAGATATGTGACACCATGCCCAGTTTATGTGGTACTGGGGATTGAACCCAAGGCTTTGGGTATGCTAGGCAGGTCCTTTACCATCTGAGCTACACAGCTACATCCCAAGCTCCCTGTCCTTTGGGAATGAACCCAGAGGCTCAGACATGCTAGCCAAGAACTCCTACTAGTCAGCTGAAGCTCAGGTTCTAGGTGACTTTTAAATCTGATATGTGTGTGTGTGTGCGCGCGCGCGCGCGCGCGCGCATGCACTCTGCTAACTGCGCTACATCTTCAGCCCATAATCATCACACTCTTGAATGTCCATGGGTTAGTTCAACTCTGTGGGTTTTGGTTTTTCCAGTCAGGGTTTCTCTGTGTTCTCTGTGGTCCATGCTTGTCATGTGCCAGCTGTGCAGTGGTACAAACTTTTTTTGTACTTTCTTTTTTTTGTTTTTCGAGACAGGGTTTCTCTGTGTAGCTTTGCGCCTTTCCTGGATCTCACTCTGTAGCTCAGGCTGGCCTCAAACTCACAAAGATCCTCCTGCCTCTGCCTCCCGAGTGCTGGGATTAAAGGCGTGCGCCACCACTGCCCGGGTTTTTGTACTTTTTAATGATGGCGATTAAACCCAAGATTCTGTGCAAGCACTGAGATACACCTCCAACCTGTTATAAAATCTATTTTTTCAAGACAGGATTTTATGTAGCCCAGGCTGGTCTCGAACCTGCTATGTAGCTGAGGATATGTTTGAACTTCTTTTCTGATCCTCCTGCCTCTACTTCCTGAGCCTGGGATACATGAAATCCTAACTCAAAAACAAATGAACAAACAAACAAAAACTGTACAAAAGATGAGAAAAAATGCCTGGGATCCAGAGAAAGTTCAAGGCCTGCCTGGCAATTTGGTGGGAACTGTCCCAAAGTTAATGCAAAGTAAAAACAGGCTAGTTCAGTGGTAGAATACTGGCCTAAAAAAAAAAAAAAAAAAAAAAAACAAAAAAACCAACCAACCAACCTACCCCGAAGAAGAAACGTAAACTTCAAACGCTGTAATTGTGGGTGAAAGCACTCGCTGCCAAACCCGCCAGCCTGACTGAGCTCCCAGGACTCAAGATGGAAAGAGAACAGATTCTCAGAAATAGTTCTCTGACACCCCCACCCACACAGGGTGCGTGTGTACTCCCTACCTCAACACCCACTCACACAAGACAGACAGACAGACACACATACATACATACATACATACATATGTACATAGAATGTAAAAAAACAGAGTGAATATCAAGGCCATTCTGATCTATATAATGAGTTCTAGGCCAGCTAGGGTCACATGGTAAGTTTTTGTTCTGTCTCAAAACAAAAACAAACAAAAGAACAACAACAACAAAAACCCAACAGCAAACAAAACAAACTATTCAGAAAATACAACAAGCACTCTTATACACACACAAACACACAAAAAGAAAAAAAAAAGATTCAAAGTCAAGGGCAACAAAAGTGGAAAGATGGCAGCCCTTGGCCCACCTCCTTGGGGAAACTATGTCTGCGTCACTCCAGCTGGGAGATGTCTCAGTGGGCACGTGCACTTGCTATGGAAACCCAAGGAAATGAATTCAACCTGGGGAAGCCATGGAAATGTGGAAGGAGAGAACAACTTCACCAAGCTGTCCTCTGCCTGCCATACCTCCTCCCCATCACATACATACATATACACACACAGCAATGAACAGACTTTAAAAAACGCATCCCTGAAAAAGAGAGCCAACATTCCAATGGGAAAAAAGAAAGTCTAAAGCTTGGTATGGTGCATGGCATGACTACAATCCCAGCCTTCAGTCTGAGGCCAGCCTGAATTACACAGCAGGATATAGAATAAGACCCTGTCTCAAAAAACAAAAGAAACAAACAAACAAGCAAAACAAAAAAGCTGGGCAGTGGTGGCACACGCCTTTAATGCCAGCTCTTGGGAGGCAGAGGCAGGTGGATCTCTGTGAGTTCAAGGCTAGCCTGGTCTACAAATAGAGTTCCAGAACAGCTAGGACTGTTACCCAGAGAAACCCTGTGTTGAAAAAAAGAAAAAAGATAAAAGAAAAAGAAAAAGAGGCCAATGAAACACAGAATGGAGAGTCCAGAGCAGATGCAGACATCTGATTTAAAATGGACACCATGGGAGGGGAGAGGATAGACAGAAAGACAGTCTTCTGTACACACAGAACATGGCCAGTGGAGTGTAATACTGAGTAACACAAGGGAACTCTTACTCAAAGGAGACTGTCCCTTAGGCCTCTACCTTTGCTATGAGGACAGGGCCAGCTCCTTTGATGGTTTAAGAAAGTGGGAATCAGAAGGAACAGACCCAGAGGCAGTGACCTGCAGAGCTCCCTCAGGAACCTGCAAATGAGCGCAGCTGAGATCCACAAAGTCATTCCAGGAAACACAGGAGAAAGAGACTTCCAAACAAGCTTACTTAACTATCAATAGCATTACAGTGAACTTGTTCTATAACTTTTTTTTTGAAACAGGGCCTCATTGTGCAGCCTTGGCTGTCCTGACTCAACAGAGATCCACTGCCTCTCAATAAAAAATACTCAGACAGAGAATGAAGTAACTACAGTACAGAAGGCCAAATCAACATGATACTGAGTTTAAAAACCCCAAAACAAAGCAAAAAAATACCCTACACTAAACATAGTGGAGTCTAAGAATCCAATGTTGATTGATACATTAACCTTAAGAGAGCTATTTCTTTAAAAAAGCTTTCATAAGGCTGGGCAGCAGTGGCGCATGCCTTTAATCCCAGCACTTGGGAGGCAGAGCCAGTTCGAGGCCAGCCTGGTCTACAGAGTGAAATTCAGGACAGGCACCAAAGCTGCACAGTGAAACCCTGTCTTTAAAAAAAACCAAGCAAGCTGGGTGGTAGTAGCCGCCGCCGCAGGTGGTGGTGGTGGTGGCCCGGCGGCGGCGCGGCGGCGGCGGCGGCAGCAGCGCACACCTTTAATCCCAGCACTCGGGAGGCAGAGCCAGGCGGATCTCTGTGAGTTCGAGGCCAGCCTGGTCTACAGAGCGAGCTCCAGGACAGGCTCCAAAACTACACAGAGAAACCCTGTCTCGAAAAACCAAAAAAAAAAAAAACCAAAAAAAAAAAAAACAAAAAAAAAAAAAAAACAACAAACAAAACAAAACCAAAAAAACCCCAACAAAACAAAACAAAAAAGCTCTCATTAGCTCAAAAATCAGTGTCATCTAAACTCAAAAGAAGAAATGAAATTTACAATTGGAAGACAATCAGTCAAGTGCAGCAGAAACAGAAGACTGACCTATGAGAAACATTAAATCTTTGGACAGTCCTTTCCCCGTTGGCCAACCAGATCTGGATCCTGGTGATGGGCTCCAAGTTGTTCAGTGAAACAGCAGACAGAGCACTTTTATTCTCAACTTCGATACTCTTTGCTTTAGAAACGATTTTTGGTGTAGCACTAAGAAAATCCAAACAACAAAGTCAGATACAAGTTTTCTCATAATAAAAATTTTACTTAAAATGAAGCTCGGCTTCTAGGAAGAAAGTCACAACTACTCCTTCAGTAGTAAATATGTTAGTTATGTTCACAACATATAATGTTCTAGGATCAAATGAAATTAGGCACACCCAGTTGAACTGTAAGCATACAGACTGACATGTAAATTAGCATCACCTGGGGGACAGGATAAATCTCTAAAAGAAACTACTTTCTCTGCAGAGGTTAGCCCTTGAGTAATCAAGGGGGAAAAAAGCAAAGTATTTTGAAAGGTAGAGCTAGAAGTTTCTATATGTCAAGTTGAAACTGTATATGCCTTCCCACTACTAGTAAATGAAAACAAGGGACTGGCTATGCTCAGTGGGTAGAGAGCTTGCTTAGCATTCCCATACAACTGAGCATGTGCTAAACATTGTAATCCCAGCACTAGGGAGGTGGAGGCAGGAGGACCAGAAGTTCAAAGCCATCCTTCCATATATAAGGACATATATAAAGACCCTGCCTAAAACAAACAAAGCAAACCAAGACCAAAACCAAAACCATAACCAAAACCAAAACCAAGACCAATACAACCTTTTAAAGAAAAAGTCTCATTTGGGAGTAATAAGTATTTGCCTTACATGTTTATGGGCCCTAGGTTAGAGCCCCAACATCAGAAAAAAACAATCATTTTTAGCAGGAGAAATATAAAGTTCTATATGGTTAAAATAATGAGAAAATGTCTGTCATGGAAAACACAGACAATAACCGTACTTACCTTCCTAGTCTGTGACCCTGTCCTGAGAAGGGCTGGAACACGGGCTTTGTAGACATACATACTTCATTTTTTTTATCTTCTACTTTAACATCCACCTCTTCTTTATCAAAAATTCCCTGTAATTCTGAAGGTAATTCCCTTCAAAAGAAAAGAAAATGATAAAGCTCCTGTTTGCCCTTTCTCTGAAATATGCATTCCATATGCCAAAAGAACTACAGGATTTGTATTAGTATAATGTATGGGTTAAGGAGGTAGCTTAGCTGGTAGAGCACTTGCCTAGCATGCGCAGGCCTTGGGTTTAATCTTTATATACCATATAAGCAAGGCATAGTATAGAAAAATGTCTGTCGTCAATCAAACAGTGAAGGGGAAGATGAATAGGAATCTCACTTACACAACTTAAGTAAAGCATAGCTCTCTGAACAGATGAAGATAGGTTTCTTCTGTATCCCAGAACCTAATCAGTATTTATATGTATAATTCAGCCATTATTTGGCTTAAAAGGGCTTATTGGGAAATGTTATCATTTTTACTACTTTCTATAGAGAAAATATTTTACTGTTTAAAATAACCCTGGACTTTTTAATTGTAACCTGTTTTTATGTTCAGGCTATCTGTGTATTATTTCTCCTGCAGTTGTACATAAAATGTTTTTACATAAAAAAGGAAAAATACTATAGAATATACAAATTCATAGAGACAGAAAGATTAGATGTTATCTCAAGATGGAGAAGAAAGGAATATAGAGCAGTGATTTCCTAAGTACAGAATCTCTGTTTTGTGAGATGTAAAAGTCCCACAAACAGACAGTAGTATCAGGACATAATATCATGAATGTAATAAGTCAATACAATTAATGTAATTAATGAATATCATAAATATAATTATTGAATGAATACTGCGAATGTAATCAATGAATACCACAAATATAATTAATATGAGTGTAATTAATGAATAACATGAGTGTAATTTAAAAAATAAATTAAAAAAAAAAACTTAGCCAAGGACTAGAGAGATCAGCAGTTAAAAGCACAGTCCACTCTTCCTGAAGACCCAAGTTTGGCTCCAGAACCCACGTCAGGTGGCTTACAACGTCTCTAACTTCAGTTCCAGGGGATATGATGCCTCTGGCCTCTGTAGGCATCTGCACACGTGTATAAAATGCACCTACCCCCCCCATGCATGTAATTTAAAAAAAAATTTTATAAACAAAAACTTAGTTGGGCTAAGTAATCCTAGCATTTGAGTGGTAAAGACAGAAGGGTAAGGCACTCAAGGTCACAGTCAGTAATGAACTTGAGGCCAGCCTAGGCTATATGAGACCTGATATCTCCCCCAAACCAATGAATTTATACAGGGTTGTGGGGGTGTAGCTCAGTAGTAGAGTGCTTGCCTGGCTTACATATAGTTCTGAGTCTAATCCACAGCCCAGCAAAACAAAAAGTAAAACAAAACCAACCAACCAACCAACAAACAAACAAACAAGCAAAACACTTACATAGGAATATATTTTTAACAGCTGTAAATATGAAAATGACCCAAACATCTAACCACTGATAAACAGACAAACTGTAACATCTTACTATGTAGTCCTGGCTGTCCTTGAACTCATAGAGATCTGCCTTTATCTGCCTTGATTAAAGGTAAGCACCACCATGCCTAATAAAATGCTTTTTATAGTAATAAAAGTTAAATAGCCTCAATTGCCAAGAAAAATTAGTGTGTGGGTATGTGGGTATGTGTGTATGTATGTGTGTGTGTGTATATACATATATATATATGAGAATAATAAATTATCATTGTGAGAATAGATATATTCAAAGAGCTCATGATGGAAAATTAAAAACTGGTTTATAAATAAATATATACATGTTATATATAAATCATGTTTATATTTATATGTTTATAGCATGTTTATATATACATGTTATATATAAATGCCAACAAAATGAATTTTTTTTCACTTTCACAGGAATGAAAATTCAACAAAAATGTTAATTGCAGCTATTTCTGAGTAGTAGAATTATTGGTAATTTTCAAGCTTTTCTTAATGCTTTAAAGTACTTTTTAGGGACTGGCGATAGAGTTAGTGACTAGCACGTATGCATGGAGGCCTGGGTCACACCAGAAGTTCAGGCTCCAAGCCAATGAGATGGCATAGTGGGTAGACACTTGCCAGTGAGTCCGATGACCTGAGTTTGAAACCCAGTAGAGAGAGACAGTTGACTTCTACAGGTTGGTCCCTGATATCTACACATGCTCCTCCATGTATTCCAACACATCAATAAATAAGTCAATGTTTAAAAAAAGAAGTTCACCTTTATTCCCAGCACTGGGGAGGCAGAGGCAGGTGGATCTGTGAGATCAAGGCCAGCCTGCAGAGTGAGTTCCAGGATTGTTAGGGCTACACAGAGAAACCCTGTCTTGAAAAAAACAAACAAAAAAGAAGTTCAAGGTCATTCTTTACTATGCTGAGGTCACATGGGCTGCATAAGACAATGTCTCAAATAAAAACAATACCGATTACCACTCCCCTCAAAAATGCTTGGATTTTCTAGACAAACCATGTATAATACTTAGATTGATCATTTTAAACTTTATAATCATAAAGATAAAATGACTAAACATGGAATAACAAAGAAGACATGACATTAAGGAGTAAGTGGCAAGACTGTGGTTGATAAGAATTCAAATTCCTAAACTTCAAAATTATAGTTGTAATCTGGGTTTATTAGTGCATTCCCATAATCCCATTTGAGGCTAACCTGGTCTACATAGTACACTCCAAGTTACCCAAGATTGTGTTCTGGGACCCTATATCAGTAAAACAAAACAACAATAAAAAAAAATTAGTTATGGCTCCTTAAGAAAAAAATAAAAAAAGGGGGGGGCATTACAAGCCAGGAGTGATGGGCCACATCTTTAATCCTAGCACTAGGAGGCAGAGGCAGAAGGATCTCTGTGAGTTCAGGGCCAGCCTGGTCTACAATTCCAGGACAGCAGGGATTGTTACACAGAGAAACCCTGTCTCAAAAAATAAAAAACAAATAAAAGGGCACTGGGGGTGGGCATGGTCTCCCAGGCCTTTAATCCCAGCTCTCAGGAAACAGGATGGCAGACCATTGTTATATCCAAGGCCAGCCTAGAGGGAGAGTGAGAGGGAAGGGGTGGGGGGCTAGAGGAAGAAAGAGAAAGATCAATTGAAGCTAGTTGTGGTGGCTTATACCTTGGATTTCAAGGCTAGCAGAGACTAAATGAGACTGCTGTTCAAAGATTTTACATTTGTTTACACCTGTGTATAGTATATGCATGGGCAGATGCCCTTGGAGGCCAGAAGAGGCCCCCAAACTAAAGCAGCCAAAACTCTTAAACCATCTCTCCAGCTCTGGCTGTTATTTAAAACAGACAAACAAACAAACAAACAAACTACATTCCCCCACCCCCAAGGAAAGAGATGTGAATTCACAGAAGCAACAGTATGTCGATGAATGTGTAAAAGGGCATAATAATCATTACAAATGATTCTTTCACATGAAACATGCCTGAAATACCCTTCTACTATATCCTGCTTACCCCTTTTTGATGGAGTTCAGAAACTGCTGACTTGCACCATCAGAGTAACTTCTAAAGTCATCATTGACTGTGAATCCATTTTTCCACAATTTTATATTTACATCTACCTACAAGGCAGTAAAGAAAGGAATGCATTGTAAGAAAGGCTGACCTCGCGCTCACTAAATAGCCTAGGCTGGCCTTGAACTCCAGATCCTCTATCTTAGCCCAAGTTCTGAGTTTACAGGCCTGTGCCACCATACCCAGCTCATGTATGACTTTATAATAACATATATACTAGTCATTTGGAAAATAGTGGTCCCCTAAGCTATGCAAATCTAAATGCTAATGTATTTCCTTATATGATAGACATTATAGTTATTAAAATAACACTAACATCATGAGGAAATTCTGTAAGTTTGAAAAGCTGTCAAGTGCATGAAAAAGATTTCCCCAAATTCCTATTCTGGTTAAAAGTTGACTAAAATCTTTGCATTTGTAACAAAAACAAACAAGTAAGTTGTCTCCCTTGAAGTACCACGTCCACTTCATTATTCTGTGAAATTGCTTGGCAAAAGAGCCAAGTCTAATGGGTACTCTGTGTGTGTGTGTGTGTGTGTGTGTGTGTGTGTGTGTGTGTGTGTGAGTGTCTTCTTTAATTGATATCCCAATAAAGAGTGGCTGGAGAGATGGCTCAGTGGGTCAGGAGCACTGGCTGCCCTTTTAGAGGCCCCGGGTTTATTCTCAGCACCCACATGGTCTATAATTCACATCTGTCTATAACTCCAGTATCAGGGGGTCTGACATCCTCACACCAATGTAAATGTTCATAAAATAGTTAAATAAATTATTTTTAAAAAGATGGTTAGGCAGTTTGGAGTACTTGTGGCTACTTCAGAGGATCTGGCTTGGTTCCTGGTACCCGCTCCACTAAACATCCATAACTGTAGTTCCAGGAGAACTGACACTCTCTGTGGCAGCCAGCACTCATGTGGTACATATACATACATGCAGACAAAACATTCAAACACATAAAAGAAGTAAATGTGATACATTTCCAGGTCTTTGTTTACTTTTTAAACTATGATTTATCAAAGTTTATAATTGGTACTATTATGATTGAAATAATCTTAAAAAAAAAAAAACTTATATGGGTATGCAGTTGTAAAGGTATTTTAAAATGTTTCCAAAGCTGGGCAGTGGTGGTGTACACCTTTAATCCATTACTCCAGAAGCAGAAGCGAGTTTGAAGCCAGCCTGGTCTACAGTGGGAGTTTCAGAACAGCCAAAGTTACACAAAGAAACCCTGTGTTGAAAAACAAAAACCACAAGTTTCCTAGATGGCTTAGCCAGTTCTCTCCTACCCTGTGGGTTTCAGACTGTTGGGCCTGGCAGCGGTGTGCTTACTCAGTGAGTCACCTCTCAGGCCTCCCCATCTCCTTTTTGGAGACAGGATCTCTTACTGACCCTGGAGTTCACCGATTCAGCTAGACTGGCTAGCCACCAAGCACAGGGATCATCTGGGTCTCTGCCTCTCCAGCCCTGGGAATGAGTCTTCTGGGAGTCCTAGTGCAGGTCCTCACACTTAGGTCGGCAAGGCAAGCATTCTAACTGCCATGGCCCTGGCTTCCTCCCATCCTGAGTATTCCAGCCTTGAACTACTTATGTGGCTGAGGACACCTTCGGCCTCCAGTTCTCCTGATTCTCCATCTCCCGAGTGTCGGGATTCCAGATGTAAATCATCATGTCCAGTTTATGAAGTGCTGGGTTGGATGCAGAGCTTTGTGTGTCCGCATTCTACCAGCTGAGCTCCGTCCTCAGCCCCAGCACAGACATTCTTAACTGGAAGCAACGTTGACTTGGTTTGTAAGTTCAAGTGAGCAATACAATAACTTATAACTCAAGTTTGTGTGACTGCCGTGACTCCTGCTCAGACGCCAACAACTCTACCCACCACTTTCCGACACGGTGCAAATTCAACACAATGAAAATGGGAATAGTAGCTTTACTACTGCAAAGGGAGTTTTGACTTGAGGGGTCCTCCTAGAGGCCAATAAGCAACAGACATTTATTTACCTGTTTCTTCTGTTCAGTGGGGGACAAGCATTTGGCACCAACCTTCTCTGCTTCCTCAAAAAGGCTGTCAACGAAATAGTCACAGTTCCTTTGCTGATTATCATTGAGGGGCTGATTGTCAGGAGGTCCTGTTTCACAAACCCTAAAAATAAAATTAAAAAATAAATAAATAAAAATAAAGTGCTGTAAACTCTACGTTAGTGAAGACAATCCTGAGGAAGTCATTAAACGAATTTTAGTCTAGACAAGTCCTACAGACACTTAGGCAAGGCTAACTTTTTGCTGTGTAGGGTATCTTTTGTATTTTAGGATGTCTAGCAGGGCCCTTGACCTTTCTTTATCCATACAGTGTCGATAACAAGAGCAGTATGAAGGCACAAATAATAACAAAGCAGTTATACACATATGAAAATACCTTAAGAAGCCGATTACTTTGGAACTTAAAAAATTAATTTAAAAGTCCCCAAACTAGATGTTCACTTTGCATTCTGTGTGTGAGTATGTGTATAGGTGTACATGTGTAGAAGACTGTGGAAGTCAGAGAACAACTTGTGGGAATTATGGGAACTGGTTTACTCTTTCCACCATATGGTCCCAGGGATCAGACTTAGGCTGTCAAGCTTGGCAACAAGGGAACTTGTTGAGGAATATTATTTTAAGGTGTGTTACTTTTGTTTATGTTGCATTTGTTTAACTCTGTGAAGCTGTGTTACTTTGCTTGTCTAAAGCACCTGATGGGCTAATAAACAGCTAAACAGTCAATAATGAGGCAGGAGAAAGGATAGGTGGGGTTGGCAGGCAGAGAGAATTAATAGAAGGAGAAATCTGGGAAAGGAGGGATCTAGGAGCGAAAGAAGGAGGAGGACATCAGGAGCCAGCCACCCAGCTACACAACCAGCAATGGAGTAAGAAAGAAAGGTATAAAAATAGAGAACAGGAAAAGCCCAGAGGCAAAAGACAGACAGGTTAGTTTACAGTTAAGAAAAGTTGGCAAGAAACAAGCCTAGCTAAGGGTCAGGCATTCATAATTAAGAATAAGCCTCCGTGTGTGATTTATTTGGGTGCTGGGTGGTGGGCCCCCCAAAAAAGCAAAACAACAACAGGAGGTATCACACTTGCCCCAGAATTTAAAAATATTTTTTTTTTCTTTTTTCTGGAGCTGAGGACCAAACCCAGGGCCTTGCACTTGCTAGGCAAGCGCTCTACCACTGAGCTAAATCCCCAACCTTAAAAAGACTTTTAAAGAGGTCAGTAGGGGCCTAGAAAGATGGCTCACAGGTTAAGAGTGTGTACTGCTCTTGTGGAGGGCCTGAGTTTGGTTCCTAGCATCTATATATGGCAGCTCACAGCTACTGTAACTACAGTTCCAGAGGACCAGATGCTCTATTCTGGCCTCTGAGGGCACCTGCATTCAGGTGCAACATTCCTTCATAGACACAGACACATTTTAAAAAAGATCTCAGTACAATGTAACAGTTGTTAACCAATCTCCATTTAAAGTGCCAAAGTAACTAAAAACACCTTTATAAGTGTCAATGTGTCTAACACAAGTCCAAAAGCACAAAGAAGTACACTTTTATTTTTTGAAACAGGACCTCATATATCCCAGACTGGCTTCAAACTCTCTAAGTAGCCAAGGAAGACCTCAAACTACTGCCTCCATCTACCAAATGCTAGGATTATAGGCATGTGCCACAATCCTGGATTTTTTATATGGTGTTGGGGACTGAACCCAGGGCCTAATGCATACTAGGCAAGAACCCTACCAACTAAGAACCCTACTAACTAAGGTATATGTTCAGTCATAAGCACACACACACAAAAAGGACATTGTTTTGAAGGGTTCAAAATAGCCTTTTTATCAACCCATCCAAACACACACAGAGTCTCATTATTTTGCCAAAGCTGCTCTCAAACTATTAGGCCAAGTAGTCCTAACTCAGATTGACAAGATGTTGGGACTATAGGTTTGTGGCACTGTGCTCAGCCTCAGATGACTTCACAAGAAATTACTAAGTGCTTTTTGGTGTAGAAACTAAAAGCGATAGTATGTCAGGAAAACACTAACAAGCATTTTTTTTTTTTTTGCGGGGTGGGGGTGGGGTGGGAGGTGGTGGTGGTGGGGGTAGTGGTGGTGTTGGTTCAAGACAGGGTTTCTCTGTAGCTTTGGAGCCTGCCTTAGAACTCGCTCTGTAGACCAAGGCTGGCCTTGAACTCACAGAGATCGACCTGTCTCTGCTTCCTGAGTGCTGGGATTAAAGGTGTACACCACCACCACCACCACCACCACCACCACCACCACCACCACCACCACCACCACCACCACCACCACCCGGCTAAACGTAATCTTTTTTTCATTTGGTTTTTTTTCAAGACAGGATTTCTCAGTGTAGCCTTGGCTATCCTGGAACTTACTCTGTAGACCAGGTTGGTCTTGAAGTCACAGAGATCTGCCTGCCTCTGCCTCCCAAGTGCTGGGATTAAAGGTGTGTGCCACCACTGTCAGGCATAACAAGCATTCTTTATATTTGCACACTCACAGTGATATTCTCCACTAATGGTCATTTTAATAGCCCACTTCCTTTTCTATTTGTTTTTTTCAGACTGAGTCTCATGTAGCCCAGGTTAGCCTCAAACTCTATAAAACTAACATTGACCTTGACCTTGAATTTCTGATTCTCCTGTCTCTATGTCGTAAATGTTGGAATGCCAAGCGTGTGCCATCCTGCCTGGCTTTCTGTTGCTGTTGATTTAGGATTTATATTTCATCATATAAGAAAGTTACATAAGATTTTACTTGTCAGGAATGGATTCTGGGCTTTTGGAAGTTAGGCACAAACTTTATGAGAAACAATGAGATATCACTATTTTGTACTCACTAACAGGAACTGTAAGGTAGATCCACTTACTGATCCTGCTGCTAGTCTACCTCTCAAGTCTATGCTTCTAACCATGCTCTATACAGAACCATTCTAAGCACTTCACATGCGCCAACTCATTCAGTCTTCACAGTGATCCTACAAAGTATTATTTTTACCTTAATAGATGAAGATAATGGCTAAGTAAAGCTTGTTTAAGCAAAGCCTATGCTCTTAACACCATGTCAGACAATCTTTCAAAATAACAGTCATTATATTGTTATTCAAATCAGAGTTTATGCTTTTTTTTGGGGGGGGGGTTTGAGACAGGGTCTCTTTGTGTAGCTTGTGCATTCCCTGGAACTCACTCTGTAGACCAGGCTGGCCTCCAACTCACAGAGATGTCCCTGCCTCTGCCTCCCCAAGTGCTTCACCACCACTGCCCGGCCAAAGCTTATGCTCTGAACGCCATGTCAGACAATCTCTCAAAATAGTCACCATTATATTGTTATTAAAATGTTGGTACTCAAGGTTGGGGATATAGCTCAGTTGGATTTGGCTCACTCAAAAGGACCTGAGTTTGACCCCATCACCTAGGTGTGCAGGGTATAGTGGTGATCTTAGAACTCAAAGAGACAAGCAGATTTCTGTGAGTTACAGGTCAGCTTGGTTTACAAAGGTGTTCCAGGCCAACCGGAGCTATGTAGTGAGACACTATCTCAACAACCAAATAAATGCCAGGAATGTGGGTGGAAGAGATGGCTCATACCATGGTAATGCTTTAAGTTAGGCATATCCTTTTTACTTTCCAAGATAATTCTTTCTGCTACACACACAGTTAAAACATCCATATTTTCAGTATTAATTATATCTTCCCCAAACAATGACAAGGTTCTCTCACACAGAAATGTTTCAGGATATCTGATCACATTGTGTGAAGGTGTGTCGCTGTTTTACCTCACCTGCCTAAGACACCTTCTAATTGGTTTAATAAATAGCCAAGAGATAGGCAGGAAAGGATAGGTGGGACTTCCAGGCAGAGACAGGAACTCTGGAAAAAATTGGAGAGGTGACGAATTCACCAGGAGACTCAGAGGAAGTCGGTATGGAGGAGATGTAACAAGTTACATAGCAGAACATAGATTAATATAAATAGGTTAATTTAAGTTTTAATAGCTAGTTGGGAATAAGTCCAAGCTAAGGCCAAGATTTCATAATCAATATTAAGTCTCCGTGTCATTATTCGGGAGCTGGTGATACAAAGAAAGTCTGACTACATACACAGAAATAGTTACACTGTAAAATGCTATCTAATGAAACTAATGATTTTTTTTTAATCAATATAGCTGTGTAGCAGTATAAGATATTTTCTAAAAGCAAAGCCAGGCAGTGGTGGCGTACGCCTTTAATCCCAGCACTGGGGAGGCAGAACCTGGTGGATTTCTGTGAGTTTGAGGCCAGCCTGGTCTACAGAGCGAGATCCAGGACAGGCACCAAAACTACACAGAGAAAAACACTGTCTCAAAAAACAAAACAAAACAAAAAGCCCAGGCCTTATGGTTCATGTTTAGATACCTTTACTTAATTGCAGGAAGGAAAACTAAGTTTCAATATGAAACTTAAATTTCTATGATTTGGTTTTCTTATCTCTAAGAAGCAGACACTGGGCTTGGGATCTAGCTCAGCTGCAGAGTACTTGCATATGGCATTCACAAAGCCCTGGGTTCAATCCTCAGCACTACATAAACCTGGCATGGTGGTGCATGCCTATAATCCCAGTACTTTGGTAGTAAAGACTGGAAGACGAGAAGTTCAGGTTGAATCTTTGGGTACAGAGAGTATTCAAGGATAGCCAGGGCTACCATGAGACTGTCACAAAAAAAGAAGTAAAGATGTGGATGCCACCACAAATGGTCCTGAAGAGAAAATGAAAACAACAACGTAGCTGGGAGTGGCACGTTGGCACACGTTGTTAGTCCAGAGGATCTCTGAGTTCAAGGCCAGCCTGGTCTACAGAGCGAGTTCCAGGACAGCCAGGGCTGCACAGAAAAATCTCGCCTCAAAAAAACCAACAAAAAATAGTTTTATGAAAAACTCAATAAATCAAAACAACAACAACAACTCAATGAATAGCACTGTAAGTAGATGAGATGAGGCCAAAGAAGAACTATCTGAAGACAAGGCTAGAGAACTATATGTAGGTCAGGAGTAGTGGCCCAAGCCTTTAGTCCCAGCATTGGAGAAGCAGAGGCAGGCGGATTTCTGTGAGTTCAAGGCCAGCCTGATCTACAGAGTGAGTTCCAGGACAGCCAAGATTACAGAGAGAAACACTGTCTCAAAAAAAAAATCAAGACCAAAACCAAAAACAAGAAAAAAAAATTATATTTAGGGTTCAGTAAATTGACTTAGGCAGTAAAAGTATTTACTATGTTCAATTCCCAGGCTAAATCCAATCTCCAGAACCCACATATAATCGTAGGGGGGGAGTTGACTCCTTCCAAACACACATGGAATGTAGGCACTCAAGAGAGTGATGAATTGTATGGAGGCAGCAGTTTTTTTTAATGCCATCCTAGCCTGGCCTGGTGGTGTAAGCCTGTATCTCCAGCTGCTTAGCAGACTGGAGGAGCTCTGTAAATTCATTGAATGTGTGGGCTCCAGAGTGAGTTTAAGGCCAACCGGGCAATTTAGTGATGCCCCGTTACACAAGAGCTGGGGATGGAGCTGAGTGGCAGGGTGCTTGCTTTGCCTATGTGAGGCCCTAGACTCAATCCCTACAAAGACAGGAAGGCCATTAGAGAGAAAAAGTAATCATGATCAGAAGGAAGAGCTCCAGGTACAGTTAAGGAACGAACTTCTACAACAACCTGTTCAATGTGGCTATGGGTAAAAACTACAACAAACCACCTTCAAATATATTACTATTACCAATTTGCATAAGTGATCATATGTAATTAAAAGCTGCTTTACTATTTCTGCCAGTGATATGCAAACAAAACAAAAACAAAGAAAATGACAAAAGCCTTAAACTCATTGCTTCGTTGACTTACCAGTCTTCTTTTACACTGTCAAGATTATCTACTTCTTTCATTCTCTTTCTGCTACTGCAAAAGTAAAAAGAAACAAAAGTTAAAGTTTTCAATAGTATCAAAACTTTATTCCTATGTATCTGTATTCTTTAACAAGTAAGTTACCGTGTAACCTTAAAGTAGTTCTAAAAGGGTGTGAACAACTGACCACATTCAATATGATAATTTTTATTTTGAGAGTAAAAATAGTTTATTCTGGAACCAAGTATGAATGACCATTACCCAAGAACAGATTTAGGTTACCTCAAACACCACATTCCAATGTGGTAACAGGTTCATGATGTCTTTTTAGTAACAGACTAAGAACCATAAATCAGGGCACTTTTCATCATCAGATATGTAAATTATAGAAAAGTGGGGGAAACTTCTTGTTATAGGCCTTAGATGCTATATGATGGCATTTTTAGCCTTTGAGTTGGTAGAAGTTAGGGGTCTGTTTGTATATTTCACAAGGATTTACCTAACAGTCATAAGGAAGTTAGGCCTGTTGGAAAAGAATTCAATATGATCGTTTTCATCTAAAACAAAACACAGAAGCACAGCAGTGTGGTGGCACATGCCTGTAATCCCAGCACCTGGGAAGCAGAGGAAGGATGAGTTCAAGGTCATCTTCAACTCTGTTGCTAAAGACGAGCTTGGGCCCTGAGTAGGGGAGGAATGAAAGAAAGTTTAACCTCACCACTGGGGAGGCAGAGGCAGGCCAAACTCTGTGAGCTCTAGGCCAGCTGGGCCATGTAGTGAGACCTAGTCTCAAAACAAAACAAAATAAAAAGACCAGGAGCTGGAGAAATGACTCAGTAGTTAAGAGAATTTATTGTTCTTGCAGAGGACTGGGATTAGATTCCCAGAACCCACAGGGCAGCTCACAACCATTTGTTGTGATTTATGCCTGTAGTGGGTGGTTTTGTGTGTCAACTTGCGTCATCAGAAGGAGGATAGTCAGCTGAGGGAATGTGTTCTTTTTCTTTTTTTTTTTTTTTGGTTTTTTTTGTTTTGTTTTGTTTTTTTTTTTCCCTGAGACAAGGTTTCTCTGTGGAGCTTTGCACCTTTCCTGGAACTCACTCTGTAGCCCAGGCTGGCCTTGAACTCAGAGATCCACCTGCCTCTGCCTCCCAAATACTGGGATTAAAGGCGCACGCCACCACTGCCCAGCTGAAATGTGTTCTTGAGATCCAGCTGTAAGGCATTTTCTCATTTAGTGATCAATGCAGGGAGGCCCAGCCCATGGTCGGTGGTGCCATCCCTGGACTGCTGGTCCTGGGTTCTATAAGAAGATGGGCAGAGCAAGCCATGGGAAGCAAGCCAGTGAGCACTCTGCCATGGCTTCTGGATCAGCTCCTGCCTCTGGGATCCTGCCCTGCTTGAGTTCCTGTCCTGACTTCCTTCAGTGAATAATAGCAATGTTGAAGTGTAAGCCTAATAAACCCTTCCATTCTCAACTTGCTATTTGGTCATGGCGTTTTGTCGCACGCAGCAACAGAAATCCTAAGACAACATCCTCTCTGACTTCTGAGGGCACCTGGCACACACATATTGTATAGTAGTGTATAGACAGACTCGTGAACAAAACACTCATTCACATTAAAAGAAAAAGAAAGAAGTAGAAAGAAATAGAAAAAAAGATCCCACAAAGACACCAATAATAATATTTTAAATGGGGATTCTTTTTTTTTTTTTTTTTTTTGCTTCGAGTCTTCCCTCTGCTTTGCAGAGGGTCTTTTTCTCTGTCTGCTATATGTGTTTCCTCATCCCCAATAAACACCTTTCTTCAACTGCTAAAATTAATGTTTTAAAGGGGCTTTTTTAGGTGTGTACATGTGTGTAAGTGTTCATGTAGTATACATGCATGATGGTGGCACGTGAGGCTAGAGGGCAACATCAGATGTCTTCCTGGATACTTTCCCACCACATTTGTGTGTATGTGCAGGTATGTGTGCATGCATGTGGAGGCCAGAAGGCAATTTCAGGTGTTTCCTCCTCCGACACCATCCCTCTTATTTTCTCAGGGAGAGTGCCTCCCTGGAACCTGGGGATCACTGATTCCGCTAGACTGGCAGGCCAGTGAACTCCGGAGATCCACTCGTCTCTGCATCCCCAGTGTTGAAGTTACATGCATCCACCACTAACTTTCATGTGGATGCTGGTGATCCAAACTCAGGTCCTCACGCTTGCCCAAGGAACGTACTTTATTGACTCAGCCATTCTGCAGCTTCCAAGGGTTTTTTTTTTTTTTTTTTTTTTTTTTTTTTTTTTTTTTTTTTTTTTTTTTTTTTTTTTTCATTCGTTTGTTTGTTTTTCTGAGACAAAGTCTCACTTCATTGTCCTGGATAGCTTAGAATGTTAGTTCCAAAGACCCCCATCCCCATTCCTGTCTTCATTCAAACCAGATTCTACATTGCTATCTGATGAAGGGTGGAGTCTGAGGAGTTACCAGCCAGACTCAGAGGAAGCAGGACATGTACAAAATGAGGTAACAAGCAATGAGCCACCTGGTAGAACTTAGATAAGAAATAGGGGTTAATTTAGGTTGTAAAAGCTAGTTAGCAACAAGTCTAAGCCATTGGCTAAGCATTTGTACTTAATAAAAGCCTCAGTGTGCTTCTTTTTTCTTTTCCTTTTTTTAAAGATTTATTCATTATGTATACAGAAGAGGGCACCAGATCTCATTACAGATGGTTGTGAGCCACCATGTGGGTTGTGAGCCACCATGTGGGTGCTGGGAATTGAACTCAGCACCTCTGGAAGAGCAGTCAGTGCTCTTAACCTCTGAGCTATCTCTCCAGCCCCTCAGTGTATTTCTTTGGGAGTGGCTGCTAACACAGGAAACCTCCCCGTACAAATGGTGTTCCAACATGGGTCTGGAATTTCCACATAAGACCTGACAAAGCTTAGAAAAGGATTCTAAACACACAGAGTCAAACTCAGCTTCTTGGTAACCACCTTTTTCCCACTAGGCTCTGTTTGCTAGTGGCAAACAGAAGCAGAGCTCCTTTAAGAGACGGTTTCCTGGCTCAGTGCTAGTGGCAAAAACAGGCACACTTCTTTTTTTTTATTTTAATTTTTAAAAATTTTTTGAAGGTACATACATCTTGTTTATACATGTCTTAGACAAACACACTGTCTTTTTCTTTTTTTAAGATTTACTTATTATGTATACAGTGTTCTGCCTGAACAACAGAAGAGGGGACCAGAGCTCATTACAGATGGTTGGGAGCCACCATGTGGTTGCTGGGAATTGAACTCAGGACCTCGGCAGGAGCAGCCAGTGCTCTTAACCTCTGAGCCATCTCTCCAGCCCCAGGTACAGTTCTTTTAAGAAGCCCTGCTACCAAACACTTAAATGGGGTTCATGAGCAGTGGGGGGCACACTACTTGGTGGCAACATGGACCCCAAAACGACCCAGAGTTGGAGCAGTAAATGTGGTTCGCTCTTGTCAGTATCTCCGCCATGAAGCTAGGCTCTCAGGGAACCAAGCAGGGCACAGCCAGGCGCCAAAGTGGAGGCTCTGGTCCTAGCCACACAGCTTAACAGTTTAAAGACTCATACGGTCAGAAAAAGATCACAGATATGCAATAGAGATTCAGACAGAAAAAAAACCTCTAAATGGGTTACAGTGTGTTAAAACTATACATAGGTTTGGGAGAGAAAGGAGAAGATAAAGACAGTCATAAAAAAAAAAAAGAAACTATATAGTTTTAAAATAATAGTAAAGTCCTTAAAAGGGGAGTAAAGTAATATAAAAGAAATAAGTCATGTAAAGATGGAAAATACACACAGAGTCTGGATCCTATGTTATTGTGTTGTCTTTAATAAATTTTTTGACTCATAAAAGATACTGGATTATAAAAGGTACTAGATTAAACCAACCTATATATTTTAAAAACATTTTGACTTCAAAATTTAAGTCAAAAGATATGTTACTTTGGGAAAGAGGTTATGCTTTCATTTCCACAGATAATGTGAAGCTGTGGATTTGTTCAAGGTTAAAGAGAATCAGGTTTGATCAGGGAAGACCCCTGAAATCCTGGCTACAGACATAAATACATAAACCTACAAAACATATAAAACATGTAACATATATTTTACCTGCTGAAACATAAAATAAAAAATCATCTTGGCTGACTTGTGTGCAATGCACAGTCTATACTTGTATTAATACTGATATGTACGTTATCTTTAAAAAGTTTATGTATTTTCAGAACAAGAGACCAGACACCAATAAAAATGGATGGCCCAGGTGGTCCAGCATACAGAATAGCTTCAAAGCTGCTGACTGAGATGATCCAGCCTCATAGAATACTATAGCCAAGACTTAACGATTATCCTAAATTTTCTCAGGGTCCAAAGATTACCAATACCCCCAAACAATAGGAAGTATTTAGAGAATAACACCTACATTCCCAAAATATTGGTTATAAATGTTTGTTATTGTTTAAGGGGGGTTGGTTACAAGTTGTTATTCATAATAGTAAAAAAAAACTAAACAAAGGAGACTAGATCTCAGGGATCTCATTCTGAAAAGAAAAAGGGGATTATATACAGAAATGATAGGATAAAAGGGTAGATTATTGAATCACTTTTAAACCAAAAAACAAACAAAAAACCCAACTACTAGTATTAAATATTTCACATTTGTATGGACTTTGGTATATGGATACAAATTTAAAGTTAATTTTGTTATACTGTATGTATATTTCTACTCTTGTTTAGGGTATTGTGTTTATGCAGCTCATTAAAAATGTAATATGTAATTAAGAAATACAGATTAATAGTCATCTACAATAGTCAAACTTATAGTCATGTTAGGTATGTTTTCAAGGTCATACACAGATCTATTTAGAGAGAGATGGTCTTCAAACACTTCAAAGACCTACATAATATGGCGTTTAATATGTTTAAAATGTTTAATAACCTAAGGCTTTTCATGATAGTGAGACCCGTCTGCTCCTAGAAGTACCAATTTACTTCAGAGAATATAATGGGCATCAGAGAAATTCCATATGGAGTTTGCCTTCCTTATGGCAAAAGCTAGCCATTTGGGCAAAGAAATTGCCTTTGCCTCAATTGCTGACAGTATACTGTCCAAACTGGACCAGAAGGATGCAAAAAAGTTGACTGCCAAACTTTGTCAAGACAAGGTAGGACAGTCCTTTAGAATTCCCTGCTTCTCAGGAAATACTGTCAGATATACTAGGCCTGTGGGCCAAAACTGGATGCCCCAATGTTACAGAAGAACCTAAGGTGATTGTTCAGGCAGCTAGATGTCCCTGTCATTAGGTAACATTTCACCCTTCTGGGGTCTTTGATGAAGTTGAAGACTAGATAGTTATAGTTTTCCTTAGTTATGATAGAAGGTAAATTAGGTACAAAACTTTGGAGTGAGAAAGGACAATAGAATATTTTCACTAATTTTGCCAAATACAAATAGACCATATATTGTAACTGTAATTCTTACTTGACAACTGGTTTTGTTGTATGTTTTTGTTTACTATGCTAAAGTAAAAAAATCTGCCTTTTTAATTAGACAAAAAGGGGGAAATGCTGTGGAATAATCCTTCTGAACACTGTGAAGATTTGTCATTGTGATTGGTTTAATAAAGAAGGTGACTGGTCAGTCTGGTCTACAGAGTGAGATCCAGGACAGGCACCAAAATTACAAAGAGAAACCTTGTCTCAAAAAAACAAAACAAACAAACAAAAAAACCTGACTGGCCAGTAGCTGAACAGGATAAAGTTAGGCAGGAGAGCCAAACTGAGAATGATGGAGTCAAAGGAGTCACCGGACAGATGCAGAGGAAGCAGGAAGTGTACAAAATGAGGTAGTAAGCCATGAGTCATGTGGTAGAACTTAGATAAGAAATATGAGTTGATTTAGGTTGTAAAAGCTAGTTAGGAACCAGCTTAAGCTATTGGCCAAGCATTTATAATTAATATAAGCCTCAGTGTGTTTATTTGGGAGCTGCTGGCTGGAAACTTCCACCTAATTTGGACTTCCCTGCAGAAAACCCCTCAACCTTTCCAACTATTATTAGAATAAGGTCCAAATCCTTTGAGCAATATTACAGGAAAACTAATATAGTTCTTTCTTTTTTACCATAGCTGCACTTAATAGGTTATAATAAAAGTATGTTCCCTTAATTGTACCCTTAGAGGTCTTTGTTATGATCATCAATACCACTAGATAAACTTTATTATTTCTGTCAGTGACATGCAATAAAAACAGAAAGATAGTAACATAGGTATCAGGTCCAAGGGTATCCCATTTGCTCACACAAAAGGGCAGTCCCACAGACTGGGTCCAAAATTGAGTCTAGGCCCAGTTCAACCAGGACTATAGGAGGATTTCTGGAGGTTAGATAAAAGCCAGCATTTCTCAGGAAAAACTTGTGAAACTGGTTCCCATCTATCAAAGGGAGTTATTTCCCTTACTTCTGGCAGAAGGGACATATGACTTCATTGACACATACCTGTGGCTCAAAGCCCATGCAGACCTCCAGGCTCTCTCAGTCCCTTTCAAAGTTCATGCTAACCTCCCCAGGCTTCACTCCTCCCAGGTACCCCTTTGTTCTCTATAATGGCAAGGACCCCCTGCCTGGCTATTCCTCCTGTGCTGTAGCTTTGCACTATTCTCCCTTCTCTCGTAGATAGCCCTGGCCATGCCCAAACTGTTTTTCTTTCTCACTCTTATGCACAATAACAACCTTCCCTTTAACCATACCATCAAACAGTCATTCCAATGGGTTCTCTACTGTGTCTCCTTGAATACAAGCATTAGCAAAGAAATTCATTGCTTGAATTAACTTACCATTCTTTCTCTATATTAGTTTTGAAAAAAAGAAAGAAAAAGAAAAGACTGTTCTAAAACCCATAACATTACATAAAAAGGTGACATGGTTTCATTGGGTCCTGAGGTAGTGTGAACAATGGGGATTAGACTGAAGTCAGATAATCAGAAGCAGAACTTTATTTCATCAGTGAGGGGTACCAGAACTTCTAACTAGTTAGGGCCACAGAAAGGTTGGAATCTAATACTGTGACCATGAGAAGAGGCCTGAAACTTCTTTTTATGGCAAAAAAAAATATGCAGGGCGGGAAGTCAAAGGAACTTTTACAATCTTGAGGTTAGGCTTTGAGTAACAGTACATTCTGGGATTTACAACTTTTTTTTTTTTTTTTTTTTTTTTTTTTTTTTTTTTTTTTTGGTTTTTCCAGACAGGGTTTCTTTGTGTAGCTTTGAGCCTTTCCTGGAACTTACCCTGTAGTCCAGGCTGGCCTCGAACTCACAGAGATCCACCTGCCTCTGCCTCCCAAGTGCTGGAATTAAAGGCTTGTGCCACCACCACCCGGTGGGATTTACAACTTTTGATTACTGGGTGTTAGTTCAAGATGTTTACAAAAATCTGTGGCTATCTTGACACAACTGTGGGTCTGTCTTAATTCTTAACCAACTGCTTAACTGGAAAGAATGTAAGGCAAAGAGTCATGTAGAAGTAATTGCTAAAGGTTAACTTGTTTAAAGTAGCTGTCAGCTTCAATACCACTAGAATATATATATATATATGTATATATATATATATACACATACACACACACACACATATATATATATATATACTTTTTTCTATATGAATATATATGCTAATATGAATAGGCATACAATTTTTCATATTCCTTGGCTCTTCATTCCTCCTTTGAGTTTGTACCAGAATCAAACCCTTGATTCATTTGGATCTATATACAAGCCTGAGTTTGAGTCTTTAATAGTTGTATATAGGTCCTCAGGAGCCTGGGTAGCTAAAGGTGCACATTGTGAGTGGAGAATCAAGAGCTTTACCAAGGAAAAACGGCTCTTTATACACTTAATAAACATTTTAACCACACAGGTACCATTGTTAATAGTAATAGAAGAATAATCAGAGTCCAGTAATGGAGGACAATAGAGTGGTTAGTCAAGGGGACCAGTTAAAGAGTTTATGAAACCAGGAATAAGATTGTTGTCTTTTATTTTGTCTCTTAAGGAGACTTGTCTTAAGCTCTTTTAAAGCATCTCTGACAACATGCGAGTGGTTAGCATAAAAACCACACGATTCACCTAGGGCAGCACCTAGCCCCCTCCTGCTGACTTGTTATTAATGCAGCTGCGCCAAGGGCAGCCGAATCAGCTATGCCTAGTCCTGCCAGCAAAGGGACAAGAATAGGAGCTTCCCTCTTGTGTCTAAGCCCCAGGGAGGTGCCCAGATGTCCCCTGCCAGCCAGACCATCATAATACTATATTTGTGGGACTATTCATACCAAAACACAAAGTTCATGCCGGTTTCCTATGGTGAACATGTTGGTCGATATACAAGCATATAGTCCCCATGGCACAGGTGAACCAGGATCCTCGGGGCGCAACCAATTGATGTTATCTAAGCTGAGAGTAGTTTTGGAGGTCTCTTTGTAAGTCTCCTAGACTATATACATCTGAACTCTTGCATATGGAAGAGTAGGCAGTCTTATCTACAGGGTAGTTATAAGAGCAAAAACAGGTAGCAGTCCCCAAGCCATCTCATAAAGTGAGAGGAGCTTCCCAGGGACAGGCTGTTTGTTGGTTAAAGATACTTTTTTAAGGGTTGTGGATGGGGTGCTCAATCCAGATTCCTATTCCTATGTAAAAAGGAGGCTTAGGGTTTAGGCATGGCCAGGAATCAGCAGTGGGGGGAATTAACATTAGTAGAACTGAGAAGAAAATATGTGGCCAGAACCATTTCAAAAAGTGGGTCTGTGGATGCAGGTAGATTAATCTGATTTTCTTTTTCTTTTTTTGGTTTTTCAAGACAGGGTTTCTCTGTGTAGCTTTGCGCCTTTCCTGGAACTCACTTGGTAGCCCAGGCTGGCCTCGAACTCACAGAGATCCGCCTGGCTTTGCCTCCCGAGTGCTGGGAGCCACCACCGCCCAGCTAATCTGATTTTCTATTATTTCCCTGGCTATTGCAACCATGTTTGAGGAAGTGAAGTTCTGGACTTCACTGAGCAAGTGGAACAGATGTGGTGTGAGACCAAGTTGTGGGGACTTGAGTGGGAACCTGAGGGACAGAGTGGGGACTGGAGGGGGCACTAGGATATCATATAGGGGCCCTATGGGTAAGACGGGAGTCTTGATCCGTGAACACTATATGGTGAATACTGTTCCCATAACCATATGCCTATAACCTGAATCCCCATGATGTTCCTGAGTCCCATGCAGTATAAGCTGGAGGGTCTGGAGAGCCCCATTTGACTTTGATTGTGATAGGATTACAAAATGTGGGCTCTGTACAGGAACTATTAACAGATGCTGACATCGTTATGAAGGGGTAGCTGGGGCCCAAGTCTCATACCCTCAGTTTGGACACCAGAATTCTCTCTGATCACTATAGGCAGGGGTGCTGGGAACTGGGCAAGCATAGTAGTATTTTCCCTGGAATGTTTTTGAAGGATGTTTAGCTAACTCAATATTCACATGCTCTATCAGATTCTAAGCTAAGTTGGAGGCTCCCCATATGGGCAACCTTTACAGGCTTATGAGTGATGGTCAGGTCTGGCATTAAGTAACATAAATCAGTCCTAAAAACTGGGAAATCTTTTAAATATTCTTGGACTTGTTCAGATATCAGGCAACCCGTCCAGAAGTCTGAAAGTCTCCAAGTGTAGGCGACAACAGGGGAGATCGGAGGGCCCCCAGTGACCTTAGAAATTAGGCTAAAGTAAATCAGAAAAGTCAAGAGGGCCAGAGAGCCCTCAGTTTTATCTTTAATGGGTCCTCAGGGTGTGTAAAGGCTCTCCATCAAGTGTGCAAGTCATGCATTCTTCCATCAGGAACAGGTTTGAGATAAGTGATGAATCCCTGTTCTGATCCCGTCAATTTTCACAGCTGTCAGGGTAGTCAGGATCACTGTGTGTAGTCCCTTTCAGCATGGTCCAAGGGCTTCTTGGTGATGTCTCCAGACCCAAACAAGGTCACCTGGTTTATGGTTATGTGTCTTGGCAGGGGACAGCTCGTAAACATCTCTCAGGAGTGGAAAAATGCTGTCTTGGACTGCCTGGATGGACTTAAGGAACTTGTATTCAGACATCTTAGCCATGACTTTTGAAGGGAGTTTGGGGACCAGGGGTGGAGGCCTGCCAAACATGGTTTCATAGGGCATCAACCCAGAAGAGCAGGGAGTGCTCCATACCTGGAACAGGGCAAAGAGTTGGAGGGCTGTCCAGTCATCACCAGTTTCTAGGGTTAAGTTAGTTAAGGTCTCTCTTAGGGTCCAATTCATCCTTTCTATCTGTCCAGAATTCTGGGGGTGTTATGCACAATGTAATTTCCGATTAGTCCCCAATATTTTAACTAAGTCTTGTGTTACCTTAGAGATAAAAGCTGGTCCACTGTCTGACACTATTACAAAAGGAAGTCTATACCTTGGGATGAGTTCATCAATGATCTTCTTGACTACTGCAGATGCCGTCTCTTTCCTAGTTGAGAAAGCTTCCTCCCAATCTGAAAAGTGTCTATAAAGACTAGAAGGTATTTATACCCATACTTGCTAGGCTTTACTTCAGTGAAATCCACTTCCAGTGGACTCCAGGGGAAGTTTCTCTTTCCTACTTGTTTTGAGAGGGCTTTTTCCCCCCCCACTGTGGGCTAGTAGCCTGGCAAGGGAGGCATTGAGTCACACATTTCTGCACCAATTGATTTATATTGAAATTTTTGAATTTTGAGTGTTCTTTTTATTTTCTTTGGCCTAAATGTGTTCCCCTGTGGATCTGGCAGATCACAGACTTGGCCAGTTCAGTTGGCAGGATGAGTTTTCCATCTGGGTTTGATCCCCAAAAAGCGGGGAACAAAGGTAACACTCAAGAAAGCTGGAGAGATAGCCCATTGAGAGAGAGCAATGGCTGCTCTTTCAGAGTACCTGGGTTCGATTCCAAGCACCCACATGGTGGCTCACAACCGTCTGTGACTCTAGTTCTACAGGGATCTCACACCCTCTTCTGGCTTCCTCAGGTACCAGGCACAGAAATGGTGCACAGACATGCATGTAGACAAAACACTTGTGCACATGAAGCAAATAACATTTTTTTTCTTAAGAGTAAGTACTCAAGTAATAACTGCTATCTACAGTATTCTTCTTCCTGGCACTCCATCCTACCTGAACACAATTCTGACTTTTGCATTTTACAAGTACCTACCCCTAACATCAGTGTTATTACACCAGTATTCCCTGAATTAACAACACAACTCAGGAGATGAATCACACCAGTAATACCAGCACTTAGGAAGCCTGAGCAGGAAAATGCCAGTGTTTGAGTCCACAATGGTATACTTAGGAAGTTCGAGACCAGCCAAGGCTACATATAATCTGTCCCTAGTGGGGGGAGGGGGCAAAGGCAGCTAAGGCATAGTTACCTTTAATACCAGCACTTTGAAGGCAGAAGTAGGCAGATATCTGAGTTTGAGGCCAGCCTGGTCCACGTTTTGAGTTCCAGGCCAGCCAAGACTAGTTAGTGAGACCCTGTCACAAAAATTAAAAAAAAAAAAAAAAATGGTGCTGCATGTCTTTAATCCAGGCACATGGCAGTCTGAGGAATTCCAAGTTCAAGTCCAGCCTGGAATAAATGAGGCTCTATATTTTGTTGTTGTTCTTGTTTTGTTTTTCTTTTTGGTTTTTCGAGACAGGGTTCTTCTGTGTAGGCCTTGCTGTCCTGGAACTCAGAGATCCACCTGCCTCTGCCTCCCCAGTGCTGAGATAAAAGGCGTGCACCACCACCACAGCAGGCCTAGCTAAGGAGACCCTGTTTTAACAACAATAACAACAACAGCAACAAATACCTCCTCAATACAGATCATCAGTTCCCTATTTTTTCATATATTACATACAAACGAACCAACACTGGAGGCCACTCTAACGCGCATCTTTGCTGATAATAAACTTTTATTACTACGAGTGAAAAAGGAGGTGGGCGGAGGATGGGGGGGGGAGAGGGCGAAAGAGAATTAAAAGATAAAACTCAATTAGGAAAACAGCGAACATCAGATTTCCCAAACATCAAAGTGAGCTAAGGGAAGGCTGGCGAAGTCAATTACGAAATGTCCAGCGAGTGAGACCTTGTGTATTTCTGGAGTGCGCTCTGGGCAGCGATCGCCTTAGGAAATGGAGCCACCTCTCTGGCCAGCACCTAACTCGAAGTTTCTGGGCGTCTTCTGACACACACACACACAGAGAAGCACGATGTACGAGCCCCGCAGCGGGCAGAGCGTGGAGCCGCGGGTCCGCACTCCCGGGCTGGGGGCCTCTGACCGCCAGCGTCATGCCCCGGCCGCAGTCGCGCGGCGGTCCGGCAGCCCCGGATGCCGACTCACTGCGGCCCAGACGCTGCCACGGTGGCAGGCGACAGCCCGGAGCGCCTCCCGGGGTGGGGGGGGATCGCCCGCCAGACCCCGGTCACTCGCCCGATCGCGGCGCGGAGCCCGGAGACTCACCTTGGGGGCGCGGTCCCGCGGCCTAGTCCTCGGGTCCCTGAGGGTCCGCAAGCGTCGCCGCCGCCGCCGCCCGGCGGGAGCCGCTCAGGCCAGGGGCGCCTGGGGGACACCCTCTTTGGGGACCGGCGCGGAGAGACAGTCCGCCTCCCTCCGGTCCGCCGGACGCGCCCCGGGAGCGCAAGCGCGCGCCCGGGGGGCGGGAGCGCGCCGACGAGGGCTCCGCGCGGCTCCGGAGCGCGCGCCGCCGGATGACGTGGGCGCGCCGGGCGGCAGGGGGTGGGGGGTGGGGGGAAACCGGGCTCCGCGCGGCTCCGCAGCGCGCGCCCGGATGACGTGGGCGCGCAGAGGGGCGGGGCTTCCTGTGGCGGGTCTCCTCAAGGCCTTCGGCTTGGCGCGCACTAATGGCGGCGGTCTCTCTTCGCTGCCGCCCGCTCCGCTGCTCGTTGCCTCCTTAGGAGGCGCGGAACGTGCCAGGAGCTAGGTGGGCGTTCACCTGAAAGAAAAAAAAAAATCCCGCGTCCTCCTGTTTTTTTTTTCTTTCTGTGCCTCTTCTCTTCCTCGGGGGGAGAATTCCCTGCGTCCTGTCAGTGACCGTCACCTGAGCCCTGTCCTCCCAAGGGTGACAGTTAAAGAAACTCCCCTTGCTCTTTGCGTTCTTGAAAGGGCTCCGCTCCAAAGGCCACGCTTCCCTATAGGACTTATTTCTTTGTGTGTTTATTTATTTATATTTACTTGGTGGGGGTTTTTTGTTTGTTGTTCCCAGGCAGGGTTTTTCTGTGTAGCTCCGGCTGTCCTGGAACTCACAGAGATCCTCCTGCCTCTGCCTCCCGAGTCGACTTCTTACGGGATTTAGATAAGACTCCGGGATGCCCCCCTTTGTTTGTTTACTCAAGACACGGTCAGGCGGATATTCTCCAAATTCCCGATCTTGGCTCTATAAATGATGAGCAGGACTGCTTGTAAAAAAAAAAAAAAACAAAACTATGTGGTCAAAATACCAGCTCCCCCGACGTCACTAAACTTTAGCGAAGCATCTCTCCGGTCTGGAGTCCCAGACTTTCACACACCCTCAGCCCCAGCCAGGAAGCACCTCGCCCCTCCCCCGCTTTATTTTATTTTCTACTCTATTTTATTTTTTCTACTCCATAAAGTACATTGACCTTGGAATAAACAAAACTGATACCCTGTCTGGTCCTCTTCTACTATTGGTTGGTCCCACTTTGCCATACCCAGGTCTTTTCTGGCCTTATTTATTCTTCCCTATACAAGAGAAAGTGCTCCCCACCCCCTCACCCCCAAAAATAAGAAAAACCCTTATCTACCTAATCTAGGAGCTAGTAGTAGATCTCATAGATACAATAGTCTCTTTTCTCTCTCTCTGTGTGTGTGTGTGTTTTCCCCCAGACACGGTGTTACTATGTGTCCTGGAACTCCCAGTGTAGACCAGCCTGGCGCTGCCTGCCTCAGTCTCCCCAGTGCTAGGATTAAAGGTGTGTACCACTACACCTGGCTACAGCAGTCTCTTAAATCTAAATTTAGACTTGTTGTTGGAGGCGGGACCTACCAGACAAGGTCTCTCTCTGATACGAAGCTACACTCCCACCGATCTTGGATCTGGTTTTGGTCTGAAGTGTGCACATTTGTCCTAGGGCAGTAGTATTCCTCACTGCAGCAGGGCTAGCCCTTCCCCGCCCACTGCGATGACCTTTCTACATAGACTCTAGATGGATCTAAACTGGGATTTTTTTTTTTTTATTTGACAGTTGTTAGTGCCTGGAGTCAGCTTGAGATTGGGCCTCCCCTACCAACCATTCCCCACCCAGGTAAAAGCAATTTGGGATTCTTCTGAAGACCGACTGAGCCGCGGCTCAGGGATCCTGTGGTGAGTATGGCTCTCAAAACAGTGCTCCTGCTCTCCTTCCTGTGTGTTAAATTATTTTTGCTGCCAGTAGTGAAAGATGCATGTCCACATAGTCATGTGGATTATAATATATAATTGCTTTATGTATGTTTTATATATATATGTATATATATACATATATATACACACACACATATATATAATTGGTGCATTCTCTACAGAAACTTTTTAGACACAGCATATATATGTACATATATAGTGTGTTTGGTGTATTTTTTAGCTTTATTTTTATTTTGTGTGTTTATATATGGGTGTTTTGCCTGCTTATGTGTCTATATATTGGCATCTCAAGGTTCTCCTGTCTCAGTCTGTCAAATATTAGTATTATAGACATGTATCACCCTGCCCAGACCTTTCTTTGATCCTTCTATGAGGCTCCTCTAATATTTTGTCTTTTTTGTCCCTGATCCTATTATAAGGTTTGTTCTAATATCAATTGAAAAGAGTCTTTCTCATGTCCAAAGTCAATTTACCAGCCAGGTGTGGTGGCATAAGCTTGTAATCCTAGCACCAGGGTGGATGAAGAATAATGTTAAGTTTTTTTTGTTTGTTTTTCTTTTCCGAGACAGGGTTTCTCTGTGTAGCTTTTTGCCTTTCCTGGAACTCGCTCTGTAGACCAGGCTGGCCTTGAACTCACAAAGATCCGCCTGCCTCTGCCTCCTGAGTGCTCGGATTAAAGGCGTGTGCCACCACCGCCCAGCTGACCTATAGGTTTATTTCTGTATTTTTTCCTTCTGTTTTAGACAGGGTTTGGTTTAACCTTGATGTTTATTTAGTCTTCCTGCCTCTGTGTCCCGAGTACTGGGATTGTAGGCACGGCCACACCAGGTTTATAGAGTCCTGTCCATCAAAGCAGGGCTTCCTGCAAACTAGGCCCTCTGGCACTCAGGTATGTCTTGGAACGCTGATGTGTTTTCCCCCACTATTAGGTGATGCTGTTTGAAACAGGTCAGGCTTGCCTTGTAATCAAGAGCGATCTTGAATTCCTTATTCTTACTGCTTCCAGCTTCCGAGATGACAGGCTTGCAGACAAGTGCCATTGCGTGTGGCTTGTAGGGTTTGAATCCAGGTGGTGTGAGTCCTTCAGCTTTGCTCTTCTGTTAGGATTGTTTTGGCTACTCCGGACCCGGTTTTCTATTTCTGTTAAACATTTGTTTGTGTGCCAGTTCAGCCCAGTGTACAATTTTGCCAGTACCATTTACTTCAGAAAGTCTTATTTCTTTGTGGAATAGGATAGGGGCAAACTTCAGTTTGTCATTGTGTATAACCTTGTTTTAAATTGCTGGATTTGTTTGGTTGGTGTTTTGTTTTGTTTAAGAATTTTGCTGTAAGCTGGGTGGTGGCAGCACATGCCTTTAATCCTATTACTCAAGAGGCAGAGACAGGCAGATCTTTGAGTTCAAGGCCAGCCTGGTCTACAGGGCAAGCTCCAGGACAGCCAGGGCTACATGGAGAAACCATTCCTTGAAAAAGAAAAATCACACAAACAAACAAAAAACAAGTTACTAGGTCTGTTTAGAATTTTAATATTCTTTTGAATCAGTTTTGGAGGTTTGTGTATTTCAATAATTTGTTATATGATTTTTTTGTACACAGTTGTTCACAGTATTGTATTATCTTTTTTTTTTTTTTTGAGACAGAATCTCATAGAGCTCACGCTGTCCTCCTAAACTTGCTGTGTAACTAGGGATGACTTTGAATTTCTGATCCTTTTGCCTCCCCCTCCTAAGTGGTGAGACTGCTTCAGGCATGTACCGCCATACCTAGCATATGGTGCTAGAGAAAAAAAAAACCTGGGATTGTCTGCATGCTAAGCAAACATTCTACCAATTGAGTTGTTGAAGGTCTTCTTGTGTTACTCAGGCAGGCCCCCAGCTATCCGGTCTCAGTTTGCATAGTAGTTTGAACTACAGGGACAAGGCCACCCCATCTAGAAGAGCTGCATTTTTAATTTTGCAATTAAAGTTGTACATGGCTGGTAAACACATTGGGCAGTATACAAAACTCATGTTTCATGTCATATATTTTGTTTAATAAATTAGTGTTTCTTTATATGCATCAAGCTTAAAAATAGTCTCTTGGATGGCCTCTCATAGTACTAACTCAAAATCATCTTTTCACGGAAGAATTCCTTGCAGCCTTGTAGTATCTTGCTTTTCCTGCACTGGGAAATGTCCTTTTTGAAGAAATGGCCTTTGTTTATTTGTGTGGATTAGCATTTCATCACCTGACAGACACCTAAGAAGATCCACATAGGAGAAGAACCATTCATTTGGCTCATGATCTCAAAGGTTCAGACCAGGGGCAGCTTGATCTGCTGCTGTGGGGCTGATGGGAACATCAGGACAGCCGGGTGGCATCCTGAAGCTGAGCCTGAAGCTGCTCATGTCTTGGTGGAAAGAAGCACGGACTACAGGAAGAGTCCAAGATGTACCCTTCCAAGGCATGACCCCATCAACCCACTTCTTTCAACCAGCCCTCACCTCTCACAGTTTTTCCACCTCACAACTGTCCATTCCAACTGTGACCCATCAGTAGATTAAACCTTTGATTAGATCCGTGCCCTCAGGGACTAATTGTCTCAGGCTAGAGTGAAGGTCAGTGGTGGAGCACTTTCCTAGAATGCTTGTCTTTTTTTTTTTTTTTTTTTTTTTTTTTTTTTTTAAACAGATAGGATCTAGAAATGTAGCCTGGGCTGACCTTTGCCTTGTTGCATAGTCCAGGCTGACCTTAGAATTGAAACTGTCTTGGTTCAGCTTTCTAGGTGCTGGGATTACAGCCTGTGCAGCCATACCCAGCTCTTTTTTGTCTCCTGAAATGGAGAATACAGAGGTTCTGAGTTCCCCTGGGACAGGCCACAGCATTGAAAACAAAAGCGATCTTTAGAACTTGGTCTTCATTCCTTCTAGGGCTTGGCTTTTGGGTGTTCCCAGAAGACCCAAACTTCAGTATCTTGTGTAAACTGTTTCCTTTGTATTGTGCTAGTTTGTCCTGGGGGGTGGGTGGTGGGTGGTAGGTGGTGGTTATGTGCTGTAGTCCAGTGCTCTGCCACTATACACTATATCCCCAAATCTTATTTGTACATAGTTTTAAATAAAGTTTAAAAAGTATTTTACTGACTTGTTATTTTTCTCTCCAGTACAGACAACTGTGTCCTAAGTTCCCCAAGGTTTTCTTTCTTTTGTCCGTGATGTCTTTCCCTCCCTTTGGGGTTCAAGGTGCATCTCTGGAGGCCTTCCTTAAATCCTGGTGTAGGTGCCCCTGCCTCTTATCACATTTGCCTCGCAGTTTACTGGTTCCTTGTCCTTCAGTCAGGGAGCTCTCTCTCGAGAACCAGAAGTATGGCTTGTTTTGAGACAGGGTCTCACTATGTAGCTCTGGCTGTCCTGGAACTCACTCTGTAGACCAGGCTTTGAACTCTGTGCCTCTCAAGTGTTTTGTTCTCCTGGAATTCAAACCACTCTGTACACAGACATTCTGTTGTGAACGAAGCTCATGATTAATTTTTCTGACAGGGGACTTACATGGCAAAAATGTTGTAACTATGAAACTACTTTTTTTTTTTTTTTAACACGCATTTCTTAAGTGTAATAATAATCAGGGGGATTTCTGCCCAAATAAAGAGTAGGCGCTCTATCTCTGATAAACTGTGATGTTTTGAAATGAGCATTCATTATTCCCTCCATAACAGCAGCTCTTTTATTATGTGCACTTTATTTTTTTTTCACCCCTTGGAAGTGTTTTGTCTTAATTCTGCACACGGTGGGATGGTGATAAAGGAGGCTGCTAAAATCAGGTAGATCTGGCTAAGGTCATAGGGAACAACACTGCTTCTCTATGCTTAAAGGTGAAGAGCTCCTCCCGCGTTACGGCCTTTAACCCCTTGAAAACCCCGCACTCGGGAGGCAGAGCCTGGCGGATCTTTAAGAGTTCAAGGCCAGCCTGGTCTGCACAGTGAGTTAAAAAGATGCAAGGTTCCTAGGGTCCTTTTTATTATCTTTTTCTTTCTTTCTTGGTTTACCTTGCGTGGATTAACGAGGAGGTTTCTTCCATCCGCTGCCATTATCATTTGGACGGTCACGCAAAGTGCGGCCCAGGTCCATCAAGGGTCGTCTTGCCTTAGGTAGCTAGGCGATTGGAACTCCCCGTACCGCGCCCTCCCCTCCAGTCCCCTTCCATCCCGCGCCTCGGTCGGCCGTTCCTTGCGTCATCCAGGCCACCGCGGGAGTCGCGGGCGTCTGTGGGTCCTCGGTCCCGGCCGGGCGTTGAAGGGTCCGGACGAGGTTCCACAGGGGAACGGGTCCCGCGCCCTGATCGGCTCCGCCCAACACCGCGCCCCCCGCCCCCCCCAAGTCTAGACGGTCCGGTGTCACCTAGCCACAGTCCAGTGCACACAGCCCAGAGCGCCTCCTCCGCTCCCCCCACCTCCCGCCGAGCGCTGACGTCACGTCGGGGCGGGGCCTACGGAGGCTGCGGAGAGGGACAGGGCTGCGCGTCCTTGCAGCGCCCCGCAGCGGCCGCGGCGGGAAGCGGCCTCGTCGGCCCTGCGGCGCCAGAGCCCTGACGCACGGAGCTGAGGAGAGGGAGAGAGAGAGAGAGCAAGCGAGCGAGCGAGCGAGCGAGAGAGAAAGGGGCAGACATGGCGGCTCCGCTCGGCTCCCGCTGAGGACGGCTGAGCGGGCGCAGGGTCTGTGCGGCCGGCCTGCAGCCTCGCTTCCGCCCCCCGCTCCCCGCCTCCTCGCGCCGCCGCCGGCTCCTGCCCCGCTCTCGCTTGTCGTGGGCCTGCGTCCCGGAGAGGCAACGCGAGCCGGCCCGGCAAGGCTCCGCTGGCCCTGACCGCCCGCCGGCGGGCCGGCCCTTCCTCGCCTCTCCCGGGAGCGGCGGGCGCGGCGCGGACCCGGTTCCCCCTGGCTGGACCATGGTGAACACCCGGAAGAGCTCTCTGCGCCTTCTCGGGTCCAAGTCTCCCGGGCCCGGGCCTGGGCCTGGGGCCGGAGCGGAGCCGGGGGCGACCGGCGGCGGCGGCGGCAGCAGCCATTTCATCTCCTCTCGGACCCGCTCCTCCAAGACGCGCGCGGCCAGCTGCCCGGCAGCCAAGGCCGGGGGAAGCGGCGGCGCCCTGGACGAGGCCCGGGTAAGAGAGCGGCGGCCCGCGCCCGAGACTTGCGAGCGCCGGCCCCGGCCGCCCGGGCTTTGTCTGGCCGGAGACCGTCAGCGGGTGCGGTGGAGGGTGGCAGCCGCCGAAGGGCCGCGGCTTCCAGCCCCTTGGCCGTGCCGGCCCGGTTCTTTTGTGTCAAGAACAGCCCTCGGAGTCTGCGGGCGAGGGCTCTTGGGGTCCCTTTCGGGGGGACATTATTAGGACGGTCCGCCTTCCGTGTCCTGGCCCTGCTTCCGAGGGGGGAAATGGTAGAGGAAGCCAGAACGTAGGGCTGCAGTCCCCCCGGCTTGGAAGGGGCGAAGGGAGAAGTGAAAAGTTTTCTGCGGTGTCAAACCCCTTCTTGAAAGTGTGTCAGCTCTTGCCGCTGTCTAACTGAGCTGACTTAGTTTGGGGGTGGTTCAAGTTGGTAAGGAAGTGAACAGAGCTCCAGTTGGCAGGCAGACAGGCAGGGATGCTGAAAAAAGTTTGGAGCCGCTCTGACACCAACTTGAAAAACAAAACGAACGCTTAACGCCTCCCTAGGCAAGGCAGATTAGACGCGGCGCTGTAAGTAAGCTGTAGGGTGAACCAAGGTTCTACGAGAGAGCAGAGGACTTTCGAGTCACAAAAGGAGCAGGTAGACAGAAACGTGTCGAGTGGGCACCGTCGTTCCAAAGTGACATGCTTTCTACCTTTCTGTGAAGGGAATGGTCTACGAAAGCCAGACTAGCACCGTTGTTGCTCCATCCAGTTTGAGAAGTGACACTTGAAGAAGCAGGAGATGATTTAGTTTTGTCAAAAAAGATGAGATCTGAGATCCTGAACCTTCATCACCCACAGTGTAAACCAGAACTATTTCAAAAAATTTATTTTTTTGGAGACAGGTCTCACTATGTAGCTCTGGCTGTCCCGAGACTCACTCTGTAGACAAGGCTTTGAACTCATGGATCGCGTCTCTGCCTCCCAAGTGTTCTGTTTTTTTGGAATTCAAACTACTCCCTCCCACAGGTGTCACTGTAAAGTTAGCGAGACATTTGTGTTACTATGACATTGGTTCTGATACTACGAGATTGGTTCTGAATTCAAAGAACCAGCTGGATCATGCCTAGAAAGAGATGACCTTTCCAAGAGTCATTTGAGCCAATAGTTGTTAGTTAAAATGCTCCTTTTAATTCACACCATTTTTGTTCCTTAGCGTATGTAAGGTTCTGTAGGGATTTACAAAGTTGTGGATTGTTTATATATGTTTTCTCTGTGTTGACACCAATCAGAACGAATCCTAGTATATACAACAGAAATATTTTACCATGCTATGAAATATATTTATTGTGTCTTTGGAAATCTTTTTCTGTGAAAAATCTGGAAAGTACTTTTGAGCTGTCTTAATTTAGTAGACTTTTAGGAGTATATAGATTTCTTGGGTTGAGCTAAATGTTCTGAAGATTTTTTTCCTGTAGAAACTATCCTAATGTACAGGTTTTTTAGCTTACTGATGCTGTCACCTTCTTAGATGAATTTAAGGAACAGTGTGTCTTCTACACTTAAGTGCAAATAAAATATTTAGAGTGTAAGCTTGTAATTGTATCGTGCCACAAATGCCTAGTCTATTAGAGGAGTGGCAAACTCATCTGAGGCAATTAGCTCATCCCTCACTGATCAGTTTGTGGTTCCATTTTTGAATTCAGGGATCTCATGCTGTCCTTACCCCCTGGGGAATAAGGTGAGGTAATTTGTCAGACAGCTGTTATAGCGATGTTAAAAGGCAAAGAATCAATAGTCTAATGTAGAAATGAACACTTGGTAGCTTTTAAATGGCTAGAAGAATGGAAGATACTGTTTTCTAGAAGGATACTAATGAAACATTATTTTGAGAACTCTTTTAAAGTGTTTTAAAAGATTATAAACAGTTGGCTCTTAAGATTTACTCTGAAATATTTGCCTTTCATTCTTAAAGGGATTTATGTTATAGCTATAGCAGACCGTCGATCTAATTGCTTTTTCTGAGAAATTTTAGAGAGACTAATCTCATGCTGTGAGCTATTGGACTTCTAGAAGAGGAAAAGTTACAGGTCTCAATTTATTAAGTTTATACAATGTTACATAGATGAAACATATGTATTTTTTTCTTGTGTATTCCTGAGGTGAATTGATTTGAATCTGTTTAGCTCTTTAATTTGGTTTTATGTTAAAGGAATTTAGCTCTCTAGTTTACCCTTTCTGGTGTGCTTAAACATAACCTCTGTATCTGTGGGGTCTTTAGTAGACATTTTTTTTTCCTGTCTGCAAAGCCTCATTTGATGAGAATTGGATTACTACTTTGTTGCTTTAGAAGAGCCTCCTTTTTATACTAAGAAGTGTATTCCTCTTTGTACAGTAATGATTAGAGAGCTCCCCCGCCCCACTTAATATGTTGTTTTTCACATTTCATGTTGACTTTTCTCCCCTTCTCATGATTTTAAATTATTTCATTCACTTTCTTGTTACTTGTCATTTGCTTTAGAAAATCATAGAACCAAGGGTTATTCCTAGAATTCTGTCTTGTTCTTAAGTGCTGTCTATGTAGTGAAGCAGTCTGCATGTTTTGGAATGATTAAAAAAATAATCTTTTCTACTTTAAAATATATTTTTTAATTTAATTTTTTTGTTTTTTCGAGGTAGGGTCTTGCTGTGTGTTTTTGGCTGGCCTGAAATTTGCTACGTAGACCAAAGTGTCCTGGGCCTTGTGGTGATTGATTCTCCTGCCTCTGCCTCCTGAGTGCTGGGATTGCATTCATGTGCCAGCATTCCAGGACCTGTTGTTATAGAGTCTGAAGAGTTTGGGGATAAGAATAAACCTGTGAAACTGTCACTACTATGAAAACCACAGGCACAGCAATCACTTGTAGAGTTTCCCTGTTCTCTTTAATGTTTCTATTGTTAGAAGTCTTAGTTTTCGACATGATACAATTATTTCCTTTTCTTTCGATACAGTATATTCCTTGTGGGTATGATACAATGTATTTCTTTCTGAGTGTGATGCAATAGTTTTAGCTGTAGTCAGTCTGCTGTATAGTAGCTTTCTAGAATTATTTATCTGGCACAAATGAAACTTTGTTGGTGTTGACCACTGCCTCCCTGTTCTTTATCCCTTTGGCTCTTGGCATCCATCACCCTTGTTCATTCTGCATATTTGAGTTTGTCTGTCTTCTGTTGTACATACAAATGAGATCATACAGCATCTTTTCATGTCTGGCTTAGTTCACTTAGCATAATGGGCTCCAGGTTTGTCTGTGTTGTAAGTGGAAGAATTTCCTTCTTAAAGGTTGAATAATATTCCAACGTATATACCTTATACATGGACCATATTTTCTTGATTCGTTTCTCTAGCATGTGGTATTAATATTGTTTTTATATTTTGGCTGTTGTGTATAATGTTACAGTGGCTAAAGATAAGCAGTTTTTTGAAAGTTTTTTTTGTTATTTATTTATTTATTTTTTTTGAGATAGGATTTCCCTGTGTGGCCCTGGCTGTCCTGGAACTTGCTCTGTAGCCCAGGCTGACCTTGAACTTAGATCTGCCTGCCTCTGTTTCCTGATTGCTAGCTAGGATTAAAGGCGTGAGCCACCACGCCTGGCACACCTCTTTGAAAGCTTGATTTTAGTTCCTTTGGGTAAATATGCAGAAGTGAGATCGCTGAATCATATGGTGATTCCATTTTTATTGTTTTGAGGATCCTCTACTGTTTTCCAGGGTTGCTACACCATTTTCCCTTCCCACTGATGTGAGAAGGGGTTCCCTTTACTCACATCCTCACCACCACTTGACGGATGTCTGTGTGTGTGTGGGGGGGGGGCGTTGGAACAGGGTTTCCCTGTGTAGCCCTGGCTGATCTGGAACTTGCTTTGTAGCCCAGGCTGGCCTCAAACTCAGAGATCCACTTGCTCCTGCCTCCCTAGTGCTGGGATCCAAGGTAGTATGTATACTACCATACTCTGCTACTTGATTGATGGCTTAAGAATAATTTTTTAGCAGGGATATAGTGGAGCATGTCTTTAGGCTCAGGAGGCAGAGGCAGGCAGATCTCTGAGTTCAAGGCCAGCCTGGTTTGCATGGTCTACATAGTGAGTTTCAGGACAGGTAGAGCTATGTAGTGAGACCCTGTTTCGAAAAAATACACCCCCTTAAAAAAACAGTAATTTTCTGTAATAGCTATACTATGTGGAATGATATCTCATTAAATTAAAAAAAAAAACTACACTTATTTATTGATTTTAGAAGTAATGTATATTATGGCACAAGTCTCCAGAGGATAACTTTTGGGAATTGGTTTTCTAACCCCCACCATATGAGTCTCAGGGATCAAACTCAGATTGTTAAGTTTGGTAGCAGATGTTTTAATCTGCTGAGCCTTTCCCTAGACTTCATTTTCTTTTCTTTTCTCCTCCTCCTCCCCACCCGCCATAGTTCCTCTGTATAGCTCTGGCTGTCCTGGAACTTGCTCTGTAGACCAGGCTGGTCTTGAACTCTGCTGGGATAAAGGCAAGTGCCACCACCTCCCAGCAATTTCTAGTTTTCTTTTTTCTTTTTTTGGTTTTTTGAGACAGGGTTTCTCTGTGTAGCTTTGCGCCTTTCCTGGAACTCACTCTGTACACCAGGCTGGTCTCCGAACTCACAGAGATCCGCCAGGCTTTGCCTCCCGAGTGCTGGGATTAAAGACGAGTGCCACCACCGCTCGCCAACTTCTAGTTTTCTAATGAGTAGTAGTAATATTGAGCAGATTTTCAATATGCCTGTGTATTATTTGTCTATTTTTTGAGAAATGTGTCCTTAGGGTTTTAATTGTTTTTTTATACTGAGGCTCGAACCTAGAGTAAGCCAGTGTTCTATTTTGATAGCTCTGTAGAGCCTTTATTGGATGTTCTTAAGAACTTCATTATAGATAAGTCATAATTTCTGGCAGCCACTTGTTGTTATAAGGTCTGTTCTAGCCCGACTGTTGTCTGCATTGGAATGGGAAGTGATACTCTTTAAGGGGCCACCTGAAAGTGCTAAATTACTCTGAGTCTTTGGACATTTTGTTTAGGAAATACACAGTAAAGTTTCATTTATGTACACAGTCAATTTGAGTTTGTTTCTTCATACTAGGTGTTTGGTTTTACAATAGGGATAGTTTACAATTTTATGTTTTCCCTTTTGGGAAGAATTTTGTGCAAAATGCCTTACCTTTGAAGAAATATTTAATGATTTTTGGCTAAAATCTTATATGGGAGTACAAAGTTGGTGTGGGAACTGTATGTGGTTATATGTTACCTTGAAGTGTAAGCTATTGCTGGCAGTGGTAATATGTGCCTATAAATTTGGGCTTTTGAGAGACTGAGGCAGAAGGATTGACAGGAGTATGAGGCCAGCCTAGAGTGCAGAGTGAGTTTGTAAGCATTTGGGGCTGCTATACATCGAAAACCTGTCTTAGAAAACCAAGGAGGAGGTAGGGAGCCTGGGCATGGTGTGCATGTCTGTGCTGCCAGCCATCAGGTGGCTGGATCTACAGGATCCTTATGAATTTGAGGCCAGTCTGGGTGACACTGTGTCCGCATAACAAACAAAACAAAACAAAACAAAAACCAAGAAAAACTATCAATTAGTTTTTTTTTCCCCCTTTGGGGTGAGAATTGAACCCAGGATTTTGCACATGCTTGGCACATAGTCTTCTTTTAAACACCTTCCAGTCTAGATGCTTTTTGAAGGATGTTATGTATAATGACAGGCTGTAATTTGTATTAGTGTTTAAATACTCTTGAGTGTGTGCTGCTGTCAGATCATAAACCTCTGGTGCTTTTGAGTTATGAATATGTTGGTATTTTTCATATTGTTTTAATTTATCTGGAGACAAGATAAAGATTTTGCTTAAAGTTGCTCTCTAAGTAACTAGGAATGATGGCTCATGTCTGTAATCCTAGCACTGGGAGGTTGAAGGAAGAGGGTTGTGTGAGTTTGAGGCCAGCCTGGACTAGCTACATAGGGAGAGTCAGGCGTCATGGGCCACAGACCAAAAAGCAAATAAAGCAGCAACAGAGAAAGCTTTTTTTGGGGGGTGGGGGGTGGGGAGCGCTGGCCATTGTAGTGTACAACTTTAATCCCAGCATTGGGATGCAGATCTCTGTGAGTTCGTGGCCAGCCTAGTCTACAGAGTGAGTATCAGGACAGCCAGGGCTACACAGAGAAACTCTGTCTTAAAACAAAACAAAAACAAACAAACAAACAAAAAAAACAAAGCAAAATGCAAAAAAGCGGTTTTTCTTTCGGTTGTTTCCTACTTAGAGAAGAGATCTTGCTATATTGATTAGGTTAGTATTGAACTCCTGCCTCAGCCCTCTGCGTAGTTATAATTATAGATAGTGTACCTGGTACCCTTAGACTATTTGTGAGTGAATTGTATGTAAGCATCATGAAGACAGATGCTGTATCTTATTTCCCCCTTAATTCCACTAATTCCTCTTTTTCGACCTACTCCGACATCTGACAAAGAAGATGCTCAATAAATATCTGCTAGTGGATGAATGAATAGCGTACTGAGGAGTTGACGCATGTTATGGAACTCTGATGCCAAGGCTTTAAGAATAGAGGGCAAATGAAACTTAGCTTCAAGACTATACATGTATATGTGGTAGGCATATGAGAAAACAAAATGAAGTGGTTCTGCCCAAATCAATGATGTAGATGAAACTTCAGTTACAGTTCTGGAGTCTATCGACTGAATGTTTTGGTGGAATTTCATGTTCTTTGTTGTTAAGATGTGGCTTCAAAGAAGATGAGTTCTTCTGTGTTGCTTAGGCTTTCCTTGAACTTGTAATTGCTATCTCAGCTTCCCTTTGGGCTGAGATGGTCTGCATACATCGACTTGCCTGACATGTTCTGCAAGTTGAGATCTGATTCACAGCATAGTCTATGTGAGTTGCCCTTCCTGGAGTTGTACAGTGTCATCCTTAAATGTCATGGCTTTAGAGTACTCAGCCTTCAGCACAGTGCTTGGGATGAAGTAGATACATCATGAAGCAAAGTCTGTGTCTCTCCATTTTTAAAACCTAGTGGGAAAGAGAAAAAATATATACTATAAACATGTAATTAACCCTTCTTTGAAATCTGATGCCTTCTTGCCTACATTTATGTGGATAATTTATCAGTTTTTTTTCTTTTTTAGAACTTCCACTTCTTTCTTTTCTTTTTTTTTTTTTTTTTTTTTTTTTTTGGCATTTTGAGACAGGGTTTCTATTGTGCCTTTCCTGGAACTCACTCTGTAGCCAGGCTGGCCTTGAACTCACAGAGATCTGCCTGCCTCTGCCTCCCAAGTGCTGGGATTAAAGGCGTGCGCCTCCACTGCCCGGCTAGAACTACCACTTTTACACTCAGTTCCTGCATGAGTTTTGGATGGGGCCAAAAGCATCTGAAAATTATATTTGCCTAATCATTGTGTCAGATTTTTATACCCTTCTTGTCTTCTTTTAGGTCTTTAAAGTCTTTGACACCTCATTTTGTGTCAAATGTAAATTTAGGTGAGGAAATAAAAGAATACTGTTGTAGGAATTTGACAGATGCCTGTGGTTAGAGAGAATTACTCTAATGTGATACCCAGCCTCTTTGCATTTTATGGTAGTGAGTTCAATGTCTCTAGTTTTGCAGTAAGAGTTTAGTATTTGAGAGAGAATGATGAGAGTGGTCTGGTACTTTTGTTTGGACTTTGAATTTTTGAGTTACTTTAAAAACTTGTTTGTCAGCCATCATGTTTTATTTTTTGTAGCAACGTAATTTCAGAGAAATAGAGATAAGTTAAAATTCTTGTTAATATTTTTACTTATTGCAAAAACTCAAAAGTTAGCCAATTCTTTTTCCTTTAAAAGTAGTAAAGATGAATTAATAAAATTGAATCACTTCTTAAATATTTCACAAACAAATGTGAAAAATATCATTGTCTAAGACTAATTCTTTTTTTTTTTTTTTTTTTTTTTTTTTTGAGACAGGGTTTCTCTGTAGCTTTGGAGCCTGTCCTGGACTAGCTCTGTAGATCAGGCTAGCCTTGAACTCAGAGATCCACCTGCCTCTGCCTCCGAGTGCTGGGATTACAGGCGTGCACCACCACCACCACCACCACCACCACCACCACCACCACCACCACCATCACCACCACCACCACCTGGCACTAATTCTTGTTTTACAACTTTGTGCAGTGTTTTCTCTGTAGATTTACTTATCTGTTTCATCTTTGAGACAGTAGCTTGCTGTGTTAAGTCTCAAGCTGGACTTGAACTTGAACTGGGCAATACACCTGCTTTTCTCTCTTCAGTGCTGGGATTGTAGATGGAGGCTACCATACTTGGTTCCGGCTAGATTTTTGGATTTTTAATATTTTAACATCTAAGCCTTATGTACTTTTAGAAGAAATTTTCAGTAAAAGGTCAAGGTTGAAAATGTGATAAATTGTAAAGTCACTTTTTACAGTATCATTATTTAGTATAATTAGTTTATAAGTGTCCACCTTGATGAAAAATCATAATTCCCAAGTTATTTATGTAAGGATGTTTTTAAAAAAATACATTATTGTTGTTACTATTGTTATTTTAGAGACTCTCACTATATAGCCCTGACTGGTGTGGATCTTACTATATGAACGAGGCTGTCTTTGAACTCACAAGAGATCCATCCACTTGTCTCTGCCTTCTGTGCTGGGAGAACAAACGGTATACACCACCATGCCTGGCTTATACTTTTGTTGTTTTATTTTTCAGTTCAACATACAAAGTAGTAGGTTTCATTAGGGCTTTTTATTTAGTTTTTTTAAATGGGGTTCATATAGCTTATACTGGCCTTAAACTTTCTCTGTATCTGACAATGACCTTCACTTGGAGTGTTGAGATTACAATGTGGACCACTACATCTAATTCATGCAGTGCTGGGCATCAAACCCAGTGCCTCTTGCATGCTAGGCAAGCATTCTACTAACTGAGCTACATCCCAAGCCCCTCATTACAATATTTTCATGCATATGTTTCATTATCTTTTGTTCTCATTGTTGGGAGTTAGCACATTTTTGTAGTTAATATTTCATTGGTGATCTGCTATATAGCCGTTAACACAGTTAAAAGCAAAATACTGAGGTATTTATCTTTTTAATAAAGACTAGTCTTTCTAGGTTACAGAAAACAGTGCTTACTAGGTAGGGTGACCATGTGCCCTTGTTAGCTCAGGACAGTGCTTTCTTGCCTACACAGTCAGTCTGTGCTTGCTTGTTCATCAGCACTCAGTTGAACATGGCTTATGTGCATGTACTCAAGTTTATATGAGTAATAGTTTTAGAGTTCTTTTTAGTTTTTAATCCTTTATTTTCAATCTCTGAGTGTTTGTGGATACGTATAGTCACTGTCTAATACCTTTGTAGAATGTATCCATTGCATTTAACTATATGCTCTCAAATGGTGAGTACTTAGGATGCCTCCTTATTGCTGCAATTAAAACCTTTATGCAGATTGTGGATTTGGTATAGGAATAGCTTTGAGATTGATCCCAGGAATGAGTAGAGTATGCATGCACTTAAAAATGGTTATTCCAGATTTTCTGTTTTTGTCTCTGTGTTTAAGAGTAGTGTATAAATGTTCTTGTATCCCCACATTTTTGCTGGCATTTAGATATTTAACATTATCATTTCTTTTAATTGCTGGCTTTAAGCAACTCATTATATCTATATTAATTTTATTTCGATTTCACTTATAAAATGCCAGTTAAAATCTTTTGCCCTAACCCTTCTTTATTTTTTTTTAATTTTTAAAAGTATTTATTTTTTGTGTACATTGGAGTTTTGCCTGCATGTATGTATGTATGTATGAGGATGCCAGATTTTATGGAACTGAGTTATAGTTGTGAACTGTCATGTTGGTGCTGGGAATTGAACCTGGGTCCTTTGGAAGAGTGACCAGTGCTCTTAACTACCATTCCATCTCTCCAACCTCAATTTTTTTTGTTTTTGAACTATTTTTTTTCTTGTTTTCCGAAGGATTCCAGACTACTGATTTTGGGTGTAGGGGTGTGTGTGTGTGTGTGTGTGTGTGTGTGTGTCTGTCTGTCTGTCTGTCTGTGTGAGAGCATATGTGTTTCTTACTGAATTTGGGCTCATTGTTTTTTGCCTACGTTGGTGGTAGGCAGGCTCCAGCAATCTTCCTGTGTCTGCCCCTACCCTCCAGCACCGTGGTGGAATACAGGTACATTGTCGTGCCTGGCTTGTTTTATTGATGTGGGTGTAGGCATTTGAATTCAGGTACTCATGCTTTTGCAGTAAGCAGTCTTACCCACTGAACTATTTGTCCAGCTCAGTGATTTTTTTTAAATTAATTCCATGATATGGGGGTACTATTAATTTTTGACCTTGCATATACATAGTTTAACTTTCCTAATCTTGCTTTCCTGCCTCCTTTTCTTTTTCTGACATGGAGTCTAGCTTTTTGTCCAGGCTGTTCTTGAATTCAGAGGTTCTTTCCGTTTTATCTCTGAAGTAGCTGAGAATACAGATATGTGCTACATTCTTCAAAGACATCATCTCACAGTGTAGCCCAGGTTGTCTTCAAATGAATGGCAGTCTTGCCTTATCTTTCTGAGTGCGGGATTTACAGGTGTGAGCTGTAAACCATAATAATTCATCTAAGAAGGAGAATGGACCACTTCTTAGAAGATAGCTATCTGTCTGTCTGTCTGTCTGTTTATCTAGGTTTTTTGAGACAGACTTTCTCTATGTAGTCCTGGCTGTCCTGGAGCTTTCTTTGTAGATCAGGGTGGCTCACAGAGATCCATCCACTTCTGCCTCCCAAGTGCTGGGATTAAAGGCATGTGTCACCACCGCCTGGACTCTATCATAACATCCATTTTAAATTTAATTTTAAAAAAGATCTTAAAGTTTATTTGCATGTGTTTGCCTGCAAGTATGTTTGTGTGCCTGGTCCCTGTGAGGGCTGAGGAGGACTGGGTGGGGGCATTGAGTATCCTGGAACTGGAGTTACTGATGTTTGTGAGCCTTTGTGTTGGTGCTGAGAAATGATCCAGGATCCTTTGCAAGAACAACAAGTATTGATACATCTCTCCAGCCCGGACCCTATTTTTATTGCTAGTATCCTGGGGGCATGTTAATATTCTAACCTAAGTACTTTTTAGTTTTTGCAAGTTGATTTGTAGATTTGGGGGCTAGTTTTTAATTAAAGATTATAGGGTTTCCTAAAAGATGTTCCTAGAGCTGGGTGTGGTGGTGCACCCATGTCATCCCAGTGCTCCAGAGGTAAGGACAGATAGTGGCAAATTTGAGGCTAATCTGCATATATTAGATCCTGCCCTCTCGATAAGCCCAACTGAAAACTTGTAGATAAATTTTGTAAAGAATTAAAACCATAATAATTCATCTAAGAAGGAGAATGGACCACTTCTTAGAAGACAGTTTGCATGCTGTTTTGTTGTTGTTGTTTTGTTTCTCGAGGTAAGGTTTCACTGTTTAGCATTGGTTGTCCTGGAACTCTTTGTATACTAGGCTAGTTTTGAACTCGAAGAGATCTGCTTGCCTCTGTCTGCTCCCTTTGTGCTGGGATTAAAGGCATGTGCCACCATCACCAGGCTCAGTAACTTTTCTTAACCACTGAGACATCTCCAGCCCCACTTTCTTTTAGATGGAAGTCTCACTGTGTAAGTAAAACTAGTCTTGAACCTAGGGCCCCAGTCCTCCTTAGGTTTATCCTTCAGAGTAGCTGGCTGGCAGGAAGATGTGTCTTCATTGCCCAATTGGAAAGATGGCCCAGTGGCTAAGAGTGCTTGCTGCTCTTGCACAGGAATCAAATCTGGTTCCCAACACCCACATTCTGGTGGCTCACAAGCACTGTAACTTTAGTTTCAGTGGATCTGATAATGTCTTCTGACTCTTCAGTCATCTATAAATACACCCTTTCCCCACACAAGACACATGCATACACATGATTAAAAAAAAATAGACAGGCATGGTGACACATGCCTTTAATCCCAATCAGGGGTACACAGAGATGTCTCAATGTAACCAACCAAACAACTTAAAAAAATTTTCATCTGGGCGGTGGTGCCACACACCTTTAATCCTAGCGCTAGGGAGACAGAGGCAGGCAGATCTCTGAGTTAAGGCCAGCCTGGTCTACAGAGCGAGTTCCAGGACAGCCAGGCTTACCCAGAAAAACCCTGTTTAGCAAAAAACCAAACCAAATCAACAAACAAAATCCACATAAAATTTCAACTGTTCAAAAACTTTTTTTTTGGTTTTTCCAGACAGGGTTTCTCTGTGTAGCTTTGCCTTTCCTGGAACTCGCTTTGGAGACCAGGCTGGCCTCAAACTCAGAGATCCGCCTGCCTCTGTCTCCTGGGATTAAAGTGCTGGGATTAAAGGCGTGCGTCACCACCGCCTGGCAAAAACTTTTTTAAAAAAAATAAATTTAAACTAGGTCTCATAGCACAGGTTGGTTCTCAACCTTCCTAATGTTGCCACCTTTTAATACATTTCCTTATATTGTGATGACCCCCAACCATAAAATTATTTTTTGTTGCTACTGTAACTGTTGCTCCTGTTGTAACTGTAATTTTGCTCCTGTTATGAATTGTAATGTAAATGTTTTTTGGAAATTATACCAAAGTGGTCATGACCCACAGGTTGAGAACCATTGGGCTAGATTCATACTCACCCCAATTATCTTGTTTCTGTTTTCTGAGTGCTGGAATTATAAGTTTGTGCCACCTCATCTAGCTTATTTTTCTATTAAATTCTCCTGTTATCTTTTTCAAGAACCTTTTATTCTTGACACAGGGTTTTGACACGTAGCCTAGACTGACCTGGAACTTTGGGCAGTCTTCCTGTCTCATTTGCCCAGGTGCTGGGAGTATAGATGTGGATCACCATGGTTCCCAGTATGCTCCCTGTTTTTTTTTTTTTTTTTTTTTTGGTTTTTCGAGACAGGGTTTCTCTGTGTAGCTTTGCGCCTTTCCTGGAACTCACTTGGTAGCCCAGGCTGGCCTCGAACTCACAAAGATCCGCCTGCCTCTGCCTCCCGAGTGCTGGGATTAAAGGCGTGCGCCACCACCGCCCGGCCCGCTCCCTGTTTTTAACATCATCAGTAAAGTAATGGAGCAGAAAGTTTAGTGTGGTTGCTTACTCCTGTAATCTCAGCACTTGAGAGGCTGAGGTAAGGATGATTACTAAATTTGAGGCTAATCCAGGCTACAAAGTGAGTTTCAGGGCAGCCTGGACTACAGAGTGAGTCTAAAAAACAACAGCCACAAATGCGAAGCAAAGACCCTCCTTTTCTCCCTGCCCTCCTCCCCTGACTCCTTGAATGTTTTTTAGAGTGTGAGAAGTTTCTTCTGTGTCTTTGAGCCTCTTGCCTGCTTTAATTTATGGGCAAGCCTGCTACCACCTTTCTTGGACTGTCTCTTATGATGCTAGGATGTGGAGCATAGAGAGAGGCTTTGAAGGCAGAGATGGCTGTATCATCTAAGACCCAGCAGGGGCAGAGGGGTCTCACTGTATCCAGTTTGAGTAGAGGTCAAGATAGGTTGGGAAAGGTCAAGGTTAGTTGGCTCTGTGTGTGTGTGTGTGTGTGTGTGTGTGTGTGTGTGTGTGTGTGTATGTTATGTATAGGGCACATCTGCCACAGTGTGCATATGGAGATCGAGGACAACTTTGTGTAGTCCATTCTCTCCTGGGGATCAAATTCAGGTTGCCAGGTTTATGAAGCGAACAGCTTTTCCTGCTGAGAGACATCTGACTACATCTGTATTTTAATTTTTATAGACTTGCCCTACAAAGAGACTAAATAAAATTGTCCCCACCTTACAATAGTCATAGCACTTAAGTTTTTATATACCTTTACATTTGATCTTAGGAACTGGGTTTTAACTTTCTTGAAAGATAGGGGCTGCTACATCCCTTATAATCTTTAGTATGTCGAACATAAATAGGTATTTAATAAATGGTGTGGAAGGAATGAGTCAGTGAAGATAAAAAGCTACCAAGCATCTGCATTTGAGACCATGGCTACTGTCCCTTATTCTTTTAACAATCTTTACAGTTTCAGAGTCACAGTGGTGGTGCTGCAGTGTGGGGTTGAGGCTAACTTCTAAGGCTGTGGTATTTTTCTTTACTTAGTGATGGTTCACATTGTATAGTATCTGTTCCCACTGCCCACTACTATTTAAGATCAAACTCAGAACCTTGTGTCATGATATTCTTAAGCTATAATCCCAGGCCTCTTTTTCATTTTGAGGTAATGTAACATTTTTAGATTGAAAACAAAAACTATCATCCAGAAAATTCTATCTGAAAGAAGTACATTTAAATTATTGTAGATTGTTTTTATTTCCTGCAACTTCTAGAGAGCATTTTTATGTGTATTTTATAATGATAGTTTAGAAACAGTATAGTAAGCATTGCTTTTGAGATCTTTGAGGAATATTTAGGACATTTTGTATGCCTGTAGTTTCAGGATTTGGTAATCAACACTGGCCTCAAGTAAATAAAGAGCAGTCTGAGTTTTGTTTTCTGCAGTCATGGTAACTGCTACCTCTGTGCATTCTTTTTACAAATAAAAGAAAAAAAAATCAGCTGTTTTGAGCTTTCTCATGAGTCCTGGAATATGCCCAGGCATCCCCCAAAAGCTGGTTTTATTAAGGAAATTGGAAAAGACTGTTCATACCTACAGACTTTATGATCTAACTGTGGGACCTTTGTCTCTATTAATAGTTATTATTTCTGGTTTTTCGTTTTCTGAGAACTTTGTGTTGCTATAGTATTTATATCATTGTTGTGATTCTTTATCAACCTGATGAATTGTATTGCTTTCAAGTAAGTTTATTTTACTTTTTCTCTTAATGCTTCTATACATAGTAGGTTTTCAATAAATGTTTGTTAAATGAATTTATTTTCTTAGTCTAAGATTTTTTCCTACTCATGGATTTTAATTACTCTGACAGATTGCTAAATGGTTGTGGGTAGATTGCATAATTTCTCTGAAATATCTTTGTCATGAAACTAGTAACACCTACCCTCCAAGGGTTAGATTATAATTAGCTAGTGAAGTGCTTTGAAGATGAAAAAGCTAAGGTTGAGCATTATGATCAACCTATTAAAGGTAAATTGTTAGTATCAGGTTTGTAGATAAAAAGCTTTCCCAAACCTTGAAGTTAATTAAATCATATTAAAGTAATTATATTGTACCTATTTACATCTAGTTATTTGTATTACCTAAATCCTTTGCTTCTTTTGGAAGCAGGGAGCCTTTTATAATACTGTTGATGCTGAGGTCTGGCCTTTGTTATATCCATGTTGAACCCTCTCATGGTAAAAAGTGAATACACCGGCTTAGTGTATCAGGATGATGTGCCTCGGATGATACCTGAACTGTGTTGTTTACCTGAGGGCCTTAAACTTTTGCATGCTAAGCCTTATTTAGAGGCCCTTGTTAGACTCCACCTCCAGAGATTCTAGTTCAGCAGGTTATATTACGTGATGACTAATACAGGTAAGTTCTGATGCAGGTGGTTTTTGGACTGCACTTTGAGAGAAACTTCTTTTTCCCTGTGTAGCCTTGGCTGTTCTGGAACTCACTCATCTGTAGACCAGGCTGGCCTCCTGGCCTCAGCTTTCAAGTGCTGGGTTTAAAGGCATGTGCCACCAAGCCTGGTCCAAAACTACTATTACTTCTTTTTTATGTAAATGATCTTTTCTTTCCTTTTTTTTTTTTTTTTTTTAAATTTTATTTATTCTCTTGTACAGGACATACCTACTCCAGCTTCCCCTGCTCTGCTTCCAAATGCTGGCGTTAAAGCCATGTGCCACCACACTGGGCCCAAAACTTCTTAATGGTGGAACTAAAAGGGTCACTAGGATGCAAGAATGGTCAATAACAAATATGAAAACTCATTTATTGATACTTAGAAAATTACATGGACAGATTACTTAAAAAATTACTAGACCTGGCTGGGCGGTGGTGGCGCACGCCTTTAATCCCAGCACTCAGGAGGCAGAGCCAGGCGGATCGCTGTGAGTTCAAGGCCAGCCTGAGCTACCAAGTGAGCTCCAGGAAAGGCGCAAAACTACGCAGAGAAACCCTGTCTCGAAAAACAAAAAAAAAAAAAAAAAAAAAAAAATACTAGACCTAAAAAAAATTACTTGTGTTTTTGAATGTTTAATTTTTTAGTACATAGTGCTTGTTTTCAGTTTTGTTTGGAATATTTTAGTACTAGCTGATAAAGAACTTGATCAGATAAGCCTGTGAAATAATGATGTATAGATGTTGTAGACATTAGGAAGACACAATAACTTAGGTTAGATTTTTTTCAGGAAGACTTAATGACAAATGCATGCCTTTAATCCCAGGACTCAGGAGGCAGAGACAGGTGGATCTCTGTGAGTTCTAGGCCAGCCTGGTCTACAGAAGGAATTTCTAGGACAGGCAAGGCTGTTAAATAGAGAAACTCTGCCTTGAAGAGGTTAAATGGTGAATGATAGGATTTGATTAGGAGGAATATAGTACTGGCAGAGTGTGATGGTACCCTCCTAGCACTTGGGAGACAGAGGCAGGCAGATCTTTCTGAATTCGAGGCTAGCCTGATGTACACAGTGAATTCCAAGCTAGCCAGAGATACACAGTGGAACCCTGTCTCAAAGGAAGAAAAAAGGAGTATTGCTATCTAAATTGGTAAAGTAGCTTATAGGTATTAGTTTCTGTACCACAATATACCTGAGCTTAGAAGATTGGATATCAGTGATTGCTTTAGACTATGTTGTAATAGTTTTCTCCCTGTTGTAGGGATGAACCACTAAGCAAGCACTTGGCCATCCAGTACGTCCCAAGTCTAATGTGCACTTCCGTCACTAGGTTTTTTGTTAAAATGACTTCTGATTTACAAAGTCTGAGAATGGAGCCTGTATGTTTGTTTGTTTCTCTCTTTTCCCTCCTCTTCCCCCCCACCCCTTCTGTTTTCTCAGGTTAGCCCTGGCTGCCTTGGCACTCCCTATGTAGACCAGGCTGGTCTCTAAACTCAGAGAGATAGATCACCTGCCTCTGCCTACTGAATGCTAGGATTAAATGTATGTACCACCAGGCTCTCAGCAGATTTTGTTTTCTTTTTTTCCCTATAACTTTTAAAATTATTTTTTCATTTTATGTCTATGGGTGTTTTACCTGCATGTATGTCTGTCAATCACATGTGTCCTTGTGCCTGTGGAGGCCAGAAGAATGTGTTGTATCTCCTGGAACTGGAGTTAGAGATGGTGATGAGTTACCATATGGTGCTGGGAATTGAACCCTGATCCTCTGCAAGAGCAGCTAGTGCTCTTAACCACTAAGCCATCACTCCAGCCTCAGATTATGTTTTTAATATCTCTCAGACTGATGATTGGTATGTATGCTGTTGGTCTTCCTAATACACTGATAGTGTGAATGTCTTAGAGGAATCATTGACTTAGGTGGCTTTTAAGGCATTTTCTCTTTTGTTAGACCATATATATAATAGAGTGGAGTTTCTGAGACAGAATCAATAAAACTATTCTAGGATTGAAAGGGCCAAAATATAGGTGCTTCTCTTTTTGCTTTTGAGGGAACATTTTACCATTTAGCCCTGGGTGGCCTGGAACTCACTATGTAGACTAGGTTGGCCTCATTCACAAGAGATCTGCCTTCTCCTCCTTCTCCAATGATGGAGTCAAAGGCATTTGATATTATTACCAGCTCCTAGGTGTTTTTTTCTTTCTTTCTTTTTGTAATTTATTAGCCAGATAATCTTGGACTAGCTAGTTGACTTATCTCCGAACCTCAGTATTTGCTCTGATAAAGGATGGGGCTAGAGAAAGCAAGAGCCCCAGGAACTGCAATTTAATTTTTTTTTGAGACAAGGCCTTACTTTGTAGCGTAGACCAGCCTTGAATTTGTGATTTTCTTGTCTCGGGGATTTTCAGGCATGTGCTGCCATGCCTGGTTCCTATGTGTAAGCTTGCAGTTGCTTTTCTTTTTGTGTTGTCAGGATTAGTACTTGTGACCCTAAAAATAGTTCATACAAAGCAATAGATGGAGACCAACACAAGAAACATACAGTTGTAGAGCCCAGTCCCAGTGAATACAAGTAGAAAACACTCCTGCACCTAAGCCTCGGGGTACATTGTGGAATAGAGGGGACAGATGGCGGTGATACTGTGTCTTCTAGTAATGTCAGAGCTATGACCATAAAGTCTCACCAAAGGACTACCCAAACATGAGCTGAATAAGGATGACACCACTGTACATAAGAAACTGGACTGGAAAAGTCCCAAGAAGCCTCAATCCTTATAAAGAACTATACACAGTGGAGGAAAGCTGGAAGCAGGAGGGCTGCTCTTCCCTAGGGAAGAGCACACCAATCGGTTGTCCTGTGCCAAATGGCCAGCCCTGAAAACATACATACAAGTAACATAAGGACTGAGTAGATTATATTTAGGAATATGATATATGTATATACATATACATCACACTTGCAATAACAAATAATGAAAAAAGAGGCCATGAATGTGAAGGAAAGCAGGGAGAAGTATATGAGGTGGTTTGGAGGGTGAAAAGGGTAGGAGAAATGTTGAAAAAAGTAGATGGCATCCAGGCAGGTGGCACACACATAGAACCCAGCACTTGAGTGGCAAAGGCAGGCAGATCTTTGTGAGTTTGAGGCCAGTGTGGTTCTAGGGGAAATTTTTCTATTAAATGGATGTCTTTAGAATGTACATGGACACCTTTAATCATATATTTTCTAGTAACTTTTCTTCCTCTTCGTGATAATTCATGGATACTAAGCACTACCATTGAGCTACATTCTCAGCTCCTAGTAACATTTTCACTATTGTAATACAGATATCTTGTTCTGGGAAAATATAAAGATATGCATTTATAAATTGGATAATTTTAGTGCATTTCTTAAACGTATAGCATAAAAGGAAACAATTAGATTTTCTAAAAGATTATAATTTTCTTGAGAGGGTCTCCCTGTTTCCCAGGCTGCTCATGACCCTTTAAGCAGCCTCCTGCCTCAGCCTCCTGTGCCGAGATTTAGAGTTTCTTAAATATTTTTATGTTAGGCATATTGCTGCTGGTTATATATGCCTTTGAAATACTTACCTAGGATGGCATATGATACCTTTTTCTCCTTTCTGTGTGGCTGCAGATCAAAACTAGGGCCATTTTTGTTGAGATTGGATTTCATTTAGCAGAGGAGGCTAACCTTGAACCCCTGATCCACCTGACTCCACCTTCCATGTGCTGTACAGGTGTGGATCACCATGTCTAGCTGCTGTTGCTCTCCCTGCTTTAATATATATATATTATATTATATATATATTCTGTCTGTCTGTCTGTCTATCTGGAGACACACACACACACACACACACACACACACACACACACACACACACACACGGATGGACAGACAGACAGGTTGGGCTGAACTCTTGAAATCCTCCTGTCCCAGTTTCCTAGTTTTGGGATTATATGTATGAGACACCATGCCTGGTTAAATAAATGTATTGATAATAATGGAAGACAGGTTTATATCTGAGAAGAGTTTATAAATGTAGAAGAGGAAGAGACTGGGCGGAACTAAGATGTGGGATAGGACTTTGCAGTGTTGGGATAAGCCCATGTTTTTATTACTTACGTACGGTTTTAGAAATAGATCTGTATGTTTGTGCTTAATATTTGTAGTTCTCTTTTCTGAGAGGGCTCACTAGCAGTGAAACTCCAGTAACAGCAAGTACACTTGACTTGGTACCTAGTTCTTGGTTTCTCAATACCATCTTTTACCAAAAGGAACCAGGGTTCCTTTCAGAAATGATGGTTTATAGAGCCAGAAAGGGAAAGTACCAAATGAATCCTGAAAATTCTTCTGTTAAAATGTATTCAAAATGATGGGGTGTGTCAAAAGATATAGGAATCACTTTTTAAGGGGCTCCCATTGGCAAAAATCTTACATAATTTGAGCAACAAAACAAGAGTCAAGTGTTATGATTTGTAGTATAGAGAATCCGTGAGTCTATACTTGATAGAAATGAACTTAGCAGGGAAGGAGGGCAGAATGCCAACTAAGAATGTAGAAAGAGGGGTGCAGGTAGACCAGAGCCACTGCACTTGGGAGGCAGAGGCAGGCAGAACTCTTTCAGTTCGAGGCCAGACTGGTCTGCAGAGTTCCAGGACAGCTAGGTTTATACAGAGAAACCCTGTCTCGAAAAAAAAAAAAAAGTCACTGTCATAGTGAAGTTTTGAGTGAAGGTTTGCTTCCAAGTCAGGATATTGGTAAGTTATCAGAATCATATATAGTGAAACAAATGGGGAAACCCTCAGATACCAGCTTGCCCGGGTGATCATGGCCAAATGATGGGGGAACGGGATGCAGTGTGCACAGCACAATGTTCATGAAATCCCTTCTAACGTGCGGCCTCAATCAGATGATGAGGGAAATAACCTAGACCCAGACTGAAGGATTGGCTTAGCCAATGAAAGTGGTTACCTGTCTGTCCTTCCCCTTTCCCTTCATCCCTATGCCGGTTCATTCCCCTTTGTTTCTTGTGGTTTTTGGAGATAGGATCTTGCAGTAGTAGTGTAGCTCTAGAACTAAACTGTGTAGTTTTGGCTGTTTTCACATCTGAGTTAATCCTTTTGCCTTAGCCTCTGAGGTAGGATTACAGGTGTGGTTTTTTTTGAGACAGGGTTTCTCTGTGTAGCCCTGGCTGTCCTAGAGTTTGTTCTGTAGACCAGGCTGGCCTCCAACTCACAGAGATCAGCCTGCCTCTGCCTCCTGCTGGGATTATAGGTGTGCACCACCATACCCTGTTGAAAACTGTGTTCTTACAGTCAAGGTTGTTAAAGAGAATTAAAGACCAGCTTTGCTGCAAAGTGAGGGAAGAGGAGATCTGACAGTGCTCCTGGATAGGACCTTGAACATGAAAGAGATGTTGTGGAGAAACTTGGTGAAATCTGAATGTATTGGCTCTGTGTTAGGATTTCCTAAAAAGGAAGGTTTCATGGTACTAAAGTGTCCTTGCTTTGGGATTTGTATTCTGGAGTATTTAAAAAGAATGAGGGATGTCATAGATATAAATATATACCCCAAGCAGTTGTAAACTTTTCCTTTTTCTTTGTAATGTTTTGAGACAGTGTTACCAGGCTGATTAAAATTCTCTCTATATATATAAATTGAAAGGAAAAACATTATCAAGCATATTAATCTTGATAGGAATAGTACATACATTTTTATTGCTGTCTTTCAGAAAGCTGAAGTTGATGGTAGCTTAAGTGATAGCCACGTATCTCCTCCAGCCAAACGCACTTTGAAACAGCCGGATTCTGTTTGCAAAGACAAATCAAAATCACGAAGTACTGGTCAGCGAGAGGAATGGAACATACCAACTGGTCAGGCCAGGTGAGAAGGGAGAATTCATTTTTTTATTTGTGATTCAGGGCTGATATTGGCACTAATTTTCTTTAAATACAAGTTTCTTTTAAGTACTCATATTTATAATTGATTTTAGACTTACTTTAAACTTCCCACAATTTTATTTTTCCTAATATGTTGTAAAATGTATTTGTTTTATAAAGACATGTATAACAGGCACCAGAAAGTATTATTACTAAAAGAATAAGTATTTTGATGGGTCTTGAATGTAGATGCATATTTATGATTCCTAGTTTCTTGTTTTAAGCATTGATTTAATTTGTGCATATAGGTATGCGCACAAGTGTACTATATCTGTTCTCTTCTTCCATCATGTAGATCTTGAGGATCAAATTAGGTTGTTAGGTTTGATGGCAAGCATTTTTATCCATGGAGCCATCTCACTGGCCTATTTATTTATTTATTTATTTATTTATTTATTTATTTATTTATTTAGAGACAGAGTATCTCTGTGTAACAGCCCTAGCTGTCCTGGAAATCACTCTGTAGACCAGGCTGCTCTTGAACGCACAGAGATCTGATAAAGGCATGTGCTACCACCACCTGGCTTTTATTTTTGATAGAGTCTCCTATAACCTAGGCTAGCCTAGAACTCCTTGTATAGCAAGGCTGGCCTTGAACTCTGGATCTTCCTGCTTCTTAACTTCCAAGTGCTGAGGTTACAAGAGTGCACTACTGTGCCCAGCTCTTCTTTATAAAGAGAAATGATGCCAATGATTATAGCTGTCAGGCTCTTGGATTGCTGGGAATTTTTGTTTTCCTTTGTCTCCACCTTCTGGTGAGGTGGTAGTACTTGGGTTTGGGGTAGGGCTTATGCAATGCTGAGAATTGAGCACATCCCCAGCCCTCCCTCTCCCTCATGACCTTGAAAATATACCTAACATGACTGAGTTTGACTGTTGTAGATGACTATTAATCTGTATGTATGTATGTAGTATGTATGTATGTATGTATGTTTTTTTTTTTTTTTTTGGAGACAGGGTTTCTCTGTGTAGTTTTGGTGCCTGTCCGGGATCTTGCTCTGTAGACTAGGCTGGCCTCAAACTCACAGAGATCCGCCTGGCTCTGTCTGCCTCCCAAGTATTGGGATTAAAGGCGTGTGCCACCACTGCCCAGGCCCCCAGCCCTCTTTTTTAAAAGCAGGTTTTTCATTAGCAACAAAATAAGAGCTGAGTATGCTCTGTCTCCTTTAGAGAACTGAACCTTACTGTGCTTTTTTTTTTTTTTTTGGTCCCAGTGATGTTATGTTGTTCAGAAAAGCTTTACCTTTTGTTGTGTGGAATGATTTGAGGATTGCCTCTTATTGTGAATAATTTAATGATGTAAAATTTTAATCGTTTGTAGCTACATCCATCCAAAATTTATTTGGCATCAAGACCTGTAAATAAACTGATAATTTGCAAATAAACTGAGTTAATATTATGTTGGGGCCAATGCCAAAGTGTACTTATGAGGTAATAAAAGTGATTCTTCTGTAGTTTTAAGTTGATTTGGAGAATGATTTTGGAGCATTCCAGAAAAGCATTTTGCAGCGGCAACATGTTAGAATACATGTGTTATATCAATTTCTTTATACTTACATCCATATGCCTGGAGTATCATGTATATGTTTTACAGAGGTGCTAAACAAGAAATTTTATTTTTGAGCGTCTATTAAGACAGACTTTTTATTTATTTTCCATAGAGAAGGGGAATAGGTCTTTGTGTATGTGTGTGTTTTCTAAAATAGATTAAAGATGCATCATAGTTTGAAAAAAATTAAGTGTTTTTGATATCTAAGTATTTTTTTCCTCTCTTACAGTTTGTTTGGATGTATTTGTCATAGCTTCGAATTTATTTCCTTAATGGAGACTGTAGTTGTCTGTTGCCATGACTCCTTATGGTCTTGGTTAAATTTATGCTGCTTAACCTTAATCTTTTAATAGGATTTGAATTAGTACAGTTGACAACAAAGTTAATTCAGTTTATAATTTGTTATTAAAGTTTGTCTTGAACTAATGAAATGTCTCTTAGCTAGTATATTTTATTAATTGAAATGTTACCAAAGTAAAAAATGTTATTTTGTGAAAAATAATATATTAACATTTTAAAGGTGGATAATTATAGCATTATTCATTTTTTGCTTATCTAAACAAATATTGATATATTTGCCTATTAAATACATTTGTATTCTAGGTTAACGTCTCAGCCTGGTGCTACACTACCAAACGGACATAGTAGCTTGTGTGAGTATCCTGCTGGGAAATTGGTTAACATTGAAATTCTTACAGTGGTGTTAGGTTAAGCATGAAAGTGGAAAAAGTGTAGCCATTTACTTTTGTTTTTATTAATTTTTTTTGGTACTGGGGATTGAACTGTGGTCCTCCTGCATGGCCCAAAAATTTCCTACTTCTGAGCTATACATTCTAACCCCTTAGAGCAATTTAATAGTATATTTAGCACATAGCTGGAATTGACTGGATTTCATTCATAGCAAAAAATATTAAAATTGAAAATTTTGAGTGTTTAATATTAAAGCCATTTAAGAGGTTATGTTTAGTTTTTGTGACCTTTTAAATTTTTTACTTTTTTCCTATTTTGTATTTTTCTGTACTGTGCACTTTGAAATGAAAATCTCTCTCTTGCAGCCCTTCGAAGCCATCCCCTTCGAGGGGAAAAGAAAGGAGATGGCGACCTTTCATGTATAAATGGTGACATGGAAGTCAGAAAAAGTTGTCGGTCCAGGAAAAACAGATTTGAAAGTGTGAATCAGAGTTTATTATTTGATCAACTAGTAAATAGGTATGAGTGTTTATGCATTGAACAATTTCATGTAGTCTTTTGATTTTTAAGCTTTTTGTGTATGCATGTGTATGTGTGCACATTTGTTTGGTTGGGTATGGGGAGGTGTATGTGCTGGTGGAGATCAGAGGTTGGCACAGTGTCTTCCTCAGTTGCTCTACACCTTCATTTTTGAGACATGGTCTCTAACTGAACCTACTGCAAACCAGACAGCTAGATTGGCTGGCCGTTGGCTCCAGGGAATTTCCCTTTTTTCACCTCCCTGCCCACACATGTCGCTGTTGACTTTTTTTTTTTTTTTTTTTTTTTTTGGTTTTTTCGAGACAGGGTTTCTCTGTGTAGCTTTGCGCCTTTCCTGAGACTCACTTGGTAGCCCAGGCTGGCCTCGAACTCACAGAGATCCGCCTGCCTCTGCCTCCCGAGTGCTGGGATTAAAGGCGTGCGCCACCACCGCCCGGCGACTTTTTTTTTGTAAACATGGGTACCATTCCCATTTTTTACATGAACTCAAGTCTACATGTTGTGTGGCAGCACTGGGCCATCTCCCCAGCCCTGCTTTTTTGGAGGGGTGGCATGAGGTGTAATGGGCACAAGGTCTTTCTATGTAGTCCTAGGCTGTGATGCACTTACCTCAACTTCCTGGGTGCTGACATCACAGGCGTGTACCATACCTTTTCCAACCACTTAGGTTAACAAATGTTGTCTGGCCAGTGGATTTAATATATAAATTTGTGATTTGTTTGTTTGTTTGTTTTTCTTTTTTTCTTGGAGACTGGGTTTCTCTGTGTAGAGCCAACTGTCCTGGAATTCCATAGACCAGAGGGCTGGCTTTAAAGGAGTGTGCCACCACCACTTGGCTATGATGATGAAATTTTATCTGTTAAACTTTGGTTATTGAAAACTAGTTATATTTAATTGCCACTGTTACAGTTCTTTAATATTTACTTATTTAAATATTATTATTAGTTTTGGTTTTTCTTTTCTTTTTCTTTTTTTTTTTTTTTTGAGACAGGGTTTCTCTGTGTAGCCCTGGCTATCCTGGAACTTGCTCTGTAGACCAGGCTGGCTTTGAAGTCAGATATCTAGCTGCCTCTGCCTCCTGGGTGCTAGGATTAAAGGTGTGCGCCACCACACTAGGTTTTCAAACAATCTTAAGTTCTTTTATTGATATGTAGTAAATGTTAACTTTTCTTCGCCAAGATAATAAAATTAGTGTTTTGAGCCTATCTGTGTGGTTGAGGCACGAAGCCTCTAACTACATCCATGAAACTATTTTTCATTATACATTGCTTTAGTCCTTTTTCTGCTACTACAACAGAATGTAAAATTTATAAATAAAGACGAAAAATGTAATTTTTAGCCGAATATTATTGCATTGTGTGTATGGATCACAGCCTTGTTATCCATCCCTCAGTTGAAGGACATGGAGGTTGTTTACATTTCCTCACTATTGTGAATAGAGCAGCAGTGAACATGGCTGAGCAATTATCTGGGCATATGCTAAGGAGTGGCGTACTTGGTCATATGGTTGATATATTTTTAGCTTTTTTGATAATTCTCCACACTGATATCTAGAGTAGCTATACCAGTTTGCAATTCCACCAATAATGAGTGAGGGCTCTCTTTTTTTCACACTCCTCCAGCATTTGTTATTGGTTGTTTTGTTGGTCTTTACCATTCTGAGGGGCAAGATGAAATCACAAAGTTGTTTTCATTTTGCATTTCTTTACTTGCTAGGGACAGTGAACTAATTTTGTCTTTTGTTTTTTTGAGACAGGGTCTCTTTGTGTAGGCTATTCTAGAACTTGCTGTCTGTCTGTCTGTCTGTCTACCTACGGTCCGTTCATCTGTCCGTCCGTCCATCCATCCATCCATCCATCCATCCATCCATCCATCCATCCATCCATCCATCCTTCCATCCTAGAACTTGCTTTGTAGACCAGGCTGGCCCCTAACTCAGAGATCCTCCTGACTTTGCCTCCAGAAGGCAGGCATCTGTGAAGTAATTACTGTTTATTTTTTATGTGAATGAGTGTTTTGCCTGAATCTAAATACACTGTATGTGTTCCCGGTTCCTGTGGAGGCCAGGAGGTCAGAATAGGGTGCTGGATCCCTTAGGGCTGGAGTTAAGGATAATTGTATGCCACCAGCTAGGTGCTGGGATCAAACCTGGGTCCCCTGGAAAAGCAACTAGTGCTCTGAACTGGGGAGCCACCTCTTGAGCTTCCCTTATCACCTTGTAATGTCCTATCTCTTCTTGCAGTGAAGATAAAGTTCTCAACTAGAACTTGGAAGCATAGTCAGACCATACCTGTATCATCTTCTTTGGCTTTACAGTGTCTTACAGTAGACTAGAGAGAGAGGTTAATGCCAAATTTGGGTATAAGTTATTAGTAAGTGCCATAGAACAGGATCTAGTCACACACTAGATGTTATAGAAGCTTACCACTGCCAGATGTGGTAGTGCAGGAGGCTTAGTCAAGATCTCAAAGCATGGCGCACGCCTTTAATCCCAGTACCCGGGAGGCAGAGGCAGCCTGGGCTACACAGTGAGTACCAGGACTGTTGCAGAGAGAAACCCTGCCTCAAAAAAAAAAAAAAAAAAGTCTCAAGTTCAAAGCTAGTTTGGACTACACAGCAAGTTCTAGGCCAGTTTGGGCTGCTATATTGTGAAATCTGCCTAAGAAAACCTAATCAAACAAACAAACAAAAAACTAAATAAAAATTGCTAAGATATTATTCTGGATTTTTTAGATGTCAGTGTTTTACTCTAATTTAAAAATATCTGTTCAATTAACCTTATTGGCTTAAACAATACACACACACACACACACACACACACACACACCCTCTTTTCTATATATTTTTTAACAACTTCATATTAAAAGATTCAATTTTTTTCCCCCTCAGTACCATGAATCTAGTAGTTGCCTACCTGGGTCCTCTGAAAGAGCAGCCAATGCTCTTAACCTCTGAGCCATCTCTCCAGCCCCTTTCCTTTCTTGTAACAGGTCTCACTTTGTAGACCTGGTTGACCTGAAACTCACTATGTAGATAAGGCTGGTCTGGAATTCATAGCTCTCCATCTATCTTTGTCTCCTGAGTGCTGAGATTAATGGCATTCACCACCACGCCTGGCCTAGTTTTGTAATTTTAAAATTAAATTAGTTCATTTTATTAATCAAACATTTTAATTTATAAATTAAAAAATAAATATTAGAACCCTTGAAGTTTATTAAAACATACATGCTTATTTATTTTGAGCTTTATAAACAAAAGGTTTATAATTTAGAAGTTTTAATAAATATATAGAAGTTGAAGATTTTCTTCATTTCCTTTTTAAAAATAAAAGTATTTTAATTTTATGTGTGTTGTGTTTTTATGCATACATATATACAATACCAGTGAGGATCAGAAGAGGGCTTTGGATCCCTTGGGGCTAGAATTATTATACTTGTTTGTGAGTACCAGATATGGGTGTTTGGAATTGTCCTCTAATAGAACAATCCCTCCTTTTAATACAGCATCTCACTAGTTTAGTCCTGGCTGACCTCGAACTATGTGGACCAGCCTGGTTTTGAACTCCGAGATCCAACTAACTCTGCTTCTTGTGTGCTGGGATTAAAGGTGTGCTCCACCGACCTGGCCATCTTGTTTTATAAATTAGGAATTGTGTTTTGAATTCTGGTTATGAAAGTTATTCAATTGAGGTATTGTACATAGTTACATATCAAGAGATAGTTTGGTCCTAGTTTGTTGAGCCCTTTAATGTGTATGATATGATCTATGTGCCCACTGTTGTCTAAACTCTATTATTTGATTGTAGTACTGCTGAAGCCGTATTACAAGAAATGGATAATATTAATATCCGACGAAACCGTCGATCAGGAGAAGTAGAAAGGCTTCGAATGTGGACAGATACGGAATTTGTGAGTATGTTAGCTGTGAAAACCTTTGCAATATTTTCTTTCCTCTTCTAGTTGTCTTTCTGGTTTTTATTCATGTATATGTTTATGTTTGTGTGAGTGGGTGCCCACAGAGCCAGAAGAAGGCACTGGATTCCCTGGAGCTGGAGTCACAGTTGGTTGTAAATCCCCTCATGTGGATGCTGAAAAGTGAACTTGTGTTCTCTGGAGGAAGAGTAATCAATCTTAGCTGCTAAGCCATCTCTCCAGCCCTAAAAGTAGTTTCCTTTATACTTGCAAAGAATTAGGAGTCCAGAAAGAGGATGAGCAGCAGTAGATTCCCTCCCATTCTCCTTCCCTTCCTCTCCCTTCCCTCCTCATATGTAGCCAGAGATGGCCTTGAAATTCTAATCTCATGCTTCCAGGCATGTGCTATGGTTTATGGAATGCTGCAGATGGAGCCCAGGGCATTGTGCATGTAAGGCAAGCACTCTATCAACTGAGCTACATGCCCAGCCCAACAGCACATTTAAAAAAATGATTTTTATTTTATATGCAATAGTGTTTTGCCTGAATGTATGTCTGTGTGAGGGTGTCAGATCCCCTGGGACTGGAGATAACAGACAGTTGTGAGCTGCCATGTGGGTGATGGGAATTGAACCCTCGTCCTCTGGAAGAGCAGTCAGTGTCTTTAACTGCTGAGCCATCTCCCCTGTCCCTGGATGTCAGATTTCTTAAATGAACAATTGTTTATTCCTCTTCATTCTTGGTTTGGTTTTTTACTGCTTGCTCTCTACTGGCTGTTGCTGCTGCTTCCTCTTCAAACCCCTCATCCCAATTTCCTTTTTTCTTCTCTCCCATTTTCTTCTGTTTTTTTTTTCCCCCTCCTCCCCTTTTCTTAAAAACAAAACAAAACAAAACCAAAAGCCCCATGGCCTTAAATCTAAGGCCTTGTATATGTTAAATGACTTTATGAACTAAGTCATATCCTAATCCCTATTGTTTCTCCCTTTTCTCCTTTATACTTGTTGAGTTTAGGAAGTTCTTTTTTCATGAGTTTGACTTGCAAGTAGACGCTCAGTAAATTATATTGAGCAAGAGTGGTTAACATATTGAGTGTTATTTATAACAGAGAATAAATGCTATGTTAATATTTGACAAATTTCTTTCTTTAAAAGGAAAATATGGATATGTACTCAAGAGTAAAAAGGCGGAGAAAATCACTGAGAAGAAATAGTTATGGGATACAGAATCATCATGAAGTGTCTACTGAGGGCGAGGAAGAAGGTCCGTAAAGCCCCTTGTGATGGAAAACTAGCAAACTATTGGGAGGGAAGAAGAATAGATCCAATAGCTATGTAATTAGAGTAGCGTTTTACTTGTTTTACTGAGGGCACCTTCTAACTAGAAGCTCATTCTACTGTCCATGGCCTCCAAGTCTCTGCTTATTTGGATTTTAAATTTTGTTATAGACTGAGATATAAATAGTTAGAGAAAAAATGGAAATGCTAATAGTAGTGGAAGGATCTGTAGTGTTTTTGCCTTTCACCTGTCTAGATCTGAACTTAAGAACACAGTGAATTCGTAGGGCTGGAACTAGGAACATGCAGAAAGTACATTGGCTCTTTCCAGGGTAATCTTCTTAACTCCCACTGTTTGTAGATTTCAGGTGAAGAAGACTACATGTATTTCTCAAATTCTGTTTTTAATATATTTGCCAGATTCCTCCTCGCCCCCCCAAGACAGGGTTTCTCTGTGTAACAGCCCTGGCTGTCCTGGAACTTACTCTGTATGCCAGGCTGGCCTCAAACTCAGAGAGATCCACCTGCCTCTGCCTCTGAGTGCTGGGATTAAAGGCGTGCCCCACTACACCTGGCCACATTAGCCAGTTTTAAATAGCTCATACCGCCCCCCCCCCTCCAACAGGGTTTCTCTGTATAAGAGCTCTGGCTGTCCCAGAACTGGCTGTCCTCAAACTCAGAGAGATCCACCTGTCTCTGCTTCCCAAGTGCTGGGATTAAAGGCTTTAAAGCATTGCCTGGTTTAAGAGCTTATATTTCTAATGAAGGTACTTATTGAATAAACATTATTGTTGATATAGCTAGAACCTTTATAATCATCCTTTGGAGACAATTAGTGTAGGTGAGACAGAGATTGGTAATGTGATTTTTTGCCTTTCCATACATTAACTGAATACGTAGAGATTCCAAAGTAAATATATCATCTTCATAATTTTTGTTCATAGTACATAGTATGCTGTTGTATAAACTCTTTTTAAAAGTATTTTTTGAAAGATTAGGAAACTTATTCAGGCATAGGTAATTTTAGCATTATTTAGATAAGTAATAGTGTATTTGCTGACTTTCTATGTAAGCTAACAATGAAAAATGTCAAAACTGGAAAGAAACTTTCAGATGTTATAAGTAAAACATAAAGTCTCTTATACATTTAGTTTTCCACTTCACTCTGTATCATTCATTGGTACCTATAACATTTTTTCTGTGCTTTAATATTGATAGTATTAGGTTGGCAGTTCCTGTAGTTAAAAAGTTAGTCATGAGTTCTATTGTACTTGGAGTGCACATGCCTACACATTTTTCATGCTTTTTATCTTATATGCACATACATATTTTATCATAGCTATAGCCAAACCAGTCCATTATAATTTAATTTTTTTTGGCTAGATGATTATCATGAAATGATCTTTCATGTCAGTAACTACATAGTATCAATATCCTTAAAGTCTGTGTCCTGATGCCTTTTAGTTCCTACGTATGTGTTCCTAGTAAAAGGTGATCAGTTATGCTTAGTTACCAACAGACTTAACAGACTATGACACTGTCAACAAAAATTGCTCATTTCTTCAGCATTTACCTTAAGAACAGTTCTTTGAATTAAGTATGATTTGAGCACTAACCAGACTTTGTTTTTAATTGTGCATGGATTGGGCGCTAAGGATGTGGTTCAATTGATCAGTAGAGTGCTTTTTTGGAGAGCACAAAGCCCTGGGTTGGATCCCTAGCACAGCACAATTTAGATGAGGTAGAACATTACTATAATTCTAGCATTCAGAAGAGAGGCAAGAGGATCAGGAGTTCAAGGGCTTTCTTAGAGTTTAAGATAGGCCTGGGTACATGAGAACCTTATCTTTTGTACATTGATTAAGATTTTCTGTAGTGTGAAAAATTTTTCAGTTTTTTTTCCCCCTTTTGAGACAAGGTCTCATATAGCTGGTTGGCCTTAAGCTCATATGTAGGATGACCTTGAACTTCTGACCCTCTTGCCATCTCCCTAGGATTATGGGAGTATGCCACCATGACCTTATTTATTTATTTAAACACATACACACACACACACACACACACACACACACATTTGTTTTTTCAAGATAGGGTTTCTCTGTGTAGCTTTGGAGCTTGTCCTGGATCTCACTCTGTAGCCCAGGCTGGCCTCGAACTCACAGAGATCCGCCTGCCTCTGCCTCCCGAGTGCTGGGACTAAAGGCAAGTGCCACCATTGCCTGGCTAAACTTACATTTTTTTATTTAGTTATGCATGGTGATACACATCTTTTTTTTTTTTAATTTTAATTTTTTTTAACTTTACATCCCAACCACAGTTCCCTCTCCCTCCCCTCCTCCCGCTCCCACTCTACATCCCCCCCCCCTACCCCTCATCCACTCCTCAGAGAGGGTAAAGCCTCCCATGGGGAGTCAACAAAGCCTGGCACTTCAAGTTGAGGCAGGCCCAAGCCCCTCACCCCTGCATCAAGGCTAAGCTAGGTATCCCACCATAGGGAATGGGCTCCAAAAAGCCCTTTCATGCACCAGGGATAGATCCTGGTTGGTGGCACACATCTTCAATCCTAGTATTCAGAAGGCAGAAGCATGAGGGTCTCTGTGATTTCAAGGCTGGTCTAATCTACGTGCTATCTCAGAAAAAAAAGATTTTATTTATTTTCATTGTATATGTTTTGTCTAAAAAAAATCTTAAAAAACAAAAACAAAAAAACAAACCTCCCAAGAAAATCAAGACACGGTATGATCCTAGTGGCTTGTTATTTATTCTTTATTCATTCATTCATCCATCCATTCATTTATTTATGAGGCAGGGTCTCACTATGTAGCTCTGGCTGTCCTAGAACTCACTCTGTAGACCAGGTTGGCATCAAATTCACAGAGATCTGCCTGCCGCTGCCTCCGAGTGCTGGCATCAAAGGGATCAAAGGTGTGCACCACTATACCATCACAGTGGTTTATTTTCTCAGAGAACTGTATTGATTATTGGTAAGAAGAACTTTTTTGCTTTTATATTTACCTAGATTTATTTTTGGTTATACTAGTTTATGCTATTATCATACATAAATTGCTAACATTTTTAAAATGTCACTTGTGTAGAACAAAGATAATGGATAAAAGTAAATACTCAGTTGTAGAATAGGAGCATACCTGTGGATTAAAGTGTTTTCCTCTTTTCATTTATGGAAACCAGAATCTCAGGAGGAGGATGGTGACATAGAAGTTGAAGAGGCAGAAGGAGAAGAAAATGATAGGCCATATAATTTGAGACAAAGAAAAACAGTGGATCGATACCAAGCACCGCCAATAGGTAAGACTCTAAACTTTGTTTTCTCTAACTGAGTAGCTTTACCACTGCTCTGAAAAAAGAACATTTTTCTGAGCTCAGTGGTGTGGTCCTGTGGTCTTTGCTATTCAGGAAGCTGAAGGTAAAGAATTGCTTGAGGCAAGGTATTCATCTTTGGCAAGACCCCCTTTAAACAAAACAAAACAGCAGTGCTGAATTTACAATAATGAAACCTCTTGTAAGTCCTGCGCATTGTTTCCAACATACTTGGAGGTCCAGGTGTGTGATCACAGTGTTATTGCCTGTTCCTCCCCTCATTCCTTTGGCTACTACTTTCTCGTTTCTGTATGTATAGATTTGCCTGTCTGTTTTGTTCTGTGTTTTTTGTCTTGTTGCCAGGAATTAAATGTAGGGTTTTCTGCATTCTGGGCAAATGCTTTGTCATTGAGACAGCCTCTATATGTGATATTTTATTTACCCTTTTTTCACTTAGTATAGTGTTTTCAAGAATCCTTTTTACTTAGAATTTTAAAAAAATAATTATTTTGACAGTCCTTTAATCCCAGCACTCAAGAGGCAGAGGCAAGTGGGTCTTTCTGAGTTTGAGGCTAAACTGGTTTACATAGAGTTCTAGGGCAGCCAGGACTATGTAGAGAGACCCTGTCTCAAAAAAAATTGTTTTATGTGTATGGGTGTTTTGCCTGCAAGTGTGTCTGTGCATACATGTATGCCTGTGCATCTTGTGTATGCCTGGTACCTACAAGGGCCAGCAGAGGACATTAGATTCCCTGGAATTGGAGTTACAGATGGTTGTGAGCTGCCATGTGAGTTCTGCGACTCAAACTAGGGTCCTCTGGAAGAGCAGCTAGTGCTTTTAACCACTGACCCACCTTTCCAGCCCGTTTACTTAGAATTTTAAACTCTAAAATAGTGATTGGTAGAGGTATGCTAATTCTCTCTAGAAGCTGTTTAAGTGTTCAGACATCCCTCTATTATTGTTAGGAGTCATTGTTTCAGCTGTCACTAATGAGAGGGTGTGTTCTGGTAGAAAAAAGGTTGGGAAATATTCTGATGTTTTGGGTTGTTTGCTTTTTTTTCTTTTTCTGAATCTAATTGAAATACTGTCCAAAACACGTATTTGTATTCTACATTTGGCAAGTTCTGTAATATGTACATACCTGTGAAGATATCACCATAATCAAGACAATGAACAGATTCATCAATGCCCAGCCCCCCAGATTTCCTTATTCCTATGTGTATTCTACTCTCAGTCATTTGTGTCTCTCATTTGTGTCATTAGTCTTTGGATACTTATCTAAATCTATTTCCTGTCACCTTAAATCAGCTTTATATGTTTTCGATTTTATATAAATAAAATTATAAGTATTTGCTTGTTTTCATTTTAATTTTTTGGAAGAGTCTCATTATTAGTCTAGATTGGTCTGGAATTTACTATGTAGCTTAGAGTGGCCTTCAACTTCCTTCCTCAGTCTCCCAAATGGTGGAATTATAGGCACAAGCCACCATACACAGCTTTGAAATACTAAAATACTACTTTTCTTTCACTCAGTATAATTATTGTAATACTCATTATAGGTATGAGCCATCACAACTGTCTTATTATTCATTTTTTAATGGGTTAATTCTAGCTTTTGGTTATTGGTTGTTACAAACCCAGGTGTGGTGGTGCACATCTTTAATATCAGTACTCCAAGTCTGGGGCGGAAGAAGGATCTAGATTTTGAGGCCAGTAGGACTACATAAGAGCATGAGACTTTAAAAAAAAAAACAAATACTTTAATTCCAGCTGTAGGAGGCAGAGGCAGGTGGATATCTATGAATTTGAGGCTGGCCTGGTCTACACAGTAAATTCTAGGCCAGCTAAGGCTACACAGTGAGACACTTGTCTCAAAAAAACCAAGAGAAAAAGTTGATGCTCTAGCGCTGGTGAGATGGCTCAGTGGTAAAGACACTTGCTTAAGCCTGACCACCTGAGGTAGACCCACAGAACTGTCTCTGACTACTGAAAATAAATTAAGTTTAAGAATTGATACTTGCCAGTGCTTGTTATGATTAGTCTAATAATAAAGTGTCTGTATTTTGGTGGTGTAGGGGATTGAATTTAGGGCTTTGTACACTCTTGGAGTATTCTAGCACCGAGCTAGATCCCAATTCTTATTCCTTTTCTTTTTTTCAACTCCCCCCACACCCCAAGTCTCTCTAAGGAAGGTCTCACTAAGTTGCAAGGCTGGCCTTGAACTCATTTGTAGCCCAGGCAGGCCTTGTATTTGTACTTCTCCATCTCCCAAGTAGCTGGGATCTCAGGCAGGACTCAGCTGTAATAGGGTGTGTATTGTAGTTTTAGTTTGTGTCTCTCTAATGAGGTTGAACATTTTCTCATGTTTACTTGCCAGTGGCAAATTTTTGTGTGTGTATGCATGTGCATGTAGGTGTATGTGTGTGTAAGTATCAGCATCAGTGTCTTCATCAGTAACTGCCCTAGTTAGTTACTTTTCTGTTAATGTGATAAGTACCAAGACTAAAGGCACCTTAAGGAAGAAAGAATTTATTTGGGCTTGTAGTTCCAGAGAGAGTCCATATGGTGGGGGAGGCATGGTGGCAGGCAGCTGGAAGCTGAGAGATCACATCTTAAAGCACATGGTGAGTGCAGACAATGAGCTGCAAGTGAGGTGAGGCTGTAAACTCTCAAAATCCACTCCTAGTGTCATATGTTCTCCCTCAAGGCCCCATAACCTCTCTAGACAGCATTACCAACTGGTCTTCTAATATCTGACCTATGGTGGCCATTCTTGTTCCATTACCTGTTCCCATAGGCCCATGAAATGCATTTAGTCTAACTTTAAGACTCTTAGCTGAGATCCCATGTAAAATAAAAAACAAATTACATACTTCTAATATACAATGGCATGGAATGTACCTTTCCATTCCAAAAGACAGAAATGGGGATATCATGAGGAAATACTAGACCAAAACAAGATAGAAACCCAGTAGGGTCGATACCAAATCCTGTAGCTCCATTCCTTGTATCTGTGACTAGTTTTAAAGGGCTTAGATGGCTGTCCCGCTCCAGCTTTGCTCTCTACTGTGCACATCTCTCTCTTGGCCTGGTTCCACTCCTGTATGCAACTCAATCCAGCAGATGTATCGTGGCGTCTTCACTATAACCCAGGTTTCATTTTCACAGCTTCACATAATAGACTCTCAGGACCTTTTTCTGACAGCGACTTTGCATTACTATGTGATGCTTGGTCTCAGTGGCTCTCTGGAACTGTAGAAGAAGAATCTACAACAGGTTTTTTTTTTTTTTAAAGGCGCTCTGGTAAAGTTTATTAAAGGAAAATGTTCCTGGTTCTGGCATACTTCTAACAGTATCAGAATCACCCGGTTCGTTGGTAGCTAGTGTGCATATTCTGTAGTATTTTCCACATGCTGTGTCCAATTCAATATTATTGCCACTGTAGTGATGGACACCAGTTTTAGCCAATACAGTATAATTCTATTTCAGATTTCCTCAAAGCTGGGCACTTGTTGGCAAGGAGGAGAACCAATTTCACTTTGTCCTGTTTGATCATCATTAGAGTCTGTTTGTATCCCAGCACATACTTTTCATTTTTCATAACAAATTGGAGCCTAGAGTTGGTTGACTCCAGAGACTTTTTCGTCTTCTTTGTGGCCACCATTTTCCTGCCTTAGGTGAAGGGACAGCCCCCAACCAAGATCAACTGCCAAGATGGGCAGGGAATGAGAAAGTCACTCTTGCAGTTTTAATGCCTCCTAAGCTAGTACCATATGTATGATACTGCCAAGTTTGGCTTCCATCTTGGGTTAGAATCTCACCCACTTCAACCACATTAGTAGCAGCTTTCCTATACTGAAACAGTTGCTTTCTAAGAGGAAGCAATCTCTTAGGCTGTTTCCTATCCCAAGTCAGAAGCTTGGCTGCTCTCTTAAGTAATTTTTCTGTTGCTGTGATAAAGAACCGAGACCAAGGCAACTATACAAGAGTTTAATTGGGCTTACTTTACTGTTCCAGAGGGTTAGAGTCTGTGCTGACAAAGTGATTGCCTGGTAGCAGGAGGCTGGATCAGCAGTTGAGCACTTAGATTTTGATTCACAAGCAGAAGGCATAGAGAGCATATCACTCAATCACTTCCTAAACATCCACCACCTGTGGACCAAGTATTCAAATACCTGAGACTTATAGGTGACATCTTACTCAAACTACCACAGATGGGTAGGGTCGTGCCCTCAAGACACCTTTCCCATTGCAGAGCGGGCCTCTCCTTAATGATTACAATCTCTCTTTCAGCATATGACTTGGATATAATATTAAGCTTCCTGGTGCTCTTTTTCTTCGAAACTGTACATTTAGTATTTCTTCCTTTCCTCTTTGCCTTTTTTTTAAAAAAATTATTATTATTGTAGATCTGCATATAAGTTATCAGGTAATTACCTTGACACTGAGTCAATCCTATACTGTCTTGAAATTTTCTTCACTACAGAAATGAGTTTATTACTTTTAAATTTAATGTCAGACAAATTTTTAGGACATTAGCAGAAGGAAGGCAGCCAGATTCTTTACAAAATGCCGCATGAACGGCTTCTAGCCCAGTTGCTAGGAGATGAAACCTCTTGAGCCAGGCCTCTATCTACAGTTTGCATTGCTGCCAGCATGCTGACATCATTGTCTTCAGGCTCCAGCTAGAATGGCCCCTTAACCTCTGGTTACAGCATTTAGTGGATTTTCTAGCCCAGAGTCTGTCCCACCTTCTACAACCTTTAAAACCAGCATGGTCAGATTCTTCATAGCAACAACCTCATTGAACCAGCTTCTGTATTAGTTACTTTAGTGTTGCTGTGATAAAATACTCTGACCAAAGGCAACTTAACAGAGAGTTTATTTGGGCATATGCGATTTTAGAGGGGTAGGCTTGGTGGCAGGCATTTGAGAGTCCACTGTGCAGCTAGTCTAGCAGAACCAGAGAGCTCCCAGTTCAGTGAGAAACTCTGCATCAAAATATAGGATAGAGAGTGGAAGAGAATGACATGCAGTGCTCAGTGTCAGCCTCTGGCATTCATAGCAGAGTGCACCTGCAGACACATGTGTATGTGAACCTACAACACCCTCTCACAAAGTCCGTGGCTGCTAAGGTTCATGCTTAAAATCCATGGCTAAGGTCTTTCCATCACTGTGGCTTATGAAGTGCCAGGCTCCTGTAGCTGGCTGTAGTGTTGTAGTTCGGGCCTTGAGTCCATCGTATCGTGCTCAGGCAGATTCCTAGGGGAAGTCCACATGCACTAACCATCCTGGAGTTGGTCTCTGGGGTGGTACTGTGGCTGGCCTGGTCCTAGGATGAAGTCAAAGTTCAGGGCTTCTTTTTAACTCTTTCTTCCAAGAGGATGTATCTCTGTTTGTGCTCTGCTGCTTGGAGATGAGGGTGGTGTGAGGCAGGCAATGTAAACTTTTTCTTTTTACCTTTCTAATGCATATTTTAATATTATTCTGTAACCAAGTACTGTGATTCCTAACCTGGTTTCTTAGCTCTTGTGAAGGTATATTCCTTTTTAGTTTTTCAAGACAGAATTTTTCTGTGTAACAAACAGTCCTGATTGTCCTGGAACTCGATTTATAGAGCAGGCTGGCCTCGAACTCAGAGATATACCTGCCTATGCCTCCTGAGTGCTGGGATAAAAGGTGTGTGCCACCACGCCTGGCCTATGAAGGTATTTTCTTGCATGAAGATTTGTTCATTCATTCTTAGGTTTTTGTGGGGGATTATTACTGGGAATATTATTATGCTGCTTTGTTCCCTACTAAAAAGTTTTAAAAATGGACTATACTTTTGGAAATATTAACTTAACATCTATTTAGAATGTTTGTTTGAAGCAAAATAGTACTAACAGAAAGTGCTTGTCTTTTTATGCTTTCAGACAAGGGTGTGGAAGTTGAAGATACGTGGTTAGGTTCTCATAGAAAGTTGACAGAGGCAGTTTATGCTCCGTTAGTGCATGGGCTTATTAATGTACTATTAGTTATTGTACCTGCCTTCTTCTTTCAGTACCAGCTCATCAAAAAAAGAGGGAAAACACACTGTTTGATATTCACAGGTCCCCAGCAAGAAGAAGCCATATCAGGTAAGCTGTGTTTGATTTGAAATAAGAGAATGTTTATATCTGTTGATGAGAAAAGGAGAGACTTAATTATATCTTTCCCTCCTTCCCTTTCTTCCTGGCTGTTTTCTGTTTTTCTTTCATTAGTGACTAACACTTCTCATCCTAAATGTGACTTGTTTTTGGTTCACAGTTTACTTTTACTTTTTTTTTTTTCCTAAGCTGAGGACTGAACCCAGGGCCTTGTGATTGCTAAGCAAGTGCTCTACCACTGAACTAAGTCCCCAATCCCTTAAATTTAATTTTTAAATAAATTTTAACTTTCACATCCTTAAGCAATGCAGTCTCTTATATGAGTTGAGTGGTGAATGGCCCAGGAAGTCCTTCTTTGAGACATTGACCTTTTTTTCCCCTGAGAAAGCTGGTCTTGCTTTGTTGCCCAGGCTTGCCTGAAGCTTCTAGCTCAAGTGATTCTCCTGCCTCAGCTTCCTACTAGCTGGGAATACAGATACTTGTGCCAACCATACTTGGGTAGTCGGTCTTTGACACTTTCCCCCCAATTTTTTTTTTTTTCTTTTCCTGAGACAAGGTTTCTCCATGTAGTTTTGGTGCCTGTTCTTGATCTTGCTCTTTAGACCAAGCTGGCCTCGAACTCTCAAAGATCCATCTGGATCTGCCTCCCAAGTGCTGGGATTAAAGGTGTGCGCCACCACCCAGCTGCCACTCCCCCCCCCTTTTTTTTTTTTAGATTTATTTATTTATTATGTATACAGTATTCTGCCTGTGTGTATCCCTGCAGGCCAGAAGAGGGTGCCAGATCTCATTACAGATGGTTGTGAGCCACCATGTGGTTGCTGGGAATTGAACTCAGGACCTTTGGAAGAGTAAGCAGTGCTCTTAACCTCTGAGCCATCTCTCCAGCCCCCCCACCCCTTTTTATCCTTAAAAACAAAACAAAGCTAGTAGGTACAGAAGTTTAGAAATGTATCATTTTTTTATTTATTAAATTTTAAAGGCAATTCCTTTCCATATCACCCTGGCTTTGAATTTGTGGTAACCATCTTACTTCTTCTTCCACAATGCCTATTTATAGATTGGACTGTTATATAGTCTGTTTGTGTTTAATTTTTTGATTTATTTTTTTATTTTTTTACATATTCTGGATAGTAACCCCCATTTGATAAATTGCTGGCAAGGATTTTCTTTTTCTCTAGGCTGTCTCTTTACTCTGGTAATTTGTTTCCTTTGTGATGTAGAAGCTTATTTATTTGTTTGTTTGTTTGTTTATTTATTTATCTATCTATTTATTTATTTATTTATTTGAAACAAGGTCTCACCATAGAGCAGGCTGGCCTAGAACTCACTTCTCCCCATTTCCTATGTGCGGGGATGACTAGCATATACCACTATACCAAGCCGGAAGTTTTTTTTTTTTTTTTTTTTTTTTTTTATCTCGAGACAGGGTTTCTCTGTGTAGCTTTGCGCCTTTCCTGGAACTCACTTGGTAGCCCAGGCTGGCCTCGAACTCACAGAGATCTGCCTGCCTCTGCCTCGAGTGCTGGGATTAAAGGCGTGCGCCACCACCGCCCAGCCTAGCCGGAAGATTTTAAGTCTGATTCATTTTTATTGTTTGTGTCTGTGTCTTGAAGTATACAATTTAAAAGAATGAAGAATTTCATTTGGTTATGATAAATTTAGTCTAGACATGTTGAAGGGATGCAATGTGATAACTTTTAAAAATTATTGTAGATTCTAGACCAGTTATGTAATACATTTTTTCTTTTCTTTCTTTTTTTTTTTTAATTAATTTATTATGTATACATTATTCTGTCAGCATGTGTCCCTGCAGGCCAGAAGAAGGCACCAGATCTCATTACAAGTGGTTGTGAGCCACCATGTGGTTGCTAGGAATTGAACTCAGGACCTCTAGAAGAGCAGTCGGTGCTCTTAACCACTAAGCCATCTCTCCAGCCCTCTTTTGGTGTTTGAGATAAGATTTGTCTATTTGGCCTGACTATCCTGGAGCTCACTCTGTAGACCATGCTGGCCTCAAACCAAATGCTGGGGTTAAAAGTGTGTGCCAAAGTGCCTGGCCCGTTATATAATAATTTAACACTATTTATTTCTTCTTTGGAATGACTTTAATCTAATGTGTTGTCTGGTCATTCCTTAGTATGCTTGTGATTATAAATTATTTAGTTTTTTTAGATAATTATTATTTTATGTATGTCTGTGCACTATTAATGCCTGGTGCCTCTGGAGGCCTGAAGAGGGCCTTGGATTCCCTAGAACTAGAGTTACAGACATCTGTGAGCCACCATGTGATTACTGGGAACTGAACCTGGGTCCTCTAGAAGAGCAACCGGTACTCTTAACTGCTGAGCCATCTCTCCAGCCCCCTTGTTACTTATTTTGAGATAGGATCTTATTATGTTGTCCAGGCAGGTTTCTTGGGCTCAAGAGAGCCTTTTACCTCATGCTTTTCCCAAATACTTACGACTACAGATGTATACTATCATGCCTGGCTAAGTATTTTCTTTTTCCTTAAAAATATTTTATGTATTTGGTAAAGTTTCAAACAAGTTAGAGTCTTGAGTAGGAAGTAAAAGCCTTTATTTTTCCTGTAAACATGTATTTACTTTTTAAAATGATTGAACTATTTCTGGTAATTTGTGAAAGGAAGAATAAAGAAGACAAATGACCTGTTCTTTGAGATTTTGATACTTACATCAATGACATAATCTCGAATTTGACTATTTTTTAAAACTTTATATTTGAAAAACTACAGGTGTTCTCTTCTCTTATTTTTATTCTTCTCTGTGGAGCTTAACCTTCTTTCCTTGTGAGATGTGAACTGCATGAAGACAGTGATGTGAATAGACATTTGCTGAGTGAAATAATGGATTTTCTTCCTGTGCTAATTATGGCTATGACAAGAATGTGCTTTGCAATGCAGCAAGCAGACCAGGTCTTAGCTCAGTGGTGGAGTAGGTACTCTGTATTCATAAGGCCTTGGGTGAAGAGCACCACCACCACAGCAAGCAAGCAAGCACACACACCAAATGAAAGACCCAGCAGACGGGTAGAAAGCTGTTGGATACTATAGTAGTAGCTGTAATAGTTTCCCTTTTTTAATAGGAGGAAGAAACATGCCATTCACAGTAGTGATACAACTTCTTCTGATGAAGAACGCTTTGAAAGAAGGAAATCAAAAAGTATGGCAAGAGCAAGAAACAGGTTAGTCCATTTTTTAGTGTTGCCTTTATGGTAGAAGAGAAAAACAGTTTTTTCTTCTTTTTAAAAGAAGATGTGGTAGAGCATTCTTTTAATCACAGCACTCAGTTGGCAGAGGCAGGTGGATCTCTATGAGTCTGAGACCAGCCTGGTCTACAAAGCAAGTTCTAGGGCAGCCAGGACTGTTACACAAAGAAACTCTGTCTCGAAAAACAAAACAAACAAGCAAAAAATTTCTTATTTATAACGGCATTTTGTTAATGCTAGTATTTTAAATATTGTACACTTGTGTGTGTGTGTTTATTTACTTAGCAATTTTCGGAATCAGTTCCCACCTTCTGACTGACATGTACTCCCATGTTGAACCCAGGTCATCAGGCTTGGTAATAAATTCCTTTACCTCCTGAGTCATCTTGCTAGCCTTTATTTATTTGTTTTTATTTTATATATGTGTTTGCATGCATGTGTGTATGTGTACCATGTGCACACTTGGTGCCCGTGGAGGCCAGAAGCGGGCATTAGATTCCTGGAACTGGAGTTATAGATGTCTGTGATCTGCCATGAGGATGCTGAGAACTGAACCTGGGTCTTCTGCAAGAGCAGCCAGTGTTCATAACTGCTGAGCATTTCTTCAGCCCCAGTTTTTTAAATATTTTTTGACCGAAGGCAGTGCTACTTTATAATTATTACAGGGGGAATCTAATCTTGGATAGGTCCCTTAAATAACTTAGTCTGTAAGTACTAACGTCACATAATACTGAATAGGAAAAGGAGGGAGAGGCAAGGACATCAGGTTAGCCTGTGAGGTACTGCCATCTTTCCTTCTGTATTTCCTTCTAGCTCACAGCCATTTCATGAGGTCGATTTTACACGTATAATGAGTATAACATTCAGAGAAGGGTGCTGTTTCTAATATGGTTATTTCAGGAGCCTCTGTTTTTTTTTTTTTTTTTTTTTTAAAAATAAGGTTCTGTTATGGAGCCCAGGCTGGCCTTGAATTAAATGTCCTACCCAAAGCCTACTGAATGCACCATCCAACACAGAAGTTTTGGCTTTTTTTTTTTTTTTTTTTAAAGTAAACTTCATTTTTTTTTGTTGTCTGCCTTTGGTGATCTTTGCCTCAATAGAATAATTGACTGGTTAGTAAATAGTTAACTAAACTGCAGCAACTATCACCTTTCCAAAAGCTGAGTATGTTTTCTTTCTTCCTGTCTTCCTTTTTTCCTTCCTTTTTTTTTTTTTTTTTGTTTTTTTCTTTTTGTTTTTTGAAACAGAATTTCTCTGCATAGCCCTGGTTGTCCTGGAACACATTCTGTAGACCAGGCTGGCTTTGATCTCAGAAATCATCTGCCTTTGCCTCCTGAGTGCTGGGATTAAAGGTGTGTGTTACTACCACCTGGCTCAATTTTCTATTTTACATTTATAATAATAAAGGTGATTTTATTTAGTGATTTGACATTTAGCAAGTACTTCTATGATTTGTCCACATAGTAAATTGTAGAAACACAACATTTTTAATTAACCATTTTTAGGTTTGTGTTAATATAAACTATGTATTAAAAATGAATGTTATGGATGATGGTAAAAAGATGTAAGAGAAGAATCTAAGTCTGTTTATTTATTTGAGACAGGGGCTCCCAGTGCTGCCCAGGCTGGACTCGGAGCTCAAGGGAGTCTCCTGTCTTAGCTTCTTGAGAAGCCTAGACATGTGTGTCACTGTACTCATTTAAAATCTAAATTACACACAAGTGTTTAAAGCCCATTGCGTCTGATCTTCTGAGAGGGAGGGAGGGAGGGAGGGAGGGAGAGAGAGAGAGAGAGAGAGAGAGAGAGAGAGAGAGAGAGAGAGAATGATGATAGTTTTGGAATGAAGCCCAGAGCTTACAGATAGGAGTACATATTGTATCACCAAGCTGTATCCCCAGTCATGATAATCTACTTTGGGAATACTTTTTTGTTTTTAAAGGTAAATTAGGATTCAAATGTGTCAGTGAAGTTGGAGTTACCATAGAAACTGTCCACTTTTGAGGCTATGCCATATTGTGATTCTTTTTTTTTTTTTTTTTTTTTTTTTTTTTTTTTGGTTTTTCAAGACTGGGTTTCTCTGTGTAGCTTTTCGCCTTTCCTGGTACTCACTTGGTAGCCCAGGCTGGCCTCGAACTCACAGAGATCCGCCTGCCTCTGCCTCCCGAGTGCTGAGATTAAAGGCGTGCGCCACCACCGCCCGGCATGATTTTTACCTGTACTAAACTATATTCTTTGATATAATGACCCACTGGAGACTAGGTAATTTGTAAAGAAAAGGATTTTATTTGGTATATAGTTTTGGAGATTGAGTGCGTACTGTATGGTGTTGGGTCTGGTGATAGGCCCCCGTGGCTGCATCACAGTATAGCAGATGTCATTATGGCAGGAACACATGAAGAGAGGATATCATAGGAGAAGTAGGAAATGGGAGACTGAGACTAGATACTGACCAGGTCTCATGGGAGGCATTTCTCTCTTCTTGTAGTATGTCCCAGTGACCTGGGCCCTCTGGCTAGGCTTCACCTCTTCCTAGTACTCATATCATCACTACACTGAGGATCACCCCTTAAGGTCCTAGTACTCATATCATCACTACACTGAGGATCACCCCTTAAGGTCCTAGTACTCATATCATCACTACACTGAGGATCACGTCCTAAGGTCCTGCTACTCATATCATCACTACACTGAGGATCACCCCTTAAGGTCCTAGTACTCATATCATCACTACACTGAGGATCACGTCCTAAGGTCCTGCTACTCATATCATCTCTACATTGAAGATCAAGCTCCCAGCTTTCCTATCGGGAGAGGTTAAACTCTGAGAAAATAGATTAATGCTCATGTTTGCTTAATCTGTTGAAGAACTAACTGGTTTTGGTCATTTGAAAGCATTTAGGAATGGTAGTTTAAAATATGAATCCTTTTGATGTTGTTTCCTGGGTTATGATAAGGTAGAAAGATGAACAACATGTTAAAGTGTTTTTTGTTTGTTTTTTAAACTTATTTTGACATTAAAATGTAAAGGATTAAAAAATTAAGCATTTATTTATTTATTTGTAAATCATTATGTACATGTGTGAAGATCAGAGGGCTTCTTGTGGGAGTTGATTTTTGCCTTCTACCACATGGGTCCCTGTGATCCAATTTAGGCCATCAGGTTGGCAGCAAGAGCCTTTACCCATTGAGCTGTGTCCCCGGCCCTGGGAAGGTTTTATACCTTTTTCTTCTTGTTTTCTACATTGCAGGTGTTTACCTATGAACTTCAGAGCAGAAGATTTAGCTAGTGGCATTCTCCGAGAACGAGTGAAAGTGGGTGCCAGTTTGGCTGATGTTGATCCGATGAACATTGATAAATCAGTAAGTTTGTTAATGTTCCTTCCCAGAAGTAGTTTTTTGTTGTTGTTGTTGTTTTGTTTGATAAGGTTTTCCTTATTTCTAAAACAACACATGAAAAAGTCAGATATGACCAATATTAACAGTTTCATGTTTGTGTTTTGGGTCCTCAAAACCTTGGTCACACATGCTACTTAGGTTTTTTTCTATAGCAGATAGGACATGAAGCTGAGAGGGTTTCTGTGTACCACAAGGACTAGTGGGTTGTTGTTGGAGTTACCTGATTTCATAAACAGACTTGGATTTTATGTACCTTACTCTGGTTGTAATGTTGTTAATGAGTTTTAAGGGAAGCAAAGTTGGTATTACATGGACTGCTTGGGTATTATTTGTAATCCAATCCTGAGCAAAAGTTAAAATATAAAGTAGGATTGCAGAGAAATTAGTGGATTTGAGAGAATTAAGGTATTCAAATTGATGGAATTTTGTGATTGAATTGCTTTTGGAGAATGACAGACACAAGCTGAGTGTGTTGTGCAGGCTTCTGGCTTAAATAAATAGGTAGATAATGGATAATCTTGATTGCTATTGGGTGGTTTCATTATCTGAAGTTGAGTGTACAAGAGGAGGAATAAGATGGGAAGAGGGTTTAATTGACTGTAGACGTGTTACCGGGATCTCTGTCATACCACAAGTAGAAGTTACTTGTAAGCATTGATTTGGTTTGCTACAAGGTAGAAATACCTGGGGTAGAAATTTAGGTCTGTGTCATCAGTGTAAACACGGATGAAGTCATTATGGACAGTGAATGACTGTACCCCAAGGAAGGGATGTGATATGAGAAGACCCAAGCTTATGAAGATGTGGTTGGTCCACTGATCAAAATGACTCATGTTGGGGTAATTTGAAATATTCCCTCATAATCAAGAATTTATCTGAGTTTTTCTGGGTCCCTTGCATCTTCATATAACATAATTTAACTGATTCTTATGTGTGACTTAAAAGAAGTTACCAAATTAGAATTCAATATACTATTGAGGATGAAAATTTAGTTTCCTCCAATCCAAAGTCATAGAGTAAAATATTTGTTTTCTTAACTAGGACTGAAGGAAATTTTAGATTATGTGTCCTGAATCCCTAGGAAATAGTACGCTCTTGAGGACTGTGTCATCTTTTTAGATTTGGTTTACCAGTACTTTACTCTCTTACATTCTTTTTTTGTTTTTCGAGACAGGGTTTCTCTGTGCAGCTTTGTGCCTTTCCTGGAACTCACTCGGTAGCCCAGGCTGGCCTCGAACTCACAGAGATCCGCCTGACTCTGCCTCTCGAGTGCTGGGATTAAAGGTGTGCGCCACCACCGCCCGGCAGTACTTTACTCTTACAAGTCTATTAACTTTAGATGTCTCTGCCAGTCAATTCTAATTTGATAACACATGTAAGAAAAAAAAATTTAGCTTCTTTTAAAATGTTTCTGGTTTTGACCTGCTTCAATTTTTATAGTTTATTTTTCATGTCATAATAAATAATTCATAAAACACTTCCAAGTTCCATGGTAGAATGAGAAGTAAGGAAAGGGCTCCAGCGGGATCCAATAGACAATCACGGTTAACATTCTATAAAATTTTCTTTAGGCAGTTTTTCTATATACTTTCTTTACAGAGTCTTTTAATTGATGTAACTATTACGAGTGCGAGGAGCAGTTTCTGTCATTTCTGATATATCAATGATATGCCAGTGCATTCCTGTTTCTTCATTATTGTCCCTTATGGGAAAAAATTAAATTTCTTTTTTGGTAGAGGAATTAAATACTAAAGAGTAAGGTTTTGTTTGATTATGTTGTGTTTTGGAGAGCCACAGTGGTGGCAAAGGTTTTCTTGCTCTCTGTATGAACTAAGTTTTATTTTATTTTATTTTACAATACTATTCAGTTCTACATAATAGCCACAGATTCCCTTGTTCTCCCCCTTCCTGTCCCCCTCCCCTTCCCCCCAGCCCACCCCCATTCCCACCTCCTCCAGAGCAAGACCTCCCCCAGGACTGAGATTGACTTGATAGACTCAGTCCAGGCAGGTCCAGTCCCCTCCTCCCAGACTGAGCCGAGCGTCCCTGCATAAGCTCCAGGTTTCAAACAGCTAACTCATGCAATGAGCCCAGGACCTGGTCTCACTGCCTAGATGCCTCCCAAACAGATCAAGCCAATCAACTGTCTCACCTATTCAGAGGGCCTGATCCAGTTGGGGGCCCCTCAGCCTTTGGTTCATAGTGTATGAACTAAGTTTTGTCTGGGGGGAGACGGTAGTGCACTAGCTGAGGATGCCTAAGGTATGTGAGTTATTGAAAGGATTTGAACTGCTAGTTCATCAATGTGCCACCTTCTCAGATACTTGTCAATGGTTTTGGTTGGTCATTGATCTTATTCCTGAGTTACTTGATTACTGAAAGATAGCATTATTTGACTCAGTTGAGTTTTTTTACTTTTGACTTAGTTTTCTACACTTATTTGTATGTAGTCAAGACTTATTTGTATGTATGCTCAAAAGCTTCTGAAGAGATGTATTTCTGAATCATAGAACTCAAATTAAAAACATTTATAGAACCTGAGCTGGGTGTGGTGGCACATGCCTTTAATTCCAACACTTGGGAGGCAGAGGCAGATGGAACAAGGCCAGCCTAATCTACACAGAGAGTTCCAAGCCAGACAGGGCCATATAGTAAGACTTTCACTCAAAAACAAACAGACAAAATTTTGGAACCTATGTAGTTGGAAGTTTTCCTGTGTCCAGGTCAGCCGGCAGTCAGGACAAATCTTTCCCACTCATGCCCCCCAAGTAAACACACAGAAGCTTATATTAATTATAACTGCTCGGCCATTAGCTCAGGCTTATTACTGATTAGCTCTTGCACTTAAATTAACCCATATATCTCAGGCTTATTACTGATTAGCTCTTACACCTAAATTAACCCATAATTCTTATCTATGTTTACCCATGTGGCTTGGTGTCTTTTTTCAGTTCTACCCTGTCATCTTGCTTCCTCTGTGTCTGGCTGGCGGCTCCTGACTCTGCTCTTTCTCTTCCCAGAATTTTCCTAGTGTGCTTGCCCTGCCTATACTTCCTACCTTGCTACTGGCCAATCAGCGCTTTATTTATCAACTCATATACAAAAGCATTATCCCACAGCAAACCTATGATTATGGAATCATCTTATATTAAATTTCTCCCTCTTTTTTTCCCAAGGTGCGGTTTGATAGCATAGGTGGATTGAGCCATCATATACACGCTCTGAAGGAGATGGTAGTTTTTCCACTTTTATATCCAGAAATTTTTGAAAAATTTAAAATTCAGCCTCCAAGGTATGTTATATCTTAGATGTTTATTGTTGTACTGTTATTTTTAATTGATTGACTATCAATTAATTAGTCTTTGATTATAAAAATTTCATATATATTTTGACGTATTCTAACAATGATGATTAGGATTATTATTTAGGCTTGTTTTCCAACTTGTGCCTGTTTAGGAGTCATTTGGACACAAGATGAAATTCTTTATGGAGTTATGAAATTCCAGGCTTTTAACCCTTTCCTGATTCCTTTGAGGACTCAGCAAAGTGAAACTTTTGCAGATACACTAGAAAAAGCTTTATCAACGTTTAAAATTATGATATAGAAATCTAAAATTATATGTGGTGGTGGGAATCTTAAATTGGTATTCATTGATGATAACATTAATTTTCTTTGATAATCTTTATATGAATTTCTTTGATTGTAAAATCACTGATATAAACTTCTTTAAATAAATTTCTTTGATTCTTTATTCTTCTAGGGGTTGTTTGTTTTATGGCCCTCCTGGCACAGGTAAAACCTTGGTTGCCAGAGCATTAGCTAATGAATGCAGTCAAGGAGACAAAAAGGTGGCTTTTTTTATGCGTAAAGGAGCAGATTGCTTGAGCAAGTGGGTTGGTGAGTCTGAAAGGCAACTTAGGCTCCTTTTTGACCAGGTAAGAAAAATCAGCTAATTCAAGGGTATCTTTTTCTTTTTTAAAAGAGTAATTAATATATTTTGTCTCCAGATAGAGTTATGAGGAGACATATATTCCAATTAGTATGTGGAATTTAGTATCAATAATTTAAATTGTAAGCCTTAAAGGCATAGTTATTTTCTGTTATTTGTGGGATTGGTTCCAGCAGTCCCTATCTGCTGGTACATCCAAAATCTACAGATGTTCAAATCTAGTATATAAATAACAAAAGATTTGAATGTAGCTTATATACTTCTTTCCATATGCTTAACATCATCCCTATATTTCTTATGATATCTCATACAACATATGTACTATGTAGTTAATTTTGGCAGACATGCCCAACCCTTTGACATTGCAAGAACATGTTGTTTTTGGCAAAGTTCACACTCCAGAACCATTCAGTTGAATTTAAAAGATACACATAAAAATATTTCATTTTGTTTTAAGTAAGTTTACAATCTTGTGGGCTGTATCCATGGATGTATGGCACACGGGTCACAGGGTAGACACACTTGTTACTTTAGGGACAATGAAAGGAAAAACATCTCTGTACGTGTTTGCTACAGACACTACAGATACAGATTTTTTAAAAAATAGATTTATCTGCAGTTGGTCAAAACATTCATGAATTGTGCAGAACTCATGGGTGTAGGAACCTATTTATATTTAACCCCATTTTCTAGTAGATTTGAATATTTATGATCCATAAAACATTTATTGTGTGTACAATACCATGTTAGGCTCCACTGGGCTCCTGAGGTATAAAGTAAGCTTAGATTATTATTTTATTGAGGAAATGGTACTGATAGAAAATGTTAATTTGTGGAAAGAATCTCACAAAACTTGTGTTATTTATTGTCATAGTTATATAGTAGATACTTTTTTTGTCACTGTAGTAAGATACCTGGGACAATTAGCTTATGAAGAGATGAGTTTATCTGGGCTCATATGGTGGTTGTAGTCTGTGATTGGTCCTTTGGGTTTAGGCCTACGGTAAGATAGCAAGCACATGATGGCGGAGCACATGGCGGAACCAAATTGTTAATATTTTTACCTCATTAGCCAGGGAGGAAAAAGTGAAATATTAGTAGGCCAGGGTCCCACAGTCTCTTTTAGAATGTGTCCTCAGTGACCCAAGGAACCCCTATTAGGCCCTACCTCCTGAATATTTCTCTTTTTATCATTTAATTGCTACCCTTTAGGTCCAGAAATTTAAGAAACAAATGTTTGAGGTATAGTTATCTGGACTATACCAGATTATAAATACATGGCTGGTAGAATTCAAAATTAAATGAATGTTTTGAAAAGGCAGAATGAAAGGAAATGTGTAGGTTACATGGTAGTATGCAGTTGTAGTCTCTGTTATTTATTATTATTATTATATTATTATTATTATTATTATTATTATTATTATTACTGTGTGTAAGGTCCTGGGTTCAATCCCTAGAATCACAGGAAATAAATGAACATGATATTAAAGGAACTCTCACTACTGATCCTGAGGTGAGTGGATCAGTTGAGCTTAAAAACCAGGCCTGGTGGAATGTGCTATATCTTAGCCCTGAGCAGGGTGAGCTAGCAGGGCTGCTGTCAGTCTCAGACTCATCTGAGCTAGAGAGTGAGACCCTGTTCCAACAAACAACAAGCAAAACACAATTTTCCTACATCTTAAAAAGTTAGGCCTAACGTCAGTTTTCATGTAACTCTTGGGTTTAGTGAAGGAAGTGTGACATATTTGGCAGTTCATTTTATTAAATAAAGTACAGTCAAGAATTTATTAGCCATGCATTTCTTTGGTGAAAGCCAGGTTTTTCGGCTGACACCTCTAATTCCAGCAGTTGAGACGCTGGGGACAGCCTGGTCTTCATGGTGAAATCCAGACCCTCCTGGGCTGCAGAATGAGAATCTCAAAACAAACAAAATACTCTTTATTCCAAAAAATGATATATAATTGGTGAAACATTTCAAATATTTAGAAGTTGTAGTGTAGTTAGGGTGTAGTGGCGCACGCCTTTAATCCCAGTACTTGGGAGGCAGAGACAGGTGGATCTCTGTGAGTTCGAGGCCAGCCTGGTCTGCATAGCAAGTTTCAGACCAATCAGGGCTACATAGTGAGACCTTGTCTTAAGAAAAAAAAAAGTGTGAAAACCGATGTCTTTTGGATAATAGAAAGAAGAATAAATAAGATCTACACTTCATTGTGTTCAGTTTCTAATGCTAAGAAAAACATGCTGCCTGTATAATTTAAGGAAAAATAATGACTGCAAAAAATGTAAAATAACAGTAACAGAAGATTGAAGAATTCATGGGAATGCTCGTAATTGTCAAAATTAAAACATTTTGGCATTTACACTTTTTAGTCTTATCATCCTAGAGATAGTACTGCATGTTGGTCTCAGTTAAGATTGTGGCCCTAAATTATAAAGATTATTTATATTTACTTTATTGCTATCTCATAGTTTTCTTGGATGATTACGGCTTGATGAAATGTTTGCTTCTGTTTTTAAACACTTGCTGATAATTATAATTTTTAAAAATGAAAGTAGCAAATATTATGTATTTATATTGAAGCTAATTTAGATATACAGTTATGTTAAAAAGAACAAGTGTTAGTGATTGGGCAGTGTGTGGATTGTGGTCAAGTACATTCTAAGTGTCTGTGAAGTCCTGAGTTCAATTTTTATTATTAAAGAAAAGATAAACAAATGCCTGAAAACAGTACTCGTGCTCTGTGGGAAACAGTACTTGTGGACTGTGGGGCACCATGCAGCTGACTCTGCTGCTGCTGTTTGCTTTTTGTTGTGCTCTTTTGTTCTGATTTTTGATTCTAGGGATTGAACCCAGATCCTTGTACACATTAAGAAAATGACCTACCACTCAGCTACATTCCCCAGCTCTACTGTGTACTTTAAATACTTGCTGCATGTTGTACTGTTTGCTTTTATGTTCCTTTCTCAGGAAATATAAAGTTAAATTCAAAAGTGAAAAATTAATGAAGTAATTATATTTTCTGTTTACTAGGCATATTTGATGAGGCCCTCTATAATATTTTTTGATGAAATAGATGGATTAGCTCCAGTTCGTTCTAGTAGACAAGATCAGATTCACAGGTAATTTTTCCTGAACTTACTGTATTGATTTCTTTCCACTTACTGGTGTAGTATTTGTTTTTAGCCCTTGGTTAAACACTTGAAGGCTTACAGGAATTTTAAATGTTCTCTATTTTCTGGAGGTTCTTTCACTCAACACAGGATTAATTTACAATCTGAGTGATTTGGTTGCTTTTGGTTTGGGATACTGTGATCATCCTACTGTGAATATTTATTGATGATTTTATGTGAATGTGTATTATACTTTTCTTGGGGTAGATGTCTAAGATAGCATTTATTATTTATTGTGTGTGTGCTCAAGCAGCAGAGAACATGTTTACTATGAATTGTCTGTGAGATGAGAGGACAACTTTTGGGTGCTACGTCTCTCCTTCTAGCTTGTGGGTCATAGAGATGGAACTCAGGTTGTTAGGCTTTTCGGCAAGTGCCTCTACCCATAGAAGCACCTCTCCAGCCCACTGTCCTATATTCTGTTCTGTAATATGTGAGAATTTGAATTGCTCCGTATCCTCTCCCAACCCCCGAGCTGAGACTACGCATTCATGTCACCATGCCTAGCTTTTTGTAGGGGCGTGCACAGTAAGCACCTTACACATCCCACTTTTGTTATTTCATTTTGACACCTTAATTATTTAAAAAGGTGTCTAATTCACAGATACAGTCATTTACCACAAAATAATGTTTTGGTCATTGATTGATCAGATGTATCTTGGTGCAGTGACCCTATTTCACTTATTTTCTTGAAGGTGTTTTGTTAGTCAGGGTCCTCCACAATGTGAGACCTGAAGTAGTCAGCTTCAATATCTTATTCTAATCTGCCATGTGGTCCATCCCTGTCTAGTGCCATGTATGATTTTGGTTCATTAGAGCCGTTGTTGGGCCCAAGAACCTGCCACCAGTCTTGAGAAAATGTGCATGCACTCTGCATGTTTCTGGAACCACAGTGAGTGCCCACCAATATTTTTGGGTGCCTCACATTTGACTCTATAGAGTGCCCTTTTATCCTTGTGGCATTTGGAGCTGAAGGATTTTTGACCCTCTGCCCATGTGCCACATCCAAATCTTACTGATTGCCATAAAAGAAGCCATAGAGAGACTGTACTGTGGTGCTGGAGCTAAAGCCTACATAATTTATCAAACTGGCACTTACCCATTTTCAAAGAAAGCTATCTACCTTGAATACCACTTATAAAAGGGCAGAGATATCTGATTAGCCAGATACATTGATGTCACTCTGAGCTCACAAAAATCAGGGGAAAAGTGGTAACATGACAGCTGAGCATAGTAACTGTTAACAATAGACCTCAAAGGAAAAAAATAGAAGTGATTAAGAAAGAGTTCTATAGAATAAATATAATGAAACTGAATGAATACATTTAAAAATAATTCATGGTATAAATGAGAAATTAAAAAATACAATTAGTGAAAAAGTAATTTAAAAAGAAAAATACCAAACAAACAAAAGTGGATATATAACATATCAGAAGCTAAGAGATATAGTAAAAACAGTACTTATGAAGGCAATTTATTGCAATAAGCCCAAAATAAAAATTAAATTTAAAATAAATAATGTAATGATGCATCTAGTGGATATAGAAAAACAAGAATACACCAAACACAAAATTAGTAAAAGGAGGAAATAATAATCAGAACAGAAATAAATGGAAATTTATAAACATAAAAATAAAGATATCTGTGTTAGAAAAGATTTTTTTTATTGGCAATATTGAAAAACCTCTAAGAGTAATCAGAAAAGTAAAGGAAACCCCCAAATAAATGCAATTTCAAGTAAACGGACATTTAAGGGCAAATATTAAATATAACAGTGGGGATTATTATGAACAACTATAACTAACAGGAAAGCCTAGAACAAAAGGATACTTGGACATTGATGTACCAAAATTGAACACAGAGGACATAGAAAATTTAGATTGACAAGTAATAAGTAATGAGATTGAGCCTGGCATGGGGATGCATGTGTATAATCTCAGCACTCAGGAGGTGGAGGCAAGAGGATCAGGAGATCAATGACAGCCTCAGAATTTGAGGCAAGCCCAGTCAGTATGAGACCCTGTTTCAAAACAGCAACAAAAAAACCAAATATTAAACAAAACAAACATAAAAGAATGAGTCATTAGTGAAAAAGTCACTCAACAGAGAAAAATCCAAGAACAGTGACTTCATTGCTGAATTTACCAAACTTGTAAAGAAAATACTAATATTAATTCTTTATATATATATACGTATATATATATATATATACATATATATATTTTATTTTACAATACCATTCAGTTCTACATATCAGCCATGGGTTCCCCTATTCTCCCCCCTCCCACACCCTCCCCTTACCCCCAGCCTACCCCCCATTCCCACCTCCTCCAGGACAAGTCCTCCCCCGAGGACTGCAATCAACCTGGTAGACTCAGTCCAGGCAGGTCCAGTCCCTTCCTCCCAGACTGAGCCAAGTGTCCCTGTATAAGCTCCAGGTTTCAAACAGCCAACTAATATTAATTCTTTTCCATCTGCTTGAAAGGTTGGGAACCCTTCCAAACCCATTTTATGAGGCTAGCATTACTAATAAGAACTATAGACCAGTGTCTCGGATGAACATCAGTGCCAGAGGTTTTACAGAGTGCTGGCACATCAGAAACATTTAATTCCAATCAAGTGAGATTTGTCCTAGTGATCAGTAAACGTAATACCTTATATCTTCATTGGTTACTTTCTCAATGTTGTGTCAAAATATCTGACCTAAATAAGGAGTAAAGACTGATATGGCTCATGGTGCAGATGTCTCAGTCTGTTTCTGGGTGTGTGGTAAGACAGCCCAGGAGTGAGTGTGAGTGGAGGAGCAAATTTGCCTAGCTCATGTACCAGGAAATAGAAATGCACACAGGAACTTAGCAGGGCAAAATAAAGTACCCAGTAAGAGGCCCTAGTGACTGCCTCCCTCCAGTTAGACCCCACCTCCTACTTTCATCCCTTCCCATATGCCGTGATATTATGATCTATTGCTTAGATTAGAGTTTCCATGATCATTTTATGAAAACCAATTACATCTGACAACCAAGCTCCTAAATATGTGGACTTGTGGGAGACAATTTATATTCAAGCTCTAACCTCAAATGAATGAAGGACAAGATGTAGATAAATGATTTAATAAACAATTTTTTAATCAATCAGATACAAAAGGATCTTACTGCAACATAATAGTGGTTGTGTATGACAAAATCCTGGCATCAACATACTGAATGGGCAAAAGTTGTATGTGTTTACACTAACATAACCCTGTCTAACCTCACAGCTTTTGTTCAGTTTAGTACTTGGAATTTTAGCCAGAAAATTAGGCAAAAGAAGGAAATAAAAAGTATGTAAATAAATAGGAAAGGATGCAAATTATTGTTGGATAACATGATTCTCTAAATAGAAAACAAAGACTCCACTGAGAAACTATTAGAACTTAAAAGCAAATTCAGTAAAGTTGCAGGATACAAAACTGACATCCGAACTCTGTCATAATTCACCAGTGGGTAAAGGTGCCTGCCGCTAAGCTTGAGGACCTAAGTTCAGTCCTTGAGTCCCACATGGTGGAAAGACAGAGACACTCACCAAGTTGTCTTCTTTTCTCCACATGCATGCCATCATATGCATAGACCCCCTTCCCCTAATTCAAGTGTTAAAGGAAACAAAACTGACATAGCACTTTTCTACATTAATATTAAACTTGCATTGAAAATCAAGAAAGCAAGTGCTTCATAATACAAACAAAATGCCTACAAGTTACTTTAACCAAGATAATAAAAGATTTCTGAATGAAAAAACATTGATAGAGATTGAAGAAAGAGCTGGAGAGATTGCTCAGTGGTTAAGACCACTTGATGTTCTTCTAGATAGAGCACCAGAGTTTGAGTCCTAGTACCCATGCTGGGTGATTTACAACTGTAACTACAGCTCCAGGGTACCCACCCTTTTCTGGTCTCTATAGGCACCCACATACACATGTTCTTACATGCAGACGATTAAACGTACATAGAAGTAAAAATTAAGATTTTAAGAGATTGAGCAGGACAAAATGGAAATGGAAAAAAATAGAAGTCTTCATTGATTAATTAATATTATTAAATTGTCCCATACTACCCAAAGCAAATTACACTTCAGTGCAATTTTGCTCAAAATACTATTGACACTCTTCAAAAAACTAGATGAAGACAGCCCTAAAATTGATATGAAATTACAAAACACTCTTAGTAGTCAGAGAAATCCTGTGGACATAGAAAACTAGAAGCATTATAATGTCTAATTTCAAGATATACTCTAGAAACATAGTAACCCAAACATGATGCTATTGGCTAGAAAAAGATACACAGATTAGTGGAACAGAAAAGATATGCCAGAAATAAACCAATGCATCTGTAGTCATCTGATTTCCAATAGATATCGGATTTCCATCAAACATTTGAGAAAGGACATTTCAGTAATCAAATAGTGCTAGGAACTTACATTTCCTCAGTTGAAACTTTACCTCTATCTACTTACCACTCTATACAAAAACAACTTCTAGAGCACAGCAGTGCCATCTGTTGAGGACCAAACATCTCAACATGAGTTTGTGTGGGTCATTTCAGATTCCAATCAAACCAATGGTTAAACATAACTTTATAATTAAAGATACTACCTCATTTTATTTCCAGGTATGATGCCTATTTCATAGGTTTTCAGTCATCCAATTAGAAAACAGAAATCACAGATCTTTCCTAGACATCATATTTTTATTTTGTTTATAATTTTTTAAAACACAGCTTGAATAGTGTGTTTGGGAAGGAAAATTATTTTTGACATGGTTTGTGTATTCCAGAAATTGTTTCAGCAGTAAAAATAAAGAATAGGACTGAGAACAGTTGGCAAACTAAGAAAAACACTGTTGCTAGAAATAGGGAAGTGTAGATACCATACATTTTCAGACAGGAAAACAAACAGATAACCCCCGAGTGCTTTCATCTAAAAATAAACTACTGTAACTTCCCCCAGTTTTGGGGATCAAATCTGGAGCCTTTTGTATTGTAGGCAAACTCTCCCCACCTCTCCCCTTAAGACAAGGGCTTTTTATATAGCGCTGGTAGTCCTGGAGCTATGTAGATCAGGTTGACCTCGAAATCACAGAGCTCCATCTTTGCAGAAGTCATACATCTGCCTCTTAAGTGCTGGGATTAAAGGTATACATCACCACACCTGGCTGGAGGCAAACTTGTACCCTACCACCGCTTATTTAAATTATTTTCCAATTATTTTTCTGTGAAACAGGACTACTTTTTGTTGCTTCAAACTTCTGGACTCAGACATTTCCTCAGCCCCCGAGTATCTATGGCTTTATGCATACACTGCCATGCTCTGTTTCTCGCTTTTGTTCATTTACCCCCACTCCCTACCCTGGGAATTAGTTCTCCTCTTCTAATATGGGTTCCCAAGAATTGACAAGCACTTTGTCTGCTGAGTGTTTTCTAATCCTCTATTGTTTTCACCTATCTGTAGCCCAGGCTGGTTTGGAACTGGATTTCTTTATATCCATCATCTGATTGACTGATGGGAATGTAGACATGTACCACCACATCTGGCTTTACTTTAAGATTTATTTACTTTTATGTGTGTGTATGAATGTTTGCTTTCATACACGTGTGTGTGCCACATATGTGCCCAGTGCCTCCCAGGACAGAAGAAAGTGTTGAATCTCCTAGAGTTGCAGTCAGTTGTGATCTGCCTTGTGGATACTGGGTATTGAACCCAGGGTCTCTGCAAGAGCAGTTAGTGCTCTTAACTGCTGTGCCAGCTCTCCGTGCAGTTCACCCACTTAAAGTATAAATTCATTGGCTCTCAGTATCTTTACAGAGTTCTGTTGCCTACCACACAGCTTTATAATATTCTATAATCCCAGAAACCCTGTGTTCTTCAGGCATTGCTCTCAGCCTTTCTGGTAGATTCTCAGCACTAGGAAACCTCTCCATACTTCCTGTTTCTGTAAATTTGCCAGTCTAGATATTTATGTCAGTGTGATTCTGTGATATTTGGCCCCTTTGCCCATATTCTTTCAGTCAGCAATATTTTCAAGCTTTATCCATGTTGTATCAGTTCATCATTTTCTTGGAGGGATATCACTGGGGAAAGAGTTTTTACTTTATAGATCAGTCTTGCCTGCAAAACTGTGTAACCTAGGTGTCCTCAGACTGGTGGTCCAATTGTCTCAGCCTCCTGAGTGCTGGGCTAGCAGCCTGATTTTCTTCATTTGTTGACCTAGTCCAGTCTGGATGTGTACCACCTTTTGTTTATCCACTCATTTATGGCTATTCACTTTCTTTGACTTTTAGGCTATGAGGAAAAATATTGCTCTGAATATTCACATACAAATTTTTCTTTGTGAATGTTGCTGGGTCATATGGTAACTCTTAAATAGTGGAAAATCTGCTTTATTTGTTAACAAAAGCACACCATTTTACATTACTATCCAGCAGTGTGTGAGCATTATGATTTCCTTAAAACCTCACCAACACTTTTTTATCTAATTATAGTAGTTTTAGTGGATTTAAAGTGGTACCTAATTTGGTTTGATTTCCATATTCTTAGTTTAATGATATGCCCTTTGCATGCAATCTTTGGAGAATTGCTTTTTAAATCCTTTGCCTATATTTAGATTTTACTATTTGCGTTGATCATTTATTGTAGTTATATATTTTTTACTTGAGGCAAGATATATAATTTTCAAATAGCTTCTTGTTCTCTTGGCTTGTCATTTCATGTTCTTTTTTTAAAAAGCATTTTAAAAAATGATTTATTTATTCTTATTTTATGTGCATTGGTATTTTACCTGCATGTATGTCTGTGTAAGGGTGTCAGATCCCCTGGAACTAGAATTACAGACAGTTGTGAGTTGCCTTGTGGGTGCTGGGAATTGAACCCAGATCCTCTGAAAGAGCAGCCAGTGCTCTTAACTGCTGAGCCATCTCTCCAACCCCCTCATTTCACATTCTTGATTACATCCTTTGATGCAGGAAAGTTTTACTTAAAATTTTTATTATATTTAATTATTTTTGTGGGTACACATGTGTGCATGCCATGATATGCTTAGGAAGGTGTGCAACTTTTCAGGGGTCAATTCTCTCCTCCCATTGTGTGGGTCCTGGGGATCAAACTCAGATCATCAGGCCTATTGGCAAATGGCTTTACTCACTGAGCCATTTATAATAATCTTGCCATTATATTTTGTAATTCTGGACATTGAACCCAGGGTTTTGTGTATGCTAAGCAAGTGTTCTTTGACTTGCTTTTTTAAGATTTTAATTCCTTCCTTCCTTCCTTCTGAGATAGTCTTGATATGTTGGCCAGTCTGATCTCTGACTCCTGGACTTTGTCATGGAGTTGCACATGCTGCTCGGATTTCAATTTCAGTGTTATCTTTTCTTTCTCTTTTTTTTAATCCTCATCCTTTTGGTTGCTGTGGTTTAGATGTCTGTTGCATCTTCTGTGCACTTTTAATATTGATTTCTCTATATTATTATGTATTTGTGGTGCAATTAAGACCGAATTATTATTAGCATCAATGTTTACATTTTTTCCTTTCCTTAAGTTTTACGTGGACTTTTTCCCCCAACAGCTCTATAGTATCAACCCTTCTTGCTCTTATGGATGGATTAGATAATAGAGGTGAAATTGTTGTTATTGGTGCTACAAACAGACTTGACTCTATAGATCCTGCACTCAGGAGACCTGGTCGTTTTGACAGAGAATTCCTTTTCAACCTGCCTGATCAAAGGGTAAGAGTAGGTTTTTTTTTTAATTGTTGTTGTTGACACACACACACACACACACACACACAATATACACATACATATTTAGTATCTTTGTAACTCAGTTACAAAACATATACTTTGAAGGTTATATTTTCATTGTTAATTTTTTGCTTATGGGATATCTTACTTAATACAACAAACAACCTGTGTTACATTTCTTGTTAATGCACTATAGGACTGAGGTATGAGAATTTTATATTGAGGCCAGCCTGGGCTATGTGGTATTGTAAAACAACTGGAACAATAGCAGCAAACTGTGATATTATTGAACAGTTCATTTTTGTTTTTCTAGCACTTACCAGAATGTCAATAACCTTAGCGAAAGGAAAGTTCCTGGTTGGGTTCCTGGAGATGGTTATTTGCTGCCTCTCCTCCCATTGAGGCAATTATCATGTATGCTTAATATGTGCCTCTAGTTGGCCCCATAAACTTTTACAAACATTTATTTTATTAGTATGAGTATTTTCCATGTATGTAAATGTACTGATTGCATGCCTGGTACCCATGGAGGCCAGAAGAGGGTACTGGATTCCCTGGAACTGGAGTTACAGATAAGTCACTGTGTAGGTGCTGGGAATTGAACCTGGGTCCTCTGAAAGAGCAGTGAGTGTTCTTAACTGCCGAACGATCTCTCCTGCCACCTCTCCCTAAAATATCCATAAATATTCTGTGCCCAAAATGTTAATCATTGTATTTGTTGTATTTAAAGATGTAGTATTTAAAGAATGTTCCCTTAAGACAGAATAATATATGGCCATTTATTATAGAAAATGTTTAGTATGTCATAAAGTTCTTTCTTTCCTAATTGCACTTGAAATTTTATTGTTAGTTTGATTTAACTTGTTTCTTAAATTTTCATGAGAACTCATCTTTGAGATGAGATATATTGTATGAGTGTATATTGTTGCAGGTGAATTACCTGATTTACATACTTAGATGTAGGTAATTAGGACTATAGAAAAGCAAAGGATACCCTCTGCAGAATAGTTTCATGCCTCAGTTTGATGTCTGTCTGCATAACCACCTGTTATTTACTTAGATTTGGATCCACAAACTATTTTATTTATTTATTTTTGAGACAGGTAGCCCTGTCTGTCCTGGAACTCTCTCTGTAGACCAAGCTGGCCTGCCTCTGTCTCCCAAGTCCCGAGATTAAAGGGTTAAAATGGCACTAAGTTCACCTTTGTCAGCATAGCATATATAGCCCTCCAACTTTCTTTACAAATATTTTTAATTCATTCTTTGAGATTTTCATACTTTCATATAATATGTTTGATCATATTCGCCCCCCATTTTCTGCCTTCAAATTGTCCCGGATTCTCCCTCACTGTCAACCCATTCTCCCAACTTCATATTCTCTTAGGCCCCTCACCCTTTTAAAGAAGTATCTCACTGAGTGCTGTACTTAGTGCTGCCCATATACACAAAATAAATGGGTTTGGGGTCATTCACTGGACTATGGGCGACCTACCCGTGGTACACCTCCAAGGAAAAATTATTCTCCTCCCTCATCAGCTGCCAATTGCTCCTCAGCTAGGGATGGGGCTTTGTGCAGCGCTTCATCTGTGCTGCCATTTTGACTGGCTTGATCTTTTGCAGATCTGGTGCGGGCAGTGATAGTTGCTGTGAATTCATGAATAACTTTATCATGTCAGCAAATAGCATGTCATAGCACTCATCCTCTCACCCTTACCTTCTTCCTGCCCCTTAATTCTTTTTTTCACTGTTTTATTTACGTGTGTGTGTGTGTGTGTGTGTGTGTGTGTGTGTGTCTGTCTGTCTGTCTGTCTCTCTGTCTCTGTCTCTTTCTCTCTCTCTCTCTCTCTGTCTCTGTTTGTGTGAGGATAGATGTTAGATCTGCAACTGGAGTTACAGACAGGTGCGAGCTGCCTTGTGGGTGCTGGGGAATTGAACCCAGGTCCTCTGGAAGAGCAGCCAGTGCTCTTATCCCCTGAGCCACTCTCCAAACCCTCTGCCTCTTCTTCTATGATGTTCCTTGACATTGGGGTGGGGTTGGGGTTGGATATAGTCTCACTTTCATTGCCCAGATGCAGCTGCCAGGACTGTGTCAGCGCCTGGAGGTGGACTTCATTCTGGGAGATGGGGCCAAAATGGGGACTTGTGCTTTGATATGTGACAAGTATCAGTTTGTGACATCTCACAACTAAGCATAGGTTTTTGTCCCTACCAGTACAGGGGGAATGTGCTAAGTTCATAGGAGTGAAATGATGTGACATGTGTATGTACACTCCTGCCTACCCCCTAACAATATTAAATAAAATTTAAAAAGTGATGTGGCAGAAAAGTAAAACTTTGTCTAGTCACACATTGGTGATTTCCTTATTATTCTATGCCATTACTGAAGTTTCTTTATCTTTTAGAACATTAACTGTCTCAACATGGGAAACAGACAACAGTCTTAGGTTTTATAACTCATTGATGTGGATGCCAAGGTGTTTAAATTTCTTTTAACAACAGATTGGTATGGGGGTTACAGTCAGAATTTGTTGCAGCTAAAACATGAGAAGTCAGTGCTGTCTTATGCCACTGTACTTTTTTCTTAGGCCAGAAAACACATCTTACAGATCCACACCAGGGACTGGAATCCGAAACTGTCTGATGCTTTTTTAGGAGAACTGGCAGAAAAATGTGTTGGTGAGTGCTCCTTTTTGAATTCTCTGGACTGTCATTGCCTGTTCTGCTCAGCACCCCTTTCCCCTTATTTTGAAATGTGAATGAGTACAGTTATGTCTTTAACTTTGTGACAGATGGCTCTGCATTCATTTTTAAAAGTTATAGAAATGTTTCACTTAAAGTTTGAACACTTCTTAATTCAGTTTTCATCATATCAGGTATTTGATGAACAAAGCTTAGTAGTAACATGGCTTTCATTGAATGCTGAATATCCTTCATATTACTACAGTGTCTCCTTTTAGAAATTATCCCTTCTCGGATATTTTACTAGCAATAACAAACATAAGAGAAAAAGGTTCTTGTAGATGGGACAAACGGCAGTCTCCTATGCTGTATAGATAGGGCGAATGGGCTCAGCTTTATTCCTATGATCTAGAAGGAAGCTGGGTGGGAGGAGTTATTAAAGAAAAAAACTTACTGGTATTCGCCAGTATTGCCTCAACTATAAATCTTCATTTCAGTTCATCACAGCAGAAAACCTCCCTGACAGAGTAAATAAGCATTGCTGTCTTCAAGGATGAGAGCATTGATAACCACATGAGATGGAACTCTGGGCTTTCTTTCTAATTAGGTCTGAAATAAGAGATGAGTAGTAAGTAACAATATATACAAAGGAAATTTCCCCTCCTCCTTCCTCCTGGCAAGAGAGCTGGCACCAAACCTGGTTCATATTTTCCTTTCAGACTCTGCAAAATATAAACAACAAATAAACAAGAAAAAGCTACCTGTCTCCATGATCATTTTAAGCATTATGAAGAAATCCCTTAAATAAATCCACTAATAACATATACTTGGGAAAACTTTAAAGTTACCAAAACCAAAAGAACAACTTAGTTAAAAAAAAAAAAATCATTGTAATCCACTATCAAATAATTAAAACTTAAATAGAACATTAGTCCATTCAGTTAGCTACATCCGAATTATCCTCTTCATCCACAGGGACTTCCATCTCGAAGCAGCATCCCTCAGCTTTTGAACCACAAAGACCTCGACATCTTCTGGTGAGGAGAAACCGTAAATCTCTCCAGCACTACTCCAGTTTAAGCTTTGCCTGGTATAAGAGAGCATGCGCCAAACCCATTTCATGTTCATTTGGCTTGATCTTTGCAAAGCCTTGTGCTGCTTTATGGGAGAGGGTGGTACTTGGTTAAAAGACAAAACAAAAAACCAGTCTTTCCCTTTTTGAGAGATTTGTCCCTTTTTATTTATCATATTGTGGTGTTAGCGTTCAGATCAGACTGGGAAACTATAGATTTTTCTGTGAATCTGTCACAGAATGATCCTTAACTGAAGTATACAGAAGTCTTCAGGAAGTTAGAAATTCCCTAAGAGATTCTAAAATCACTTTCTATTACCCTACCTTCCATCTGAGATGTTACACACTGCACTTTAATCCTTCATCCTGAATATTAGAGTCTTAGTTTCCATATTGTGTTTCTAAAGGTCAATCAGTACTCCTCCCTTTTCCAAGTGATTTATTTTAGTTTGTATTTGGTCTTTAAAAATATTTATGATGTAATTTCTTACTGGACTGAAAAACTTCTCTTGCCTTCCCTTTTCCATGGGGTGGCAGTATAGTATGTAAATTTGTGTATATACCAATAGCTTCCTGGAGAGTGACATAAAAATCCATTGTCATTAAATGACTATGTGTTCAATTATGGCATTTATTTCATTTAAGAAACCAGTTCATGTTAAAAATAGTCAAATGCAGGTCTTCAAGTAGGAATAGAACAATAAAAAATTTTAAATTCAGTTTGAATATTACTTTATATACCCCAAATATGTTTCAACATGTATGGTTTCAGTTCAGTGAAATTTATGCCTAACAGAAGATTTTGCAATCTTGATGAGTATCTGCAATTTCGCCTTTTATAGGCTATGGATTTGGTAACTTTTACCTTGAAATAACTCGGAGGTTTTTGCATGCATATCAGGTATGTTTTTTAAATAGTAAAGAAACTTAAAAAAAAAAAAAAAACTGGTGTCAAGAATGTTTTCGAAAGTAATCGGAATGTAAAATTAGTAAAAAGATTAACTCTTATTTTTTTCTATTTCTTTTCAATGAGAGGCTTAAAACAAAGAAATCATGTCTCTGAAGTATCTGTATTGTGGGCCTCCATTTTCTTTGAAATTGCTTTTTGAGACAGCCTCAGCAGTAGTGGTGCCCATCTTTAATCCCTGTGTTCGGGAAGCAGAGGCAGGCGGATCTCTATGATTTCAAGGCCAATCTGGTCTACAGAATGAGATCCAGGACAGCCAGGACTGTTACACAGAGAAACCATGTCTTGAATAAATCATAAAAAAAAAAAAAAAGAAAAAATGAAAACAAAAAAGAAGAAAATTTTGTCCCTTGTTTCAGTCTTCAGAAAAATTCTAACTTAATAGTAACATGAAAGGATCATTTTCCTTTGCTTCTGTCTGTCTGTGTTCAGTAGAGCATTGCTTAGCAGTGGGGAAGTCTGGGTTATGAAAATGGACGCTTATTTTTACAGATCAACTTTTAACTCCTAGAAGCTTGTAGTATACCTCCGGTATCATCTGTTTTCTAAACCAGACACTCTTGAGAGAACAAGTGTGTGTACTATGAATTGCAGCAGGGCCAGAGCCCTGTCTAGGAGGCCGATGTTTATCCAAAGTGTAGCAATTTTAGCCTGAGTCTTCTGATGCCCCTTAGTTCAGTATCCCAGTCTACTGAAACATACATGAGTGAGTGGTTCTCAACTCTTTTGTGTGCCAGAGTAATTGCTAAACATTTCCTCAAATACATATTTACAATTTGAAGCCCTCAGAGATTATAATTCACTGTTGTGGGGCCCAGGAGTTTGCGTTTATCTTTACATTTTATTCTTCATTCTGATGATTTTTTTTTTTTAAGAAGAACCACAGAATATGAGCCTGTAACACTTTCTCACAAGCAAATGTAAAGAAAATATTTCTCATCTTTTCTGGTTTATTGATTGTGATAATCCATTGAAAATTTATTTTAGAAAATGGGACCTGTTATTGTTAATAAGCTCAATTATATGTGGACTAAATTAGGAAAGAATGAATAGTATACTGCTTATGTATATAGTTAGCATGTTACTATGGCAGATGTAGAGTTTTATGTTCTTGGAGAATTTATGACTAAATAATCCTGCAGTTGTTGTTTGGTCTGTTGTAAAGAGGACCACTGCGTGCTCATTAACTGTGCAGGTATTTATGAGAAACATAAATGTGGTTGTTCTTACTTGATGATGGCTGTTTATTTTCCTCTTTCTAACTGTATGCAAATACTCTGTATTCAATTTTGTTAAAATAGTGTAAAAACTGTATGTCAAAGAAAAATGTACTTAAAGAAGATTTACTAATGGAGAAGTATAAAATAGAAGTCTAGTAATAAACCTAACTTCTGAAGAATTATTTGGGAGGTAGATGATTGTTATAATATTTATGCTTAATCTGTTTAGTTTTTGAGGCAAATTCTCACAGATTACATTTTCTACTCTAATTTGTGAGAAATTTTTTTTCCATAATTACCAGTATCATTTTGGTTTTTATAAGCTGCATAAGGTCAATGTGGAGTGTAAAGAGAAAGATAAACTTGATAGAATTTTCTGAGTTTAGGGTACCATGTTCTATAACTTGTTCAAATGGCTCCCCCTGCTGGCTTAACAAATAATTGTGACCAAGTGAAATTTATTTTAATTGCTGATAGGAAAAGCCAGTTTGTGGCTAATCTGAAGGTTTTCCCTACTTCTTTGTTTTTCTATTTTGTGACAGGGGCCTTTAGCAGATCATAGTTTTTTTTAAAGTATATATTTGTTAGGATTAAATGGATATATAATGAATGTCAGTGTGGGAAAACTGGAGAGTTTATTCCTTTAATCTTTTCTTTAATGCCTTTGGAGTTGGGTGAATTGCAGTGTTTTGGGTAGTTGCATGTTAACCACTATTGCCCTATACTCAGATCTGATAGTAAATTATGAGTTTTTGAAGACTCTGTTTATACACACCTTTGTACCACTCTTTCATATGTGTTAAGGAGTTAGTAATATTAGAAAAAATTAAGCCAAGAATGGTGACACATGCCTGTAATCACAGGTACTTGGGAGGCCAGGGAAGAAGGTTCAAAAGTTTAAGGCCAGCTGGGGCAATTTAGTGAGATTTTGTCTCACAATAAAATCAGTGAAGGACCAAAACTGTGTCAGTGTAGAGCTTAGGGTTAAAGTGCTGATCAAGAACAGCGAGGAAAAAGCGGAATGAAACTCTTAATTCCTTGATAACTGCCCTGAAGAAAGCTGTACATTACAGCCAGTGGTTTGGGCATACAATACGGACTCTTTGGTATTAATATTGCTAATTTATGTTTTTGTTAATTTAAAACACTTAAAAACATTTTCAGTCTTAAGTGAACATTTTTGCCAGGTGATTTTAAGGTGTCAGTTTCAATTTTACTAATAAAGCAGTATATAATTGATGATTTGTGTTATTCTAGATAAAGAGGTATGCATTAACAAACTATAATGGTACTTGGAACAATGAACTTAACTTTGTTACTTGTCTCCTTTTGTGCATTAGGCTACTGTGGAGCTGACATCAAGGCCCTGTGTACTGAAGCTGCCCTGATTGCCCTTCGGAGGCGTTACCCCCAGATCTATGCTAGCAGTCATAAACTGCAGCTAGATGTTTCCTCAATAGTGCTCAGTGCCCAAGACTTTTACCATGCGATGCAGAACATTGTGCCTGCTTCCCAACGTGCTGTGATGTCTTCAGGACAGGCGCTGTCCCCCATTATAAGGCCTTTGCTAGAAAGAAGCTTCAACAACATCTTAGCAGTTCTGCAGAAAGTATTTCCTCATGCAGAAATTAGCCAGAGCGACAAGAAAGAAGGTACTCTAAACTACTTTTTTATATTGTGAAAACAGGAAAAAAGTTTCCTCATAAGATTAGTTAGAACTTTATCTATGTCAGTCATCATTGACTATTTCAGAACTTGCATGTTGCCTATATATGGTGGTTGCCTGGTGAATGTTTCTTCTCTGTCTCTGTCCTCCCCCCTGTCTCTGTCCCCTCTCCTCTGTCTCTGTCTCCCCCCCCTCCCCTTTGTGTTTTTCAAGACAGGATTTCTCTGTGTAGTTTTGGTGCCTGTCCTGGATCTCGCTCTGTAGACCAGGCTGGCCTCGAACTCAGAGACCGCCTGCCTCTGCCTCCCAAGTGCTGGGATTAAAGGCGTGCACCACCACCACCACCACCACCACCACCACCACCACCACCACCACCACCACCCAGCCTGTTTCTTCACTTTTATGTGTAACCATATTAATATGGGAGTGTTATAATTAGGAAATTGACCATAATAATAATAGTAATTTACACTTATTATAAAGTGCTTGCACAAATTATCGCTCATTAATCCATATCACAATCCTGTGAATTAGTTTACCTTATGTATAGAGGAGGAGATTGGGCACTTTGGAAAGTAATTTGGGTTATGTTAGGTCACTCAGTAAGATTTGAGCCAACTCAAACTCAGGGAGCCTGCCTGCACAGCTTATGCTTTGGGTCTGCATTATTATAATAATACTTCTGTGGATTCAGCTCATCAAATATATTTTGATGTTATTGACACAACACTCTTTAGTGCGTTGTGCTGATTAAATTGTGAGCTGTTGGCAAGGGAGTTAATTTCAACCTGATGGTCCATAATTTTAAATTTAATTAAGCTTCAAGATTAATTAGACTTTGAACCTGAGATAAAATCAGAGTGCCATTTTTTTTTTTAAAAAAAATCACCAATTTTCATGGAAAAAACAAAAGAATAGAAGTTTATGCTGGAGATGTAAGTCGGTGAGAAGCATGCTTGTCTAGCTTGCCAGAAGCCCTGTGTAAGTTGGACATGGTGGGGCACACCTGTAAGCCCGGCACTGGAGAGGTGGAGGAAGCAAGATCATCCGTAGCTACATTTGGAGGGCAAGGCCAGCATGACTATATGAAACCTTGTCTCAAAGGAAAGGAAAAAGAAAGAAATTTAAGTTTATGTTGAAATCAAATAAGACCTACTACTAAGTTTGAAGGTGAAGCAGTGAGCGTTTTATTTGTTTGTTAAGACAGGGTCTCACTATATAGCCCTGGCTGGACTGGGACTCCTTTGTAAATCAGGCTGGCCTCAAACTCACAGAGATCTGCCTGCCTCTGCTTCCTAAGTTCTGGGACTAAAGGAGTGTGCCTGGTATGAAATAATGTATTTTGATTATTTTAATTTCTCCTTTATTTCGAGTGTAGTTTATACCACATAGAAAATTGTTCAAAGAATTATAATAGAATCATTGACATTATTTAGTGAATATCAAATGAATGTATTCAGTAAATCATGAATATTAATTAATTTGACTATCATTATAAATATATTTTTTGGAGACTTTAATTGTTTTTTTAAGATTTACTTATGTAGATGAGTGCTCTATTGACTTTATGCCACAGAGGGCATCAGATACCACTATATGGTTGCTGGGAATTGAACTCAGGACCTCTGGAAGAGCAGCCAGTGCTCTTAACCTCTGAGCCAACTCTTCAGCCTGATTCTGCAATTTCTTTTAAAAAAAGAAAACTTTGCATAAAATACTATGTAGAACACTTTGTTCCTGAATTTTTTTGTCAGGTAGGATATGGACAACTATCCTGGTGCATACCTGTGACTTAGGCTCTCTGCTGTGGTGTGTGTGTATCTGATGTGTATGCCTTTTGTCTTTTTCTGAGACAGAGATTCAAGCCATCACCCTAGCTTAGCTATGATGTGTGTGTGTCTTTACCTAAAACTTTTCACATAAAAAAGAAACCTTTCATTTATTCTGAGAGATTTTGATAGTCTCTTTTTCTCTGTTTGAGAACTTCCATTTTCTGGCATTGTTACCTTTTCCATAAACTTTCATTTTCACAAGTGTAAAGTATGCTTTACTTCCAACCAATAAAACTAATATGTATTATTGGAGGATAACAACTAAATTTTATTTAAATAAATCCTTGTCTTCCACTACTTTATATGTATTTTCTGGCTTGTTTTATTTTTTAATATATTTCCTTACACCCGAATCTTTCCTTGTTTGTGACATTATCACTCAAAAGATTTTTAAGTCCCCCCCCCCCCGCAATTAATTTGAAATTATTAGTTTTCTTAATGTTTAGGTTTTAAAACATTTTTATTTTTCCATTTTCATGTGTGTGTTAGTTAGCATGTGTATGTTCTCTGTGTGGGTGCACATGCATGTTGGTGTGTGTTCTTGTGGAGGCATGCATATAATTGTCAGAAACCATGCTTAATTGTACTTCGCCTAATTCATTGATGTGAGACCCAGTCAAACCAGAGATAATGTAGTCTTGCTAGCCACCTTGCTCTGTGGATTTTGTTTCTGTTTTCTGAGCCTGGGATTATAGGAGGGCTTCCATACCATGGTATTTATGTGGGTCTGGAGGTCTGAACTCACGGCAAGCACTTTAACCACTGAGCCGTCTTCCCAGTCCTGTGTCTGTTTTTCTAAAGCATTCCCTTTCTCCCTGCCTCCCCCTCTCCTTCCAAACCCCTCTTCTTAGAACCTTGACATAGGTAGGATCTTGCTATGTTACCAGGCTGGCTTTGAGCCTCTGGGCTCAAGCATCCTCCAGTCCCAGTGTTGTGAGTAGCTGAGATCACAGGTGTACTGTGCTATGACCACAGCTGATATCTTTGAATTGCAGTTCTTTGTCTTTTACTCGTAGAGCACTGCACTAATTGACCGAACTGGCACTTTTGATAGACATGTGTATTGTGCTCTCAGTGGAAATTTTAGTTGTAGTTAGTTCACTGAATGGTAACCTTCAGCCCCATGGAGGGACTAATGCTACTTGAATGGGTACACAATGGTGGACATTGACTTTCTAACTCTGTGGGTTTATTTTATTTTATTTTTTTTGTTTTTTGGGTGTGTGTGTGCATTAAAGTCTTAATTTATTTTTAAACATGTATTTGTGTGTGGGTATGTGCACTTGAAGGCAGGTGACTGCAGAGGCCAGAGAGGTGTTGGATCTCCATGGAGCATCAAGGCAATTGTGAGCTTCTTGATGCGGTTGCTGGGATCCAAACTTGGATCCTCTGCAAGATCAGTATGCATTTTTTTTTTTAAGATTTATTTTTATAGGGACTGTGTAGCAGGCTTTCTTGGACTGCCAGCCCCCAAATCATGACACAGAGACTTATTAATTATGAAAGTTTGGCCTATAGCTTTGGCTGTTAACCCATTTCTGTTCATCTACTTGTTGCTACATGACTCATGGCTTTTACCTCTCCTCCCTTATGTCTTGTTGGTGACTCTGCCTTTCCAACCAGAGCTCTCTCTGTCCAGAAGTCTAGCTTTTCAACATTCAGCTTTTTATTAAACCAGTGACATATCTTTACACAGTACAATCAAATGTCATGCAACAGGGCTGGAGAGGTGGCTCAGAGGTTAAGAGCACACTGGCTCTTAGTCCCAGTAACCGTGGTAGTTCACCACCATGTATAATGAGATCTGGTGCCCTCTTCTGGCATATATGCAGGCAGAACACTGTATACATAATAAATAAAATCTTAAAAGGAAGGTTTATTTTTATATATGTTTATGTGTCTGTGTGAGTATATGCTATGTGAAGGCCAGAAGAAAGCATTGGATCTTCTGGTGCTAGAATACGAGTTTTAGCTACTTGACAGATGGGTGCTAGGAACTGAACTCTGGTCCTCCAGAAGAGCAGCAAGTTTTCTTAACTGCCGAGCCATCTCTCCAGCTCCCCCATTTTTTCTTTTTCCTTTCTTTATTATTTGTTTTTTAGGAAGGGTTTCAGTAAGTAGCCTTTGCTGGCCTGGAACTTTCTATATAGACCAACTTGGCTCCAAACTCCCAGAGATCCATCTGCCTCTGCATTCCTAGACTCTCTCCACCCTAATGTCATCTTAATTAGGCAAGTCTTTGTTTGAAACATGTCATTTAAAAAGTACAGGGCAGTTTGCTTATTGTTGCTTTTGTAAGAACTGGCCTTTGCTCAGCTGCCTCCTTAACTGAATGGGATATGAAATAGGCTGGTTTTGTCCAACTCGAACTCACAGGAGCGAATTTTATGAGGGCACCATTTATTTCCCAGACCATTAAGACAGCAAAGTTTCCCAAATTACAGTTTTTAGTAAATGTGAATAATTTTATCAAGGTGATAGACTCATGTTACTTACATTTATAAATTATTAAAATGCTATAGTGTTATCAATTTGCTTGATTAATCTGTATTTTTTGCCAGATAATATATTAGCTGATGCCACTTGATTTTTAACCCCATTTCCTTTAGCTTTAGCATTGTTATTACACAAATTTATAAGACTCATAATTCTTGTGCTTTTCTTTTGACAGATATAGAAACTCTAATTTTAGATGATAGTGAAGATGAGAATACATTATCAATTTTTGAGACGAGTTGTCACTCAGGATCACCAAAGAAACCATCGCCAGCTGCTGCTATAGCTAAACCTTATCTTCACTTTACAATGTGAGTAATTTATATTAAATTATTTTCACTTTAGAACACAGTGAAGTTTATTGGTAGTTATATTCTTGAGGCGTTTTTTTTTTTTGCATACAGTTCTGGAAAGTTTTTACTGTGTCTGCTTTGTGTATTGTGTGTGTGTTAATAATTACGTTGCTAGTTAGGTAATGTTTATTTCCAAGAAAGAGAATGTTATATTCTAGTTTGTCTATTTAAAAAAAAAAAAGCAGGTTTTTTTAAAAATTTATATATATATATCTCGGGAAGGATCATTACCTTTGGAAATCAACTCATTGTCCCTCCTATATTTGAACTAAAATAGACAGTTAAGAAATATTTACCACCATTCATGGTACATCAACTTTTGATAAGTTTAGATGAGGGTTTAGAGATTCCAAAGGTACTAAAGAGAGTTTGAATTAGAAATTGCTCAGTAATTAAACAAATAACATTTTATTATTTATTTATTTATTTATTTATTTATTTATTTATTTATTTATTTGTTTGTTTGTTTGTTTTTTTCGAGGCAGGGTTTCTCTGTGTAGCTTTGGAGCTGACCCTAAAACTCACTCTGTAGACCAGACTGGCCTTGAACTCACAGAGATCTGCGTGCCTCTGCCTTCCGAGTGCTGGGGTTAAAGGTGTGCGCCACCACGCTGGGCCTGGTTTCTACTTCTTGTCAGGCAGCCCCTCAGCAGGTGGCCTCAGGTCACACCACCTCTCTGACTCTCAGTCCATCACCACTGCCCTGCAACATTTTATTCTTAACAGAGCATTAGTTTACCCTTTTTTAATTGGAGTTTTATTGCTTTTCTACTTTTATTTTTTTCCAGTCTGTGTTATAGCAGCTTTGGTTGTATACTATAGTGAATAAACATTTTTCATGCAATTGTAATTTTAGATTGAGACTAAGTGCTTTTCAAATACTAAATTATCACTTCTTCCATTTACATAATCAGTACCATAGTTAAAGGATACTAAAGTTCCATTCAGGTAGGTTTAAGCCCCTGTCTTCAGGAGACTGCATATGTGTCTTCTTTCTCTCTTCCTCTCTCTTCTCTCTCTTATTCTCTCTTCTCTCTTCTTCTCCCATCCCCCATAGTCTCTTTTTGAACCTTAGGCTGGCCTATACCTCAGTTTGTTGTTAGTCCAGGATTGCCTCAAACTTATCCTTCTGCCTCAATCTCCCAAGTGCTGGGATGACAGATGGGAGTTACCATGTTTGGATGGGTTACATGTTCTTTAAAGTATTTTGAACAAGTTTAAGCCTTCAACCTGAATTAAGAGTTTCTCCCCTTGTAGATTGGGATGAAAAGTTGATTTGATTGATTGTATGCATTGTTAAACCTTTCTTGTTTATCATTAAAATTTTTTTTTTAATCATTTCTTTCCCCCTTTACAGCCAACTCTTCTCATTAGGAACTTTCTTTTTCTTTGTTTCCACTTCCTGGGAAGCTTTCTTAGACTTTTCTAGCATTTTGTAAATCATTTTTTGTTGATAGTCATAGGCAAACTACTTTTTTCTGCTCTTTACCTGGCTGGCCTGTCTGTGTGTATGTGTGTTGCTTAGTTTTTTTTAAAACAAATTTAGTTGTTAGAATTTGAATTATTCATTAGCAAATGATAGGAAATTATCAGAAGTCCTTTATTTCAATGTTGTAAGATAGATCCTGCCAGTAAAGGAACACAGAAATAGATTTTGTTTTTAGAAAACTTGTTTCCACAGCTGTATTTGATTTTTTTTGTTAGGAACATTCTGTTACTGGTTTAATGTGTGCTATTGGTCTGGCTCATTGGTTTAGTTCAGCTTTTCTAGAATATGGGTTTAAGTTCAGCTTCCTTTACACAAGCTATTCTAGTTTCCCAATTAAGTTGTTGTTTTGTGGAGCATGTGCCCCCCGCCCGCCTGCCCCCTGTTCTCTTAAGACAGGAGGCCTTCATCTCACTGTGTAGCTGAAGCTGCTTTCACTCCCATCTTCCCATCTCCACCACCCGCGTGCTGGAGTAATAGGTACCTGCCGCCATTCTTGCACCAGGCTTTTCTTTTTAGATGCTTCAGTAATAGTCAGTAGTTTATCTCTTTATTTACTCATTCAAAACATTTTCTGTTTGCTTATGGTATGCCAGGACTTAGACTTGATGCTAAAAGCATAAGGTGGAGCTAGACACAAGTTGCTTTTTAGTCTGAAGACATTTTTGTTATGTGTTCCATGAAAGTAAAATTTCTGCTGGGAAGTGCAGGGAAGCTTTACAGCACATGTCGTCACAGTTGATGTTCACATGAGAATGAAGGAATGGGAGGTGACATCTGAAGACTTGCTACAAGCTAGACATGTGCTGCATCCATAAGCCATGTATTTGTGGTGTCATTTTATGAATGAGGAAACTGAAGCACATGTCAACTTAAAAGTCCAGAGTCCTTTTTAGTGGATTATAGATCCAGGCTCTGTGCTATTTATTTCCTGTAATCTCCCCACCTCCAATGATTTTATTTATTTTGAGATAAGGTTTTGCTGTATAGCCCTGGCTAGTCTTGGATTCACAATGTAGTCCCATATTGACTACAGACCTTACCATAGATTTGCAGCATCTTCTTATCTCAGCCTCTCAAGTGCTGGCTTAAAATAGTTTTTTTTTTTTAAAAAGCTTCATTAGTTAATAGTCATATTTTCATTGGGTGATTTGACCATATGGTATTTTTCAAGAAGCATGCAGATGAAAATAAAGGCCTTTAGCAAGGAGTATACATAAATTTGTTTGTTTGGTTTGTTTTGTTTGGTTTTGTTTTGCTTTCTGTTTGAGTAGCATGTGTTAGTATGCTGGGTCAGTGCTCCACAAGGCAGTGGTAAGAAAGCCTGGTGTAGTGCGGCTCTGCAGTCATGCTGCCTGGGACTTGGCTGACAGGCTTCTGGGAATTGTCTCCCAAAACAGTACTGAAATCTGTTTTTAAATTTAAGAAAAAGTAGATAAAGATGTATGGATGAAAATAAGTTTCTTTCTTCTTTTATATTACCATTGTGGCTTAGAAACAGAGCTTTCTGAGGTTTTACAAATGAAAATAGCTTTGTTTTTTCTGATTGGAAAGATGATATATTCTGTAGAAAATTCAAGTAATGGAGAAAGTAAAAATTTAACCCTCAGCAACTGAAGGAAATATTTGTTGACTATACTTTCATGTTCCGTTCCCCTTGTGCTTATAATTAGACTTACGTAGTATTTCTTCCCAAAATTTAATGTAACTTACTTTTAAAATACCATCTATCTATCTATCTGTCCGTGAGAGAGAGAGAGAGAGAGAGAGAGAGAGAGAGAGAGAGAGAGAGAGAGAGAGAGAGAGATATCTTCTGGAGCTGTAGTTACAGGCAGTTGTGAACCTCCTGACTTGGGTGCTGGTAGCTGAACTCAGGTCCTCTGGAAAATCAGCAAACCTTTGTTTGAGCCATCTCCCCATTTCTGTAACTTATTTTTTTTAATTCATTATTCTGGGAATGTAATTTCATGTTAGGATATATTTATGTTGTTTTAAGATATCTACCTATGCCAGGTGTCGGTGGCGCATGCCTTTAATCCTAGCACCCAGGAGGCAGAGCCAGACAGAACTCTGTGAGTTCGAGGCCAGCCTGGTCTACAGAGTGAGATCCAGGACAGGCAACAAAACTACACAGAGAAATTCTGTCTCAAAAAAATGAGGCTCTGAATGCCCTGTATTTGAAGACTTAAAATCCATCTTTATTACATTTTTGGTGCTGCTTTTCTTTTCTTTTAATTTTTTTTAGATTTATTTACATTTTATTATATGTGTATGTTTTGCCTATGTGTATGTGTGCCTGGGGCCCATGGAAGTCAGAAGAGGGCTTCAGATTGCCTGGATCTGGAGTTACAGGTGGTTGTGGGCCACCACGATGGTACCGGGAATTCAACCCTGTTCCTCTGTACTAGCAATATGTGCTCTTAACCATTGAGCCATCTTGCCAGCCCCACATGCTGTTTTTCTTATATAAAATTCAATTAATGTTATTTGTTTCCTGGAATGCCTGTTTTGCTCCATTGTTCTGTGGTTTTGTTTGTATGTTCATGTGGGTACACATGCATGTGTGGAGGTCAGAGGTCTTCCTTCCTTCAAGTCCATTCTCAAAAGCCTTTTACTCTTTTTTTTTTTTTTTTGAAACAAGGATTCTCTTGCCCCAGATGTATTTCTTTGTCGGGATTCTTCCTGTTCGATTAATAGCTAAATGATATAGTCTTGTACTTTCCAAGTTAATATATATAATGTGATAGGATGAAAAATTGCTTAATTTTTCTTTCTTTTAGAATGGATTTTATACTTACACATCTTGGTTCTTACTATAGTCATAGATAGTGTTTTAGAGTCATGAGTAATGAAAAAGATGACTGTACTAAGATGAATAGGTTTTATGAATTTGAAGTTTGATTCTTTTCATAGAAATATTTTCCTTGCTGATTCATGCATATTAATATTCAGAATTTTAAAATCACTATTGTGTTTACAGGTCACCATATCATCAGCCAACCTCTTACAGGCCTCGCTTGTTACTGTCTGGAGAACGAGGTTCAGGTCAAACTTCTCACCTTGCTCCTGCACTTCTGCACACACTAGAAAGGTTCTCTGTGCATCGGCTTGACCTCCCAGCACTTTACTCAGTCAGTGCCAAGACACCTGAGGAATCGTGTGCACAGGTATGTTTTTCTTGCTAGTGTGCACATAGTGGGTAAGCTAAGGAATTTTCAGAGGATGATGAATACTAACTTTTTATTAGCTATTGATTAATATTCCTGTGTTAGTACAGTGTATACTTTAAAAATGAGTTCATTTTGTGTGTGTGTGTGTGTGTGTGTGTGTGTGTGTGTGTGTTTAAATGATACTTACTGAAAATGTAATATCTCAAGGAAAGAAAAGCATTTTTGCCTTTTTGGATCCCCTTTTCAAAATTGTGTCTGTAGAGATGGTTTAGACTGTCTTTACTTAGAGCCTCATCAAAGGAAGGAGAATAATGTGTAGTTGAGATGTCAGTTGACTTACGATAGAATGGTGATAGTAATTAAACCGTGGACATTTGTAGTAATAGTTTATAGGGTTTTTCTTACTTGATTTTCAATTCTTCTGAAATTCTTATGGCTTATGAAGCAGAGTTCTAGATGGGGCTATTTACATTTGCTGGGGTTTTTATATACAACCAAAAATATATTCTAGAACCATGGAGAGTTAAGGTAAATAAACTTTGGTCCAAGGAGGACCATGTTGCAACCATTTCTGTATCTCTGCACAGTGTTCACATAGTGAGAGATCATTAGAGTTTCCCCCTTCTCTTTTTGTCTTTCCATTTTCATGTCTGTGTGCATTCATGTTTGCATGTGTGTGGGCAGGCATGGTTGTGAATACAAGTACGTCTGGAGTCCTGAGATTGATGTTGGGATATGTCTTGGGTACTACTTCCTTGTTATTCAGTGAACTAGGATCTCTCAACCAGACTCAAGATTGCCAGGATAGACAATCTTGCTAGCCAGTTTGCTTTGGGGGTTTCTTGTCTCTGCCCTCTGAGGCTGATAATAAAAGTGGGCCACCATGCCCACTCAGCATTTGCATGGGTTCTGGTGATCTCAAGTTGAATTCTTGGCCTATTTGGCAAGCACTTGACTACAGAGCCAACTCTCCAGCACTTCCTTCATTTTGAAGTGTTTTGCTCAGTTGTTCAAACTGGCCTGGAACTCCTGGTCTCCTCTTCCTTAGTAGCTGGGACTTGAAGTGTCTGATAGCGTTCTAACCAGGAGGTGCTTGTTAAATATTTGAATATTGGTGTTTCTAATAAATGAGATGAATATTTTGCCTATTTCTATATGGCTTGTGTAACTAGTGGTGTGGCATTTATAAATACTTGGTAACTGTGCTGTAGTTATTTAACTGAAAGTCATTCTCAGATGGGACATTTACAGCAGGAAATACATGTTTGTTAAACAGTTTATAGTGGCATTGACTTAATTTGTCTTTTATTCACGGTTTTCTACTCATGAATAGCACTGCTTATAAAGACCTGTGTAAAGGGTTCTTTCTTAGACTGTGATCCTAATGCAAAGCTGTGTGCCAGTATTTGCCCCCAGTCTGACACTCTTAACTGTGATTTTTTTCTGATAACATTTACTTTTATGTTTGCTCATGCTTTTCCTTCTGGATATGAGAAAAATTTGCAGGTTTGTACAAGTAAGAGAATTATTCAGTGTTACTTAAAGAATATCCAAATGCTGTACCAGGAAAGTAAAAATCACCAAATTTAACTTTAGAAAAGATCAAACCTCAACAGCACTAACCATGGAAGAAGAGATTAAAAAATGTCAAAAGCACTCAGCCTGGACAGTTTCACGGTGAATTATTTTACTATACTATCATTCTGATTCTAAACTATTCCAAGCATAGGAGAGAAGGAATGCTGAGAGACTGTCAAAAACAGCAGCCATAAGCCTTTCACATAAATACCGAGTGCTGCTAAGACCAACCTCACTTAGGCAGTTGTTATAAAGAAAACATCTCTAATGGAGCCTGTTAGGAAAACAAGATAGACTGTTAATTAAGGCACACAAGACCGATTCAGGCATTGAGGTATTTAAATATTGGAAAGGATTATAAATATTATTATATCACAGCTTTTGGAAAATCTACAGTAGCAACTCAAAATTGTTCAGGACAATGAGAGGATTCTATAAGGTAGGCTTTTGCAAACTTAATGGTCTATATATAGTTGGTAGCTTTCTTTTATATTAATCACAGTAAGTTAGAAATAGACTGGATAGAGAGGATCATTTAAAACGGCAACTAAGTTTACCTAGGAATTAACTGAATGAGGTAATATGCAAGGCCTAAGAAAAATAAAATTCAGTTAAAAGAGACAGTTGAATAAAAGAAACAAATAACCACCTTGTTTTAAATTATTTTATCATACTTCCCTTCAGGTGTAGACCAAATCAGATTAAATGGACTAGAACCTCAGCTACACAGCTTCAATGTTGTGACCTAGAACAAGTTGCTTAACCCAATGGAATCTTAATTTCCTTACATATGAAATGAAGATAATGATACTTAGCATAAGATTGTATTAAAATAAATACATTACACAGGCTTGGTATACAGCGCTCTCAACACATTAACCATAATTGTGGTTAATAGTTACATTACTGCTAATACCAAAATGAGAATGTTGTGAATTCTTTTCAAATGAATTATACCTAAATTTTAAGTGTAAGCCCATTTATAATCCCACTATAATCTAGAGGGAGCAACCTAACAAGATTTCTGTTTGTTCTAGATAATAAACACGAGAGTCACAAGGTGAATTCTAGAGAAAAGAGTGCAATAAAGGAGCTTTGCTAGATTTTTATAGGTATACTAGAATGACATTAATAAGAAATTTTCACTTCTCAGGAATAGACAAAGTAATAGGACCAAAAACATCCAAACCTGACCTCTGTAGAAATAGTATATAATGATGGTGGCCACTACAAATACAGTTCATACTAGTAATATGGAAGAAAAGGGTTATTTAGTAAATGGTCATGGAAAACTGACTGTCCTTAACAGGAACAGTAGAAAGACAAAATAATTCCATTTCCTACTTGTTTGTATATGTAAATGCAAACAAATTCTAGATCAGCCTTGGAACTGCAAAAGCACTAGGAGAACTTACAAGATCCACATACTTATCATCATTTGCCTAAGAAATTAGTTTCTAAATAATGTACAAAAAACTAGAACCCAAATGAACTTGACTACAGAAAAATTTAAATTTTACATAGCAAATATATTCTTTAAATGAATAAAATTAACAGATGTAGCCTGATGAAAAATATATTTGTTATATAGATATGAAGAACAAGTTTATTAAATATAAATAGTAATTAAATTTAAATTAAATTTAAAAAGAGAAAGAATAAAAGTCTAACAAAAATTTGCAAAACATAGGAAGGTATAGTGGTGCACACCTGAATTTTTCAGCATTCTGAAGGCTGAGGCAGGGATATCAAGATTGATTCAAGATGAGTCCAGACTATATTGTGAGTACCTATCTTAATATCCTCTTCACCTCAGCCAAAAAGAAAAAAGAAAAAAAAATACTTTGTATTTATAAGGAGAAAAAAAATAACAAATTAAAAAAGATTTTTACCCTTATATATAAATGAAAGTCATAAGATTTGTTTAAAGTTAGTAAAAACAACTTAATTATGGAAACACTGGAGATGTTGGATATTTGTATTTAGTTAAATGTAAATATATTTAACTATTTCAGAGTATTGTTAGCATTTTTTTTACTTACAAAATTTAAAGTACATATACTTTTGAGCCAGAATTATGCATTATATATTTATGAATTTTCCCCTAAAGATATATTAGCTACAAGTATTCATTGTCAGATGCATAGGATATGTATCATGGCTTTGTGCATATTGACAAACCAAATAATTCATAAAACAAACTGAAAGTCCTTTAATAGAGGGCTTGTAAAACAAGTCTGTATAGCTTATGATATACTATGATATTGATGTAACCAACCGTCTTATTAAGTAAGAAACACAGAAACAATGCAAAAGAAAAAGCCGAGAGGTCAGAGCTCAGAGCCAAAATCTCACCCTTCTGCCTGCGGTGTCCCAGCTTCCCGAAAGAGGGCTCTATTTCCTGTCTGTTCGTCTATTTAAAGTATTTTGTTCTGCCTTCTCATTGGTTGTAAACCAAAACACGTGACTGCCTCGTCACTGTCTGAATGTACAGCCCCCTAGGTCTTAAAGGCATATGTCTCCAATGCTGGCTATATCCCTGAACACACAGATATCTATGGGATTAAAGGCGTGTGCCACCACCGCCACACTCCTGCTATGTCTCCAATAGCTCTGACCCCCGGGCAACTTTATTTATTAACATACAATCAAAATCACATTTCAGTACAATTAGATTACCACCACAGAGGCCATCAGCAAAGATGAGGTTGCTTTACACAGGTTGATATGGGAAAGTAAAGGAAGGGTGGGTGCGTGGGTGCGTGCGTGGGTGTGTGCGTGCGTGCGTGCAACCTGGGACTGGCTGATCAGGCCAAATTGGCTAGTCAGAAAGCTTCAGGTATCCTCTGTTTCCACCTCCCCCGCACTGGAACTACAAGTGCATGCTGCCATGTGTGCCTTTAGATGTTCACGGTGGGGGTCAAGGTCAGGTCTTCATGCTTGGTGGTAAAAACTTTACCCAGTAAGCTGTCTTTCCCAGCCCTCTCCAGATCCCGCTTCTTTAAATAACGAAACCAGAAACAAGACTAATTGGGTGGGTTGTGTTGGCTAACACCTGTAATTCCAGCAATCTGGAAGGCTGAGTAAGAGGATTCCACAAGGTCCAGCGGAGCTGGAGCTTAAGTGTATGACACTTAAAAAAAGTCACATTAAAAGGAGGCCATTTTCAAATGAGAGAGTCTGTTCTGCAGTTGTCTGGGGCATCTGCTGTCTGTGTATTGAGACTCAGGTTACAGGGTTAGGGTAGTAAAGCATGAATAAGGGGTACTCAGGCCAGCTTGTAGTGAACTGTAGCTTCAGAAGCCCGCGAGTCTAGGCTTGGTTAAGAAAAGTCAGACTGGGCTGAATAGGAATTCTAACCTCATACTCTTTGTTCTCGTTCACTTTTGGCTCTCTCTTTCTTTGGCATTGTTGATGAGGAAAGTGGAGGAGAGAGGTATCATTCAGTAGGAGAAAAATTATAGAGGTCTTTGGTTTCCCCCTTTGGCTGTGAAGCTCATGCTTGGATAAGGCCTTGCCTGGGGCTGTGCCGTGGGACAGCCCAGACCAAGACTCGCTGAGCACTGCCAGACACCAGTTATGCACAGTTTGTTTGTGTCTTCAGTGCACATTGGGATTTCCTCTCTCTCCCCTCCCCTTCCCTCCCCTCCCCTCCCCTCCCCTCCCCTTCCGGCAGGGGCGTTGTTGAGACAGACCTTTTTTTGGTGTTGCCCTGTCTGTCCTAAACTCACTCTGTAGACCAGGCTGGCCTTGAACTCACAGAGAACTACCTGAGTGCTAGGATTAAAGGTGCGCACCACCACTGCCAGACAAGTTTTTTTTTTTTTTCTTCCTTTTTCGAGACAGGGTTTCTCTGTGTGGCTTTGCGCCTTTCCTGGAACTTTGGAGACTACGCTGGCTTCAAACTCACAGAGATCCGCTTGCCTCTGCCTCCCGAGTTCTGGGATTAAAGGTGTGCGCTACTACCACCCGGCTAGGATTTTTAAAATTTATAAATGTAGTAGTTTTTTCAACAGGTTCTCCAAAGAGATTGTTATTTAGTAAAACTATTTTTTTAAGTAACTCATAAAGGTCAGCAAATCTGGTTGTAAGTAGATATGAAAACATCCTAGGGTAGAGGGTGTAGTTCCAGGTTCATTCGATGCACGCCTTTAATCCCAGCACTCGGGAGGCAGAGCCAGGCGGATCTCTGTGAGTTCGAGGCCAGCCTGGGCTACCAAGTGAGCTCCAGGAAAGGCACAAAGCTACACAGAGAAACCCTGTCTCGAAAAACAAAACAACAACAACAACAACAAAAAAAAGTTCTTCTCTTCTGTACCCCTTCCTTCTTTTCTGCCTCTCTCCTGGTGACTTTGGGACCAGGACTGTGTCCTGAGTATCAACTCTAAGGAAATGTGTAACTGAAGGGTCAGTCTGTGGCAAGTTACTCTTGGCATGTGTTTTTCTAATGTGTGTGATTTTTCACATTTATTTACTTACTTGTATATATGCATGTGCACACATTTGTACCATATATATGTGGAGGCCAGAGACCTTTTGGAAGGTGGTTCTTTCCTTCTAACATGGGTTCTTGGAATTGAATTTGTCATTTGGTTTTTCTTACCCACTGGTACCCTCTAACATAATTAATACAAAGTTAGTTGGGTATTTAATAATGTAGTATGAACATGAAAAGAGGGAATAAGTCTTAAATAACCTTTAAAATGGTGTGTTTTTATGCATGATAAGATGAAAGGGAGAAGAGCCCTTGTGGTGTTCTCTATGCTGGTTGGATGGTGTTAACTGTTCTTTAAAACACACACATGCAAAATGTACAGCAAAACTTCCTTTACCACCTGACTGACGGCATAATCCGAGCCTTTTCTCTGTTCTGCCCAGTCACGTAGCAGCTTATAAGATAATCACTCAGAGACTTCATATTAATTACAAACTATTTGGCCTGTGACTCAGGCTTATTACTAGCTAGCTCTTACATCTTAAATTAACCCATTTCTATCTATTGTATCACCATGTGGCCAGTTGTAGCTGGAAGTTTTCCTGTGTTCCGCCTGGTCCCACAGCCACTCAGACCCAAAAATAAATGCACAGAGGCTTATATTACTTTCAAACCATATGGCCATGGCCTATGGCTCAAGCTTCTCACTAGCTAGCTCTTAAAACTAAACTTAGCCCATTTTTATTAATCTGTATGTTGCTACGTGTTCTGTGGTTTTACCTGTGTGCCATTACATGCTGCTCCCTGAACAGGATGGCGTGCCCTCTCTTCTGGATTTCCCACCTGCCTCTAAGCTGCCTTCCCATAGGCCATGGCAGCTTTATTTATCAACCAGTCAGAGCAACACATTCACAGCATACAGAAAGACAGCCCACAGCAGCCAGAGGTTTGCCATTACTTTCACATCTTGCTTCTTGGTTGGCTTGCTGGCCTCTCCCCAACTTAGCCCTCTTCTCCCTGTATTTCTGTTTGGATTTTCCTGCCTGACTATATCCTGCCTTGCTATAGGCCAAAGCAACTTCTTTATTAACCAATGGTAATAAAACATATTCATAGCATAAAGAAAGACATCCCACAGCATACCTAGGCTCTCAGTTGATAATAGGAGTGAAATATATTAGAGGAGTTAATGCCTACTGAGGAGTTTCTCTCACTGTTTGAGAATTAGTGTGTTGTAGAATTGTTTGGCGGCATTTACTGAAATTTCTGATTCTTTGACTGTAGACCCAGGGGTCCTATTTCACCAAATTTGGAAAAGGTTTCAGAAACTTGTTTTTTTAAACATGCGGGCCCCCCCCCCCCCCCCCCGCTGTGTTATTGTTCTAGGCCTTACAAAGATCACATTTTCAGATACAGTACTTTGAAGAGTCTCTGGTCACTAGTAGGCATAATAGGGTTTTGTGTGTGTCCATGTACTGCTCTTACGTTACTGAACATGTCATAGTACTCCAAGGTGAATGAGAACCCTTGGAACGTTCGTGGTTGCTACTCAAATTCACACAGTTATTGAGCCCTACAATATGCCCTGAGGTGTTAGTAATCTATAGTAAGAGACTTGTTTAAAAAAAAAATGGTGTGGTAGTGCATGCCTGCACTTTCAGCACTTGGCTACATAATGAGTCCAAAGACCAGCCTGAATTACCTTTCTCTCTTAATCTCCCCCCAAACTCACAAGAAACAAAAAACAGAACAAAAATCAACAATAACTTTGATTACACTTATCTTTCATTCTCAAAGGTGAATGCTTTCTCCTGTATTGTTTTCAATATTGACAAATATTATATTTAGAATTAATCTATATGTGGTTTATCTTTTTAAAAGATTATTATTTTATTTATCTGTATGTGAGTGGGTATATGTACACATGAATGCAAGTGCATTAGAGGTCAGAGGTATCAGATTCTCCTGGAGTTGGGGGTTTCAGGCTCTTGTAAGCTGCCTGATGTGGGTGCTGGGAATTGAACTTAGGTCCTCAGGAAGATCAGCATGCACTCATAATGACTGAGGCAACTCTCCAGCCCCTATATGTGGTTTATCAAGAGCTTGGAATTTAGGTATTGTATAGTGTTAGGAATAATTTGAAATGGTGAATTAAATCTTTACTTTTAGTGAAAGTTTTAGTATTTTTCCATTCCCAGAAAGAAAATGTATCTGCAAGTTCTCAGGGAAAGCCCTTTTGGACTTGGTGGTAGTTTTACAGGATTACTGTTTACATCGCCCCCTTTTAGTTACTTAAAATTTTTTCATACAATGATCATGTTCATTCCCCTCCCCCCAGCTCTTCACAGAGCCTCCCTACTTTCCTACCCACCCAACTTTATGTTCTGTCTCTCTCTATTCCTGTCTTCTCTCTCTCAGAAAATACAGAACACTTCACAGATTTGAGTGTCATCTTTGTTCTTGGGCCATGCTAATCTTCTCTATTGTTCCAGTTTAATGTATGTACTGCTGAAGCACACACTCATTAGTGTTTTGTATTCGTTCACATGAGTGTCTGGGTTTTTCTGTGGTATACACTCTCCTTGAGTTTGTAAGAAAATTAAATTATCTTGCTTGAGAATGTGTAACTGTTGCTCAATTCTTGAAATCTTTAAGGATAATTTGACTTTCATAGAGGTTGTTTTATAGTATTGCCACAGTTGAGAAACCAGCATAGGTGTGCTTCGTTCCTGGCTGGTTTTGTACTTATGTAGAAAAATTTGGTGCCCTTTCCTCTTAAATCCTTAATCTTCAGAGGTCAGACAGTATCTTGTTTTCACAGAAGATGCTCAGTAGATTTTAGGTGAATAGACTATGCATGTAGTAAAATGATACTAATAGAATAAATCATCAGTAATATATAATATCTTGTGATACCAAGATACAAGGAATTCAACTCATTAGTGCTTTAACATTTTTGTAAAAATTTAGTTTTTGGCTCCCCAAAATTTACTTTAGCTGTGTTTCTTAAATTTAGTATACTTGTAAAATTAAGTAACTGTGACATTCTGGAAGTTTCTTGGTGACATAAAGCTATTCACTTCTTTCCTTTAGTCAAGACAGAGCCTAACTGGCTTTGAGCTTTCTGCTTTATTCACATTTGTGTTTGATTTTTTTTTCATCTGGATTTCAATTTTTAAACAAAATAACCATTTTGTAATGAGGCTATAAATTTTTCACTAAAAGAATGCACAGGGCTGGGACTATAGCTCATTGGTAGAACACTAAGCAACTTGTGCAAGATTCTGGGTCTGATTCCCCAGAGCTGACAAACCTTTCACACATGGAGCCTGTGTGCTTGTGGTCTGTGGAGTCAAATGCTGGGCCACTGAGCAGTATTCCCAGTACTGTCTTCTCAGTTTAGCTTTTCAGATAATTAGAACTCTTATAAATTTAAGTACAGTTAATATCAGCAGTGCTCCCTTGAATGGGTACATTAGCTCCAGTTTTGCCTTTGATATTTAGCATACGTTATTTGTGATTTTTAAAAAAAACCTTAAGGAAAAGCAAACCAAGTTAAGAGGCTGTAATATCTGGGTCAAGAAGGAGGCCACAGGAAGTGGAAGTGAAGTGTGAGCAGACATTGGTGTCTGTTCACTTTACTTGTGCAAGAGTGCTGGTCATGTCAGAGGTATTTTGAAACGGTTGGTTCAGTAATTTGGCCTACTGTCTTTTTTTCTCTATAACAGTTTTTCTGTTTTCTACTACACCTTGCACATCCACCAATCCAAGACACCTTATAGGTGAGTATTTTTCTAGTTCTCAAATGGCATCAGTTGTTCCCAGCTAGTTGCCGCTTCATTAAAACTAGGCTCTATTTTTCTACTCTGAATCAACAGGTATTCGATTCCACAAAGACTATTTTTTGTCCACAACTCTAAAAGTTGCCATCAGGGGATGTAGCTCAGTGATACTTGGCTATTGTGTGCAAAGCCCTGGGTTCCATCCCCAGGACCCTGCTGCATCCCCAACACCAAAACATGGTCAGTCTCATGATCATGGGTAAACTATTGGAGGACTGCTTTTTCATTACTCCCAAACCAACACTTCTCAATTCACAATAAGACTGCATTTCTTTTCTCTGGTGTTTATACTCTAAGGATTTTAAAATGCTAGTTTCAGATTTGTTTTTATTTATGTTTTAAGTGCTCTGAGTTGAACTTAGGCTCTTCCACATACTGCACAAGCACTTCACCACTAAGCTATATTTTCAGCTCTCTTTATAGTTATATAGTTATATAAAACACTGGGAAATTCGGGCTGGAGAGATGGCTCAGAGGTTAAGAGCACTGGCTGCTCTTCCAGAGGTCCTGAGTTCAATTCCCAGCAACCACATGGTGGCTCAACCATCTGTAGTGGGATCTGATGCCCTCTTCTGGAATAAAGTCAATAGAGCTCTCATATACTTGAAATAAATAAATAAATCTTTAAAAAAATGGGAAATTAGAACAAGTTAGTTTTATATTTAAAAATATGAAAGCATACTGTAATATTGTGAGATACAAACTGAGGAATTAAAAGGAAAAATACTTTAATAGTGTTTTTTAATTTTTCTAGAAAGTAAACATGGTTCCCAACTAAAGGCTTAGGAGAAACATGGAAATAATCTGTAGATGTTGTTTATCTCATGTAGTCTTCTGTGGTTAGATTAATTCTGCAGTCATATCTTTATACTCATGGATTAGAAAGGTGAAGCCTTTTGGATTTTTTCTATATTTGTGTTAGACTTATCTGCTTGGGCTTTCTAATAAAATTTTTAAAATTCTATAAGGAAAAGGATATTTTCCTAATGGCACTGGAAATAACACAATGTTATGTTCAAATTGTAAAGTTTGAAGAGGATTTGATTAAAAAGAAAAGAAATCGAAATCAAATCTGTCTCTGAGAATGGTGATGTCTGTGGGTAGTTTACAGTTGCCAGGCAGCCAGAGCCCTTGTTACACTGCATTGTTCAACCTCTGCCCTTATGAAGTTCCCATTATCCCAGCCTTCTGGTTAGGATGTGCAGGGCCCATTCACTCTGATGCTTGATAACAGCTGAATAGTTTCAACGTGAATTCCCGGACAGTCAAACAGAAGCACTAGAATGACAGGCAAAAATTGTCTTTGTACGGGCATGCTTTGTTTTCTCTTACACACTGGGCATGTGGTGAGGTGCATGACTAAATTTAGTGGTCCATTTGTGAAGTTTGTGAGTGAGCTCTTGTTTGCTAGTCTTTTTCCTTTGGTCACCTTTCTCTCCCCTCATTTTACCAGTCAGAACTAGTTACTGTCTTCCTCAACCATGCCTGATCTTGGCAACATGCAGCAATTTTTTCTTTTTCCTCAAGACAGGGTTTCTCTGTGTAACAGCCCTGGCTGCCCTGGATCTCGATCTGTAGCCCAGGCTGGCCTCCAACTCACAGAGACCCACCCACCTCTCCCTCCCTAGTGCTGGGATTAAAGTCTGGTGCCACTGCCACCTGCAATTTTTTTTTAAATGAATGTCTCAGCTGCCTTTGAACTCCTGTGTGTTTCCTTTCTTTTGACAATTATTCATTGTCAAAAAAAAATTCTTTTATGAATTTTCTGTAAGAACTTTGAGGAGGGGAAAACATGGATTTTCAAGATTTAGGATAAGAGTGCTTTATGTAAAAGTTAGAATTTGTGAGTCCTGAAGGAGAACCGTGTTCTTCAGCTGCTCTGGATTGGTGGATATGCAAATATCAAGCAAAGGAAGAACACGTAATAAGGAACACATGTTTCTTCAAACTTGGGGGAGAGTCTATTTGAGCCTCTTTCATCTGGTTACTTACTGAGTTGGCAGCACATTTTATATTATTCAAAAGGTTTAATGTATGTGTAAAATATCATGTAATTGGGAAGCATGCTCATGAAATAAAAATAATTCTTTTTATTCCATATTTCTCATAATTTTTGTTTGTTTGTGTGTGTGTGTGTGTGAGTGAGTGAGAGAGAGAGAGAGAGAGATGGCCCAGGCTGGCTTCAAACTTGATATGTAGTCCCATCTGTCTTGGAACATGTGGTCCTTTTTCTCAGCCACCTACAAAGTTGGAATTATAGGCATGCGTTACTACATCTGCTCCTAATCATTTCTGTTAGGTCCTTATTTATCGTTTACATGGCAGAGGCTCCTTGCAATGTATTTAAAATAAGGGGAATAACTAGAAAATAAAACTTTCAAGTTGTCAGATGTTCATGTTTGTATCTAAACTTGTTAAAAACAATGGCAAGATTGTATATTAACATTGCAAGAATTCAGTGATGGGCTCAACTGCTGTTAGCTTACACAAAGAGGAGAGTAGTTCTGGCTTAGCAATCCGGTTCTTACTGTTATATGTTTGTGGAGTGTGATGGGAAGTATGGTTTTTAACAACTGAAGAAAATGCCATTTTGAATTTTGTGACAATGGAAATGTCTCAGAGCTCCTTGCTTGCTTATTTATTATTTATTTTTGTGGCGTTTGAAGGCAGGGTTTCTCTGTGTAACAGACTTGGCTGCCCTTGCTTGCTTGTTTATCTATTTATTTTTGTGGCTTTTCAAGTCAGAGTTACTCTGTGTAAGAGCCTTGGCTGTCCTGGAACTTGTTTTGTAGACCAGCCTGGCCTGGAACTCACAGAAATCTGCCTGCCTACCTCTTGAGTATTGGGATTAAAGGGGTGTACCACCACCACACAGTTTATTATTATTATTTATTTTCTTTGAGGAGTAAGGATATTTTGTGACTGTGAAGAATTGAGGCTAAAGTAATAGAAAGACATGAATAAGTGTATAAGCAGAAAATTCATTAAGTTTAAGCTCCAGGGTAGTGCAACATGGTCAAAATATGTATTCATGTGTTGAATGATTTTAGGCACTGTGCCCAAGTACTTCAACTATGTTGTCCTTTTCTTCTTTATTGAAATTCACTAACTCTTAAATTAGTAGGGCAATGGAGATGTTATGCTTATATATTTTTTCCCCCAGAGCTGAGGACCAAACCCAGGGCTTTGCGCTTGCTAGGCAAACGCTCTACCACTGAACTAAATCCCCAACCCCTATGCTTATTTTTTTATAGTGGTGTTCCTTATTATTTGTACATGGTAACTAAAACAACTTTCTGCCTTTATCCTATTAATATGTACTGAATAGGAGTAGTTAAATTGCAAAATACCTTTTTTTTTTTGGTGATGATACATGAATATATAGGGGTTACACATATAGACTTGCACACCCTATCTTGAAGACATTTAGTTTGGGGATGATTGACATATTTAATGTATCCAGGGGTTGCTATGTAGGCTTTAGAGTACTTAATTTGAGCTTTAAAGCTCTGGTTCTTCCCTTAGATATTTCGAGAAGCCCGAAGAACAGTTCCTAGCATTGTTTATATGCCTCATATTGGTGACTGGTGGGAAGCTGTCAGCGAGACTGTGAGAGCGACTTTCCTGACCCTGCTACAGGATATACCATCCTTCTCACCTGTGTTTTTATTGTCTACCTCTGAAACCATGTACAGCGAGCTGCCTGAAGAGGTGAGAAGTGCTCAGATATTTGCCTTATTGTTAAAAACATAGTTGACTTGTTAAATAACTTTTAATTAGAATAACATCACACTTTTTATAGCAGATCTACAGCTTATTATTAGCCAGCATTCTTGTTTGGTATAATTTTCCTCACTGCTGTGAAGATTGAGACAGTTCATGCCTAAAACAGAGCCCCAGGGTGTGTGTGACTTCCTAAGAAAGCCAAGCTCTTGGATCACTAGTCCCCTTTTTTTTTTTTTTTTTTTTTAAATCACAAATAAGACTTTTATTTGTCACTATTAGAAATCTGGATTTCAAACAGATTCTTGGACTGGTGGTTCATATCCATCCGCTCGCTCAACTTTAGCACCTGTCTCATCACCAGTAGCTTTTCCAGAACTACCACCTTCACCATGGAGCTCCATGAGTTTTCCCAGTTCAAACTTGGGTTTCTTCAGCATTTTTACTTTTCTAACGAAGATATCATGAAGAGGATAAATGGACTGGCAAGCCTTTTCTGTGTCTTTTCCAGTGCTGTCTGGAATCAATTTATTAACCACTTCCTTCAAGTCATTTGTCTGCACTTCTCGGGTCATGATTTCCATTATCTTCTTCCGTATCTGGCGGACCTGCTGGTGCTGTGCATAAGAGGTCTTGCGTATCTGGTTATTGCGTTTTTTAGTGAAACCAACACAGAACAGACGGAGCAAATAACCATCAGTTGTCTTGACATCCACATGAGCTTCCATCATGGTCTGCCACTTTTTGACCATGGAACACATTTTGTCCCGGGTCAGATCCATGCCATGGAAGTTGGTCAGACAGTTTTTGCCCTGAACATCCTCGGTAATTAGCTTGGATTTTCTAAACGCAACTTAGTCATTCTGTAGATCAGCAAGGCTCACTTCAAACACACGACCCTTGAGGCCATCAGATGCGATTTTGGTTCCTTGAGTCCTTGTGACTAGTGTCTTTCCAATGTTTCTAATATTGAACATAGCCGGAGCTTTCACATCATACCAATCTTTCTTCGAAAATGGATCAACCACTTTCTTCTTGGCTCCCTTCTTGCTGCCTTTCATCAGGCGCTTGTTCTTGCCGACCGCCACGGTGCTGCGGGGAGAGCCAAAAGGGCCACTAGTCCCTTTTTAATGATCCTCTTTTTTCTTTGTGAGATTGGTTGATGGGATTTGACCTATAGCTTTTTATTAGTAGGATTAAACTTTGAGTGAAATATTATTGTGCATTTTTCTTTTAAAAATATATCTGAAATTTAAGACAGGTCTTGTCTATTAACAATGAGTAACTGTAACTACCTAACGTGGTTTCTGGCTACATACCTATAAACATGCATAGACATCTGTGCATGCCTGTATTTCAAGCACAGTAAATCTCAGCTGAGTGAATGAATAGAATATTTAAAAAAAAGATTAACACTACCATACAAGAATTAAAGTTGGGAGGGAAGAGAGACATTGAAAAAGTTAAAATGCTAAGAAAATGCTATAGTATGGGGCTGAAGAGATAGCTCATCAGCTAAGAATGCCTATAATCTTGCCAAGGGCCAGGCTGCAGTTCCCAGCACCCACATCAGTAGCCTCACAGACAGTTATAACTTCAGCTGCAGTGGCTACAACACCTTCTGTCACAAACCTACACTCACACATATATTCATAATAATAATAATAATAATAATAATAATAATATCCTTTTTGAAAAGCTGCAGTAGTAGAATATAAAATAAAATATTAACTTTATTACTGAAAAGGTTTCACTAAAAATGAAAAAGCAAGCCACGAACTGTGTGAAAAGATTTCATATAGGTCATTTATCTAATGAATGACATTAAAAATGCATGACAAACTCTTAAAACTTAATAATATGGAAATCCAGGGTAGGCAATTTGGCTCAGTGAGTAAAGGCACTTGCTGCCAAGACTGACAACCTGTGATCAGGCCATCCAAATGGTGGAAGGAGAGAACTGACCCTTGGAAGTTGTCTTCTGACTTCCACAGGCATGGCTACACCCACACACATGCACATGCACACACTTATACACAAGTAAATACAAACTAAGAAAATTCCATCACATGATTTTTGACAAGGGTTTTAAGTCTATTCTACATGCTAAAAAATGAAGCTGAATGCTTATCTAACACCAAATACAAAATCAACTCAAAACAAGTCAAAGATCTATGTAAGTGCTACAACTTCTTTTTTTTTTTAACTTGTAGGAGAGTGTATTTGAGGGTCATAGCTTCGGCAGGCAGGCAGGCATGGCACTGGAGCAGTAGCTGAGTGCTCACTTCTGGACCCACAAGTACAAGGCAAAAAGAGCTTTGAAACCTCAAAGCATAACCCAGGGACACATTTTCTAATCCTTCCCAAACAGTTTCACCTGCGGGGACTGGCTATTCCAATATATAAGCCTATGGAGGCCTTTGGGGACCATTCTTGTTCAAACCACCAAGAGTAGCAAGTGCTTTCCCAACGGAGCCATTTTTCTAACTTTTCCTAATTCATTTTGGTTGTGTTTATTTAAGGTGCACAACATGATGTTTTGATATAAGGCCAAAACCAAGGAGTTTCCTCATTTTCTTCTAGGAATTTATAGATTTCTTGTCTTACAATTAGGTTTTTAATCCATTTTCAGTTGATTTTTTTCCCCCACAGGGTCCAGTTTCTCATTTATTTAACTAATTAACATATTTCATTTATTGAATGGAGACAGGAGGAGTGGATGGGGAGGGGAGTAAATGGGAGCTACAACCTTTAAGGCTCTCAGAAGTAAGCATAAGTGGAAAACTTCATGACACCATGTTTGACAGTGAGTGCTTGGATATGACACCAAGAAGGCAAAAACAAAAAAGTACTGACTATAAATGAGTTTGGTCTTGCAAAAATTAAAAACTTTTGTACATCAGTGGGCACTTTTGGTAGACTAGAAGGCAAACCATGGACATGGGAGAAATACTTGAAAAAGTAAGAAAAGGTTTTATTAGGGAGCTAGGAGTCTAAAAGGTAGAAGTTAGACGTACAACCAACCAACCAACCAACTAAACAAACAAAAAAAAAATCAAAGACAGTGTTTTTTTGTTTTGTTTTTTTTTTTAATTTATTTTGTATACAGTGTTCTGCCTGCATGTTTTCCTGCAGGCCAGAAGAGGGCACCAGATCTCATTACAGATGGTTGTGAGCCACCACGTGGTTGCTGGGAATTGAACTCAGGACCTCTAGAAGGGCAGCCAGTGCTCTTAACTACAGAGCCATCTCTCCAGCCCTCAAAGACAGTGTTAAGTGTCGTTGTAATGAATGTGGATGATGCAGAAGGATCTAAGTAGTGTATCTTGGAAAGGAGAGCTGTGTACTGAAAACCTTGATAGAGTAGAGGTGAGAGATGAGAGTTGAAATTAGCAGACAGTAATGCTGAGATGAGAGCTACTGACTTAGGTTTACTTTGAATTTTCATGTAAGGTGTGATGGAGTAGTCTGTGAAATGTCTGGAAGCCTAGTTTACTGACAGCATAACCAGGATTGCAGAGGATACAATGAAATAGACTTAGTTTGGAAAAAACAGAGGGTGAGAAATACAGTGAAATATGAAGGCTTTGTTTGTTCGTTTGTTTTTGTTTTTCAAGACAAGGTCTCTGTGTAGGTGTCCTGGAACTCACTCTGTAGACCAGGCTAGAAGATATATGAAGACATTAAAAAGTTATTGTTAACATGCTTCCAGCTTCTGGTTCTAAATAATTATTCTTTGGTACTATGTAATAGCTCTCTGAGATTATTTCCAACAATTTATTATAATCAATCATTGGCTCTGCTTTTATCTGATATCTTTACATATATACTATCACTTTTTAATGACTTGGACAACTGGACATTTTTCCGTTGTGTTTTAGTTTATGAAGTCAAACCTTTTGCCAACAGAATGAATGCTCTGTGTTTTAAGAAATTGAAGGAATTGTAATTTGATTTAATATGTATGCTTTTAATTTTGTATTCTCTTTCTTTGTGTATGTGTGTATGTATAGGTTAAATGTATCTTTAGAATACAGTATGAAGAGGTATTATATATTCAAAGGCCTATTGAAGAAGATCGAAGAAAATTTTTCCAAGAACTTATTCTCCATCAGGCATCGATGGCACCACCACGAAGGAAGCATACTGGTAAGTCCCTGAAGCGTTATAAGAAAAAAGACAGAATGGAATTAAGAAATATGCAGATGGTCAGTCTTGGTGGCAAACACCTTTACTCACTGAGCCATCTCACTGACCTAGATGGACGTGTTGAAAATGGCCATTGTGTTGACCTGATCCAATTGAGAATTACATCTTTGTTAAAGTTTCATCAAGCACAACTTCAGATCTTCTGGTAGATTCTGCATTCAACAGCCCAAAAAGCCAAGGGGAAAAAGTTAGCAGTTCAATTGTCTCAGTTATTTGAAGTACCCGGTACTTGAAATGGCAGGTTATGAATAACAGAAGTTATTGATTACTTTGTGGACCAGGACAGGTTTGATAGTCAAAGAGATGGTATTTTAGTTACTTTTTTCTGTTGTTACAAAATGCTGACAAATAACATCAGGAGGGAAGGGTTGATTGTGGCTCACAGTTTGAGTAGACGCAGTCGATCCCAAAGAGAAAGGCACCACAGTGGTAGGAGAGCAAGACACTGCTCACTGCTCTGCAACCAGGAAGGCCAGTGAGTACTGGAGCACAGTTTGTTTCCTCCTCCTGGGCCCAGTCCATGCAGTGTGCTACCCACATTCCAAGTGTCCACCCTCCTCGCTTACCCCTCACCAGACACTTCTCCCACAGAACCAGAGGGGGTCCGTGCCGTTGACAGTGAGGTTGAACAATCAGAGTGCTCTACTTGATAAGTTTTTAAAATATGTTTTTAGAATATATTATGTGGATTTGAAAGACTACTGTAGTTTTGTTTTAAGCATTTATTTTTCTTGGGTTTAGAGCCATAGTATTAAGGAAAACTACAGAATTTGTTCCTTAGCTCTCTGAATTAGGGAAGCACTGCAGTGTAAGACATTGAAGAGGAATTTTTTTCCCAACTTTTAAAGGTACATAAAAGATCAGGTCTTGTTCCTTAATCTTTCAACCTCTATGAGGAAATAAACATTTTTGTTAAAATAATTTTAAGCCCATATTACCTAGTTCTATTTTTAAAAAAATGCCATTTTAATTAATTCTTTGAGAATTTCATACATGCACAAGTATATTTTTTAATATTTTCTTTTCTTTATTTATGAACATTGGTGTTTTGCCTGCATGTATGTATGTCCTTGTGAGGGTGTCGTGTCTCCTGAAATTGAGGTTACGGACAGTTGTTACCTGCTATGTGGGTGCTGGGAATTGAACCCGGGTCCTCTGGGAGAGCAGCCAGTGCTCTTAACTGCTGAGCCATCTCTCCAGCCCCAGCATAAAGTGTATTTGAATACTCACTCCCACTCTTCTTCCAGCTCCTACCAGAACCACTCCTTACCCCCTCACCCCCAGCCTTGTTCTTTATATGTCTCTTAATGGTTCTTGTAGGATACTAAATATTTTTCCCTTTCCTGTTACGTTGTTATGTTTCCATAAATATCTAATTGTCTTATTTTTTGTTGTTTGTGTGTTATGTTAGTATACCAAATATTTTACCCTGAAAACAGTTAATTTTACTCTTTTTTATACTCTTAGATAAATATATTTTTAGTCCCATCGATGTGAATTTACTCATTTATTTTGTGATAGACTCATCTGTAGCCCAGGCTAACCCTGAACTTAGGATCTTTCTGCTTCAGTTGTCTAAGTGCTGGGGCTGAATCATGCCTGGCTTGGATTCTCTGTTTTGGTGGGTTTTTTTTTTTTAATGTTTTATTTTTCTATATGTTTTAAATTCTTTACTTCTTGTGTATGTATATGATGGACAACTTTGTAAAGTTGTTCATTTCCTTCTGCCTTTGTGTGGGTTCTGGAGATTGAATCAAGTCCTCAAGGCAAGCACTCCCCCATTGAGCCAGCCATCTTACTGCCTCTGCCTCACTATGTAGTCTAGGCTGGCCTTGAACTCATGATTGTCTTATACTATCCTGAATGGTGGGATTACAGGTATGAGCCACCACTCTGGGTGTATTTCTCCTTTTTGAGTTGCTTCATTGAGTTTCACTTTTCATGCTAAAGATTCATGAAAATACTTAGCGTTTGAGTCCTGAGCTTTAGTATGAGGCCAAGAAAACAGAACAAAACTTTTTTTGTCTCTATTAAAATTAAAAGCTTTATAAAAGCTGTGGTGTGTTTGTTTTGTTTTGTTTTGTTTTTTTAGGCATGATCTCAACTGTGTAGCTCTAGCTGGCCTGAAACTCACAGAGATCCACCTACCTCTGCCTCCCAGAGTGCTGGGTTAAAAGCATGTGCTGCCACACCTGGCTTGCAAGATAATTTTTATAATCCATACACCTGACAAAAAAGTGTAATGAAGACTGTGTGAACATCTCTTAGCACTTGACAGTAGAAAATAAAACATTTCAGTAATAAAATGGACAAATGATTACAGCACACAGATGGTAAATAAACACATGAAAGAATTATATGTGGTGATAGAAATGTCTTATAACTCCTCCTTCTTATGATATAGTTTTACAAGATTTCATCAGTGGGTAAAATTGGTTAAAGTTTGTATAAGATCTTCATTATTTCCTTTTTTTTTTTTTCTTTTTTTTTTTCTTTTTTTTGGTTTTTCGAGACAGGGTTTCTCTGTGTAGCTTTGCGCCTTTCCTGGAACTCGCTTTGGAGACCAGGCTGGCCTCGAACTCACAGAGCTCCTCCTGCCTCTGCCTCCCGAGTGCTGGGACTAAAGGCGTGCGCCACCACCGCCTGGCCTATTTCCTTTTTAAAAATATAAAAATTACATTATTGTAATGAAATAAAAACCCCACAGGTAGTTTAACAGCCACTCAAGCAAGCACTTTCACAGACGCAATGTCTATACATTCCAGTGAACTACTGTATAAGAAAACAAGCAAAAAAGTCCACAACAAATTCAAAATTAGAAAAATTAATAGCTTTATATCTTTTCACAACCATGCATTCCTTTCTTCCTCATCACCTGATACTACCCTTTCTTGTTCTTCTTTCTACATTTTGTACCCACATGTACATTTGTTTTACATTATAGGCTAGGATCCACATGTGAGGGAGAACATGTAGGTTTTTTTTATTCCTGAGATTGGATCACCTTGCTTAATATTATACCATCTGTGTCCATCTATTTTGCCAGGAAAATATTTAAAGGAATTAGAGGATATTCTCATTAGAAAATTAATGTCTTAAGATGTTTAGTTTGTTTTAGGTACATAACGGTATTACAGATTTTACATATGCTACTTCAGCCTGGGTTTCCAACTCTTCCACAACCTTAAACTTTTAAGCTTTCCGCTCTGTGAGGCTGGAGAGATACCTTAATGCTTAGGAACATGCTGTCCAAGCATGGAACTCAGAGTCCTAGTGCCCATGTACAAACTGGACATGGTCCAGTGCTGCCTGTAACCCTATGTGGAGGAAGACAGTCTCACTGGAAAATGTAGGCTTGAGCTTGAGTGAGAGACCCTGCCTTGAAGGAATGTGACTGAGAGTGGTAGACAATGGTGCCTTCCTCTGACCTAGACACATATGCACAGGTCTACACCCCGAAATACAGATACATGCACACCTACGGGTGCACCCATAGTTTCTACTTTCCTTTTTCTTCCATCCTTGTAGGTATTATTCACGGTCCCTACTTGGGGTGCCCAAAACACATGGGGGTAGAATCTTAGAGGACTAGGGGGCTTATTGTGAGTTATCTTCTTACTCCCTTTTAATTTCCATTTGAAGTTTTACTACTTGGGTGTTTATGGTTCTCACATACTTGTACTTTCCTTTTCTTTAAAGATCGTTTTGAGAGAATGTAAGAAGTCCACCTGAGTCCTGCCTTGCCATGCTAAAATCTTTTTTTTTTTTTTTTTTTTTTGGTTTTTCGAGACAGGGTTTCTCTGTGTAGCTTTGCGCCTTTCCTGGAGCTCACTTGGTAGCCCAGGCTGGCCTCGAACTCACAGAGATCCGCCTGGCTCTGCCTCCCGAGTGCTGGGATTAAAGGCGTGCGCCACCAACGCCCGGCTGCCATGCTAAAATCTTAATGCCTTTTCTTCTCTTTGTAGCTCTGTGTGCTATGGAAGTGCTCCCGCTTGCACTACCATCTCCTCCTCGTCAGTTATCAGAATCAGAAAAAAATCGGATGGAAGACCAGGAGGAAAATACATTAAGAGAGTTGCGGTTGTTTCTCAGGGATGTCACCAAGAGGCTGGCCACAGATAAACGCTTTAACATCTTCAGCAAACCGGTGGATATTGAAGAGGTCTTGTTTCAGTAGTGTGCAAACAGTGAAGTTGAACTGGCTAAAAGAAAAAAAATATTGACATCTTTTTTGGAAGGAAAAAAAGCAAAGGCATGGATGAATATTACCCCTAGCATATACAATTTTAATCCATGTGATAACTATCAGTGTCACCAGCAAACATCTGGTGACTTTTGAGTGGAATTAGTGACCAATTTGTATATGTCCTCTTAATTATTACTGATATCTGTGATCACCTACTCTTCAATTTAAGAGGAGGATTAAATTTACTTTCGTGAAATGTCCATAATAGACTATTTTTATTCCAGGATAAATCCTGCTTTTAAAAGTACATTGACATCAATGCATTGGTGCCAGTATTGGCATTTCCTTAACTGTTGGTGTCTGTGAGAAGAGGCGGGAAAGCTTTTCCTCCACCTAGTCTTTAGTCTGCTTTAGAAGGGCTTCTTGCTAAGTCACTGCTGGAAGTTAAGCACATCCCATGTACTTAAATCTGTCCTCTCCAAAGATATTCTCTGCTCCCAGTGGAAAATTCCTCATTTTCTTTGTGTGTTGTTCTGTGTAATTGTGGGAACTTGGTTTGTGATGGTGAGAAAAGGAATTTTCCATTTGGAATATACTAGAATGCCATCAATGAAAAAGAAAACAACTTTATCCTGGGATAATATAGTGTGGATGACCACAATATAATCTTTACTGGCCTTCTCCTTATAGTTCAGACTCCATGTTTGAGCAGTTTTGGTGTTTTTAGTTCTTTTTTTTTTTTTTTGTCTCTAAAAATATTTGAATTATAAAATGATTCAAAATTTAATGTTGTGTCCTAATTGTGAAATCTGTGTTTTTGGACCTGAGCAGATTCCTTTGGAACCATTACGTCATCTGTGACTGGGAAGAATGAGTTAGCGTTACATTTTTCCATTCAACGAGTCCGAAAATACACATCTTCCCTTCTTTTGGAATAAAGGGACTGTCAGAATTCTTATTTGAATGTTTATCTACAATGTGTAGCATTGTCCATTTGACTTTTTCAAAAAGCATGCAAGGTCATTGTATTACTCTTCTAGTGTCACAGTTGAGGAAGTTTACTGGTGATATAGTCAAGTTTTGGAAGTTTTTTCAAATTTAAAGCCCATAGTCTTTCTTTTAATTCAAGACAGAGTCTCATTATGAGACCTGGATGACTTTGAACTTGCAATCCTCCAGCTCAAATTTTGAGATTATAGGCATGCACCACCATGCTTGAAAGCCCGCAGTCTTTCATCCTTTCCACCATAGCTACCTTCTTTCTGCCTTTTCCCACTGGAATAACAGGACATGTAAGACATGTAAGAAATGCTTTTAGCTAAAAAAAAAACAAAAAACAAAAAAAAAAACCCCACAAATTTTTAGATAATATTTTTCCTTACAGTGTTTTCATTTGAAACTATCAGTTAATTTTAAAGATTGCTTTTCATGGTCCTAAGAACTAAGTCTTACATGCTCAGCAAGGCTCCACCAAGCAAACTGTGCCCCAGCCCTGAAGGCTGTTAAAAGAAGAGCCAGCCTCCCATGCTTAGATGAACTGGTTTTCTTCTCTCTCAAGAAGCTTTTTTTTCCCTCCTAATCACAGAATTTTTGGCAGATTTCAATTGTCATCTATTTTTAAGAGAACATAACATAAGTGTTGTAAATCATGGTAAGGAAATGGAAAGGAATAGAAATGCTAACTAGGTGTAGGTAAAAATTTCAGTTAATGTTATGATCCTCTTTTCCATCTATTTTCATTCTGGTCTTGCTCTCAAAGCTGAAGTAGGAGTATCAGGGGAAGACTAGAAAAGGGAAAACAAGATAATACCTGAGTGGTTTAAGACATAAAAGTGTATATTCAAATAGTGAGTTAGAAGTGGCTAAAATCTATCAAATTGAAAGTCACCTGAAGGAAGCAAAACATTAAAAAGCATACTGAATTTAAAATTAAGCATGTGCTAAAATTTCATACTCTTAATAGTATAAAACTCAAAGTGCCTTTCTGTTTATAAATGTATAAACTTAAGATCATGACATCAGTGTCATCAGAAGCTGTATGAAAACAAACCTCACTTTGAGAGAGTAGAAACTGTCCAGAAGTTGGTCCTGAGCTAGTTTTAGACATTGCTCATGCTGCTCTCAGACCACAGTTCACTACTTGAGATTGCCACTTGAGAAAACAATAGACAGAGCTTGCTAATCCTTCCTTACTGGTTATGTGACATTAAAATGTAAAACTTACTATATAAATCCTGACTGAATGTAGAGACAAGTCCAGCAAACCCTTTACAAGTTAGAAAAACAATACTTATTTAATTGACTCAGAATGTGTGTAATGACTCCAAAGGAGTAGAAGATACTTTCCATGAAATGGTTCACCTTATCATAGAGTTAAAAAAGAAAAGTTTGTTGAAAAAACTAAAACGCATACCAGAAATTCTCTAGTAGTATGAAAATCTCTGCTTTTATTTTCCTTTGTTTTTCTTTTTCTTGAGGTAACAACACTTACTGATGCTTATTGGGTACTTTACCCACACATTCTCTTCTCAGATAAACCCAAAGGATTTAAAACCCAAAACTGACTGTTGGTTTCAGATTTCAAGATGAGCACCATGAAGCTTTTCATGGAAAGTATGTCAGATAGTAACTTTAGTAGAATAAATAGCCATGAATAGCACTGTCATTTTACTCTTCTATAATTAACTACTTAAATTTAAGTTGTCTGTTTTCAATTTGTGCTTTTATGAACTAAAGCATATAAACAGCTAGATGTAATTTTTATTAAAGCGTCCTATTTGTTTTAGGTTTCAGATTATCTTGAAGTAATCAAAGAACCAATGGATTTATCAACAGTAATAACTAAAATTGATAAACATAATTATCTAACGGCTAAAGATTTCCTGCAAGATATTGACCTCATCTGTAGCAATGCTTTAGAATACAATCCAGACAAGGACCCTGGAGGTAAGGACACTTAGGGCAAGGTGCCAGTTTTGGCATTCATGTGTGCCTGTTTTAAAAAGTAATAACCTACCTGGAAACACCATGCCTAAGCAAGAAGGTTTTATAGTTCTAGGCACTGTGTTTTTGTGCAGGATTTACTTTCCATTTTCCTTTTAATTCTTATACTGAATTCTAATTTTATTCAGACTGATGGAATAGTTAGCAAATGAACTTAACTTAAAATTTGTTTAGCCAATATTAGTCATCAGTAGTCCACTAAACACAGAATTTTTAATTTGTGGGAAGTCAGGATTGGATAAGTTTATATATCAAACTCTTAAAAATAAGACAATGTATAGGATCACACTGTATAGCCCTGGCTTAATGTAAACCAGTCTGGGCTCAGACTCACAGAGATACTCTTGTCTCTGCCTACTCAGTGCTGGAATTAGAGCATGCCATGCCCAGCCCTATGTATCAGAATTATCCCTTCTGTATAGTGGAGGTATTCTTTTTTAATTTTATTTTACTCCTCATTCCATTCTATACTTTCCAGAGGCGTCAATCCTTTTGACACAGTGACATGATGTTATTATCATCAAATGTGCAGGTCAGGTTTGTAGCTGTCCTGGAAATCACGTCTCTAGTGGGCTACAGGTTGGACATGCCTGTTAGTCTGTAGTTGCAGCTCTTGTCATTGCCCTCCAGAAAGAAGCACTAAGAACATACCTATAGTTAAACAAGGTGGATTGGTTGTAAATAGAGATGGTTTTTATAACAAGAATGCATGTCATGGCAATCATTAAGGATTTGGTATTATGTAATGTTAGGGAAAGTGTGAGAAAGTGGGACTTAGCAGTGAGTTGGATGTTGCTAGGTAGCCAGACTATTTTGTGATTAGGTATTCTAAGAACTTAGGAAGTGAGCTGGTTGAGATAGCTCAGCAAGTAAAGGTGTCTTCTACCAAGCCTGGAGACCTGAGTTTGATCCCTGGATGCCAAGTGATAGGAGAGGATCTATTTCTGCAAATTGTCCTCTGAACTCCACATGTATGCAGCCTTGTCTCCCCCACCTCAAATATTTTTAAGTGTGTGTGTGTGTGTGTGTGTGTGTGTGTGTGTGTGTGTGTGTGTGTATGTATTTACAGAAGAATCAAGCAGCACTAACACCCCTAAGCAGGACATAGTGAGAATAGGATTATGTGTGGTCATTTTTGTGCTTAGGACAGTGTTCATGTTTTGTTCTGTGCTTAGATGTAATTACAGAATTTTTTTATTTGGCCCATCATCGTCACACAGTGGCTTTGTGTGGTGCTTTTTTAAACATGAATACATTTTGAGATTAAGCTGATCATGCTAGGCTAACTCTACACAGAGAAACCCTGTCTCGAAAAACCAAAAAAAAAAAGAAAAAAGAAAAAAGAAAAAATTATATATAGATGTAATATAACTAAGGGCCTATTCCTGGACATATTAGATCTTTTAGTTCTTTCCCCCTCTATTATAAATATGAATAAATATTTTTATAAAATGGCACAGATTTGTAATTCCAGCAACTTAAGACTCTGGGTATGGTGGTGTACGCCTTTGATCCCAGCACTCAGGAGGCAGAGGCAGGTGGATCTCTTAGTTCGAGGCCAGCCTGGTCTATAAAGCGAGTTCCTGGACAGCCAGAGCTGTTACACAGAGAAACCCTGTCTTGAAAAAGAAAAAAAAAAGAACTTTAAATAAAGGAAGGGCTGGAGATATAGCACAGTGATTGAGAGCTTTCCTAAAATGTGTGAGGCCCTAAATTTCATCCCTTATAGTACTTCCCAAATAAAAATTATATAGTTATGTGTGTATCTTCAGATTTTGTTAGTGCAGTAATTTGATGTCCATGAGGGTTTCTTATGTCATGCTGCACAGAATGGGTGTAGGAAACAGGTGAATTTCAAGCTCCTTTTACCCCTTTCATTGTCGCTCAGATGAGATCAGATGGCAGTGACTGCGTGTGGCTTTGACCTTGTGCCCTCAGCTTCTGGTATGCGGTGGTGTGGCGGGAATGTGCTGTGATGTATGCTTCTGTCTATGCTGCTACTCTCTAGTTTTCCTATTTATATAGTAGGGGTAACAATGGAATTCCTTACTTGGGGTTGTTGTAAGGATCAAATAAAAAAGTGTATTATGTTGAATGTTACGGTGTTGCCATTTTCCTATTGTTCAAATTAAATACGTCAAGCCCCTAGCCTAATTCCTTGAGTTGGAAGTATTCCTTACAGGTTGGCTGTTGATATTTATATTCTCTTTTGAAGAGGCGTGGGTTTCGAGACAGGGTTTCTCTGTGCAGCCCTGGCTGTCCTGAAACTGGCTCTATAGACCAACCTGACCTCGAACTCACAGAGGTCTGCCTGCCTCTGCCTCCTCAGTGCTGGATTAAAGGTGTGTGCCACCACTGCCTGGTGATATTTATATTCTTATATTCTCATCATTATTTAAATTGTGGTTTGTTTGGTGTTCCATAGCAGGTATGTACATATATAATCTAGGAAGACCCCCAGTTTGTGTTTATTACAGTTCCAGGATCACACTTGAAATTTAAACATATTTGGAAACAAATCTAGGGACCATGAAAATGAGCCTAAATGTATGTTAGAGGAAGCTAGGTTAGGAAATAAATCCAAATTTCCCACCAGATAGTTTATTATAACCCCATTGATATAAATACTGGTTTCAAGGAAGATGCAATGCTTTCTGATGTGATATTACCTTTTACTGTAGAATGTGTTGGTTTACTAGAGGCCATGACTGTTTCACGGGTGGAGCTTATGTGGTATATTTGGGACTTTCCTCTGTTCCTTAAAGATAGATACAAAGAATGTATCAGGAATGTCTGCTGTGTTCACGCCCACCCCTCTTATATCTTTAGTCAACAAGAGAAAATTTTTTTCTTAGCAGCTGAGCTACTTGTTATGTATTTTCCTATAAAACAACCTCAGGGTCTGTTGTGTAGCAAGTGGAAATTGCATGAATGTTGGATTACTTTTACAAGGTCCCATGAGTATTTAAATGTTTACAACGATCTGCTTGGCAGAACACATGGCCATTGGGGGTATGGGGAAACTACTTATACAGAGAAAAGTCTTTGGAAGTTAAATATGGCTACATGTTTACCAGATTATCTCGCACGAGGATGAGGTGGATGGAAATTAAATGTGAAGTGATGAGAAATTTAACTTGTAGCTTCTAAATGTGACCAGGGTGAGACATTTGACTCTAATTATTATCTTAGGGATAGGACATGATGAATTAAATTTGACCACTCTGTATTGTTGGTCTTAAAATGCATCTTTACCTCACCTCTAGGACAATTCTTAGACCTATCATCGTTTGACCAATTTTGCTGAAATTCATCCTTAATCTTACAGTCTTCACAGACTCCTAACATTTTGTGTCAATTGCCTGGGGTCAGAATTCCAAAGGCACTCATTTTTTGGACCTGTCTGTAGTCCACTCAGTACATTTTCAACTTTGTCATAGTTGTACCTCATGAATTTCAGACTTAACCAAACTCACTTATATTTCTGTTAGTGCTTATGACTACCATTCCCTAATTCCTGAGCAGGGTACTTGGTATATAAGGATGTCTGTGACACTTCTAATTCCTTGAGACAGAGATGTGTAACCTGTGTTAGTATTATGATAGGTCAGTAATATGACTCCTGTATGGCAGATTTTGGTCTGCATGCCATTGTACTTACCTGCTAGGATTAACATACAAAATAAGACAGACCAGGAGCACTAAGCAACCAAAGTTTTTTCTCAGTGTTGGAGGTGAATTAGTTCAAGATGAGTCAGTGAGTTTGATCTCTTCCCAAGAGCACTCCTCACGGTTTCCCACATAGCCTTCTCCCTGTAGCCTTTTCTCTGTCTGCGTGTATACCTAGTGTGTCCAGATTGTCTTGTAAAAGGACACCAGGCACTGTGGATTATAACCTAGCCTCCTTTTCACCTAATTACCTCTTTAGAATGGCTTATTTCCAAATACAGTCATATTCTGAAGTACATGTAAAATTTGAGGGAATACAGTTCACCCTGTAACAGTTACGTGTAACACAACCCCAACTGTCTAGAACTTTTATTTTTTTTTAGAATATTTTCTTTTTTCTTTAATAATTTCAGACGTGCACAATATATCTTGACCATATCTATCCCTTCTCTTATGCCCTTTTCTAATCTCCTTGGGCACCAGACAGGAATATTGTGCACAAACATACATGCAGGCAAAAACACTCCTACACATCAGATAGAATAAATAAGCCTAAAAAAATAAGTACTAGTTATCAAAACCTCATAGTAGGAGGAAGTGTGACAAAGATATATATGCAGTGAGAAGCATCAAAAACGGCTGAGAAAACTCGTGACCTAAACAAATATCTTTTTTAACAAATAGTGCTGGAACAATTAGATATCAGTATGCAATCAAAATTCCCTGATCTCTATATAAAAGTTGATTCAGTGGATCATATACGGAAATATAAGAGCTTAAACATATCCAAGACATTGAAACATAGCTCAGAATTTAGTAAACAGTAAATACCCCAATTTAAAAACAAAAGACTGGAGCTAGGCACAGGCCTTTAATACTACCACTTGGGAGGCAGAGGCAGATCTCTGTGTGTTCAAGGCCAGCCTGGTCTACAGAGCAAGTTCCAGGATAGCCAGGGACTCTTAAATAGAGAAACCCTGTCTCAAAAAACCAGCCAACCAACCAACCAAACAAACAAACAAACTACAAAGACAGGGTTGGATACACTTGCAAGGATGAGGCAGAAGAATTACTCTTGTAGAGGATCTGGGTTTGGTTTTCAGTTCCCACATGGGGTGGCTCATAGCGGTCTGTAACTCCAGCTCTGAGGGAATCTGAGGACACATGCAGATGTGCATATATACATAAATAAAATCAATCTTTTTGGAAAAAAGACAGAGAAAATATAACAGACGCAGATTGAAAGAAATCAGTGTGTTTTTTTGGTCATTGATAGAATTGAGCCTGTGTTCGTGTGCTTATATATCTCCATTGGGATATATTTTAAGCATCTTAAAACCAAAATGCCTAAAGCTAAATTCATTAAAAGTAATCTCTAACTTTTCCCTTCTTTCTTTCTCTGTCCATTCCATGTTGTTGTTTTGTGTGTGTATCTTTATAAACTGCACTTCTCTCTTTCCCTTCCCCCTTTTGGATGCAAGAAGCTAGAGAATTACCTTTGATATTTATCAGCCCCCTCATCTACTTTATCACCCTTTCCTGTGGTTGAGAGTCCGTTTCAGATCTCTAATCTCTTTTCATCACTCTAGTTCCAGTTGTGCTCTCTCTCACTTCCTTAAAGAGCTTTGTGATTATGCTTCTGGATTGTATCTTAATCCCTCTAATCCAGTCTCTAGATAACAGCCGGGATGGGATTTTGAAGATGTAAATTTGAGTCATGTTACTTCCTTGTTCATGGCTTTTCAGTGACCTTTCATTACTTGTAGGATAAATTTTGAACTCTTTGGAGAAGGCCTGGTACTTGGCTATTGGGTTCTCTCCACCAGATAACATTTCAGTTTCACTAACTGCCCTAGCTCTTGGACATGACACAGTCTGTACCTGTAGTGGTCCCCTCCTCTGTCTGCCACTCCAAAGCTTGTTCACACCCGCCCATGTGCCTCTTCCTTGAGAGGCTCCTCAGAACTTAGGTGAAATTTGACTTTTCTTCATAGTCATCAGTCAGATTGGCGTTTTGTATTTTTGTTGTTACTTGTTTTGTCTTTTGAGGGAGAAGGCTTTTTATGTATGAGATTCTTATTTTAAAGACTGTCTCTCTGTGTGTATGTATGTATGTGGGTGTGTGCATGTGTGTGCTTGTGTCTGCAGAGGCAGAAGAGGGTATCTGATTCTCTGGAGCCAGAGTTTCAAGTGGTTGTGAGCTACCTGAAATGGGGCTAGGACTGAACTCTGGTCCTGGAATAGCAGCAGCAAGCACTCTTTCCCCTCTCCAGCTGAGATATTATTTAACGATACTTTCCTATGTAGTCTGAAAATTGTAATTTTGTTGGAACCATGTCTGATTTTTTTTTGTGTGTGTATGTGTGAGGGGGTACCTCTGTGTAATTGTTACTTCAGTTTTTCTAGTATTGTGAACAGTGTTTGTTGAATGAATATTTAGAGAACATACATCAGAAAGAAATGTACCAGTGCTGTACATGCGCTGTTTGTTTTTATAAGATTTCCACAGTACACTATAGTCATAAGTGTTTATGCCTTTACTACAGAGAGAAAAGTAAATATTTATTTTGGATTCTTCGTCTTGGTTTTATTCTTGAGATAGGGTCTCACATTACCTACGCTGGGTTGGAACTTTTGCATAGCAGAAAATAACCTTGAACGGATCCTCCTGCTTTTCCCTTAGAGGTGTGCGCCACCATGCCAGGCTCAGACTGTTCTAAGTCATCTTGCATTTTTCTGTGTTTTCACATCTGGAGCCCCGGAACCCAGAGAGCACCACTGATTGTTCATGATCCAGCCTTTCCTATGACAGTGTCCCTTGCTGTGGTGACACCTAGAACCCCGGGTGCTTCTCTCTGCCTCTGCCCACCAATGTTGTGCTTGGGGCTTTGTTTGTTGCTATGTTTCTCAGACAAGATCATGCTGTGAAGTAGCTAGGACTTCTTGGAATTGGTGGTCTAAGTGCTGGGGTTATAAGTGTATACTGTGACATTGGGCTTTGCCTAATAGTCTTGCATACTTTAGATTGGGTAGTTTTTCTGCATTTATCTGGTTTTGTCACATTTTACAAGAAAGCTCCCTTACTCAGAATATTTTGTGTTCTTTAGCACAATTTTGACTAGCTACTCTGGTTTAAAAAATAATAATCTTTTAGTTGTATTTGTGTGTGTGGGGTGCACATGCCATGCTTAGTGTGAGGGTGTCAGAGGATCACTTCGTGGAGTTTGTTCTCATCTACCTTTACATGGGTCCCAGGGATAGAAGTCAGATTGCCAAGCTCCAGCAAATGCATTGTCCACTGAGCCCGCTCACTGGCCCTCGAGTCCCTGGTATCCATCTGCAGCAACTGTGGGGCATAGAGCATATCCCCAATTCTTTGAAAATTATATTTTATTTTTAGAAAGTAAAAATAAAACCATATTTTGAGGTAATGATTTAATAGAGTATTTTGAGATCTTAAAAGTTCAATTTTCCAAGCTATTCATAGAATAGCTCATATTTTTACCCACCTCTTAAATGATTCTTTTCTTACCTAAACATGGGTTTATAATTTAAATGTTTGTATCTTTTACTTTTCAAGGCATTCAGAGTTAATTTTATTCCATTCTTATCTAAAATAAATTTATGCCAACTTTTTTTAACAGACAAAATTATTAGGCACAGAGCTTGTACCCTGAAGGACACTGCACATGCCATCATTGCAGCTGAATTGGACCCAGAATTTAATAAACTCTGTGAAGAAATTAAGGAAGCAAGAATAAAAAGAGGTAAGTTCTCTGTTCATTTTATTCATCTTCCTGTGACACAGGACACCAGATTGTACTCTGTCTCCACTAACAACCTCATATTAATTTTTGGTATTAACATGGGTCATGTAAATTCTAAAGGATATTTCAAAACTTCACCTGTGAAAGTTTGAGTGCAATGGTGCATGTTAAAGGAAAAAAGTATTAGTGAAATTTCTTAAATAATTTACATATTATATCTGCATTTATAGCTGAAGAGATTTTAGTTTTCATCATTTCACATCTACTACCAGTACTTAAACTTTTTGTATAAATATTTTTCCCAGTGTGTTAACACTTATGTGTAATTTTTTAATTAGAGACACAAATAAGCATATGGTCTGTTTATTGGCTGTACAGCTGTGTCCTAGAGGAACTTCAGTAGGAGGGAGAGGAATGCCAGTGGCAAAAGAAAGAGCCCATCGACTTCAAGCAGTGGAATTGGTTAGATCACTTTAGCGGCAAGAAATAACATGTTCTCAGTGTTTTAGGAAAATGAAAGATTGAGTTAAAAACTGTGAGAGCTATGTTTCAGTTTCCACAGAGGCAAACATAGATTTGCTGGATTATTCAGTAGTTCTCTTCCTTGGAATCTAGCCAAGCAAAATGAGTATGTGCCCATATGAAACATGTACGTGAATATTCATAGGAGTATTATTCATAATAAATAAAAACTGGAAAAAATACAAATGTCTATCACCTGGTTAATGAGTAGCAAAGCATAGTGCATCCTAGTCCATATTACTCAGTGAAGTACTAATATAAAATGATACAGGACTTAAAAAACAGTGCTACATGGAATAAGGCAGTATGAAAGACCATCTATTGAATGTTGTCCTCCCGTATAAAATGGCAGGTGGCTGTCTGGGACAGCCATAGATTTCTATGGGCGACTACAAAATGGACATTTGCTAAAAAAAATTTATGTATAAAATAAGTGGTTTTTGTGTTATATAAATTGTATCTCAGTAAGACTCCTAAGGAAAAAGGTAGTGAAACAATATGCATTTTAATTAATGAAGAGTGGAGCTAAACAAGAGCATCATATGAGTGATGCATGTGTAGAGAATACTTTGTGGGATTGGCCTGCCAGCCTGCCTGCCTACCTTCTCTTCCTTTTCTTTCTTTCTGAGATTTGTTCTCATATAGCTCAGGTTGCCCTCAAATTCACTGTGTAGCCAAGAATAATATTATCTTCTCTGCCTCCTAAAAACTGGGATTACAGATCTGTGCTACCACACCCAGTTCATACAATACTGGGGATCAAAACCATGACTTGGTACATACTAGGCAAATACTCTGCCAACCTGAGCTATATCCCTAGCCTAGTAGAGGGTGCTTTGAAGGGAAAGAATGTTGCAAGTTGAATGAATGAGTATATACCAATTCTGCCAGTCAAAATAGGGAACATATTTTTTTAAAAAACTGTTTGTTTGTGTATATGTACAGATGAACCAGTTATCCTTAATTTGACCTATTTTTAGGATACCTGGTTGGAGATATCAGGTAGGCAGATAGAAATATGGCTAGTAGGCTAGAGGTCTTTGAACTAAAGAGATATATTATATAACATCATTTAAAAACCACACACAGTGGTGGTGGTGCATGCCTTTAATCCCAGCATTTGGGAGGCAGAGGCAGGTGGATCTCTGTGAGTCCCAGGCCAACCTGGTCTACAAAGTGAGTTCCAGGACAGCCAAGGCTGCACAGAGACTTTGTCTTGAAAAACCACAATACATACATACGTATGTGCTATACACATAAAGGATGCTTCTTGTAGATCAGAATAAGAAGCTAGGTTATTGAGAGAGCTGTGAGAAGCACAAGCACTTAAGATCACAGGGAAGAAAAGATTCTAGTGAAGAAAATTGAGATGGAATGGTTACTCTTCAGAAGATAGTGCTAGGAAGTGAAACTTAGGGCATTATGGTGTGAGAGGCAGCAAGCCAGGTTGAAACTGTTCAGGAGAATGTAGTTTAGTGACCCTGTACACTTACTGTACATTCTCAGATAGTAGAGATCATGACTTTTAAACAATATACAGCCTTATTCCACAGTCATATTGTGAAATGTATCTCTTTTGGAATTAAAATGAGTAAAAATAAGGCTCCTTTGAGCATTAGGATAAGCATGGCCTGCCAGGTATTTTTATTCTTACGATTTTAGTATCAAGTTACTTCCCCATCTTAAAACAAAAGACAGTAATTTCAGCAGAATTACAAACTGTCTAGGTATAATTAATGACTTTTAAACTCAGTTTCATATTTCAGATTTTTTAAAAACTTTGTTGATTTATGCATCTGAGAACATAAATAGGTATTGCTTATCTGCTGCTTGCAGGCTTATCAGTAACAGCAGAACAAATAACTCCTCATGGCCCTGGTGCCCGTAAGACAGAGACTAGAGTGGAAGAGGCATTTCGGCACAAACAAAGAAACCCAATGGATGCCTGGCACAACTCTGCAAATAAGTGTGCATGTGAGTATTTGTGAGCATGTTGGTCAATAGTGGCAATAGCTGAGACGTGCTAGGATCGGTCCACAAAACCATACTGCCCTTTGTCCATAGCTCTTTAATCCTGTCTTCCCAGAGAAGAGCTTGTTCAGAATGAGAATTCTGTCTTTTGCCTTATTTGCTATTTTTTATGCTTTTTTTTTTTTTTGGATAACTGAAACACTTGAAACATTTTCAGTATTAAACACTGGATTTTGGATAGAGAAATAGAGGCAACAGATTCTGTCCCCTGGTCCTTATTTCCCACTCGTTGCATGATATGCAGGATGTTTTATTTGTAGTTAGAAGTACAACGAGAATCATGTGGAAATGATGGTTTGACAGCAGGAAGTCTGCCCCTTTAAGGCAATATTTTATGCTGAGCTTAATCAATCCGAGCAGCCTAATTTGTCTTAGCGTTGTGAGATATATTTAGAAGGAAAATTTAGTTTCTAGATCTTCATAAAAACTTACTCATTGTTCAGTTGTATTTCTGAAAGACAAATGTTAATAAACCTAACATCTTCCTGATGTAGTCTTCATGTTTCATTAAAGATAGCCTGCCTGGAAAGATACATGCTGTTCCTCTGGCCTAAATATGATGACATTGCTCTGTCAGCAAAGCTGGCCATAGCATGTTCTTTACTAAATGATAGTGAATTTGAAGGAATGAATCATACCCACTTTTAAACAATATAGTATTTTTATTAATTCTTCCAGAATTTTATACAATATTGTTTGACTGTATTTACCCATTCCTCCTCTTAATTCCTTCCAGATCCATTCCTTATTCCCAACCCCTCCCAACTTCATGTCCTCTTTAAAAGTCCATTTATTCTGGGTATGGGGTTATCCACTGGAGCACGGGGGAACCTACCAGAGGCTACACCCTTAAAAAACCCAGCTCCTCCTCTCCCAGAGGATAGCAACTGTCAGTAGCTCCTCAATTAGGGATGGGGGCTCTTGCGTTAGTTCCTCCTGCCTCTGTGCTACACTGTTGTGTGGCTTCAAATCGTACAGACAACATTGCTGCTCTGAGTTCATGAGCACTATGGCCCTGGCATGTCCAGAAGACACTGTTTTGCTCTGGTCCTCCCTGACCTCTGGCTCTTACAACCTTTCCACCTTCTCTTGTGCAATGGTTTCTGAGCTGGGGGGTTGAGAGGGGCAAGTAAGTAGAGAATGATACAAATGTGACATCTGTGCCTGAGTACACTACTGGTACTTACTCTTTGCACTTTGACCAACTGTAAACTTCTGTGTTAACCATAGCTGCACAAAGAAACTTCTCTAATGAGGCTGGAGAGCTGCTCATACCCACTTTACAAAGCCTTGACCTCTTTGAATAAGTGACATTCATATGGAACAAGTTTGAAAAAGGATTTCATGATGCATTTAGTTGCTCTGAAACCACTGCCTAGGCTATTAGTCATATCTCTGATTGTGTCCCACTGTGTAACATTGTACTCTCATTTAAACTTTGAAATCCTGGATGTCTCTGCATTGATACTAATGTCTGCTAATGAGAATGTATTGAGTATTCACTTAAGGAGTTTTAGCTGGGCAGGCAAGATGGCTTAGCGGACAAAGGTGCTTTCTGGGTAAGCCTGGCACCTGAATTTGATTTCCAGAAGCCATAGGAGGAAGGGAGGGGAGGACGAAGGTCCTTTCAGATCTGCAGTGGGCTTTGTTTTCTCTTACCAGTAGATGGCACATGTGACACACCATTTGTCTGGTTTAGGTTAACACAGATCTTAACTCTAAGTGTCCCAAGGGACAGTGGCTTTTTGAAGGTCTTGGCTTTGGAAACAGTCTCAGTGGTGCAATAAAAACTGACTTTAAAAGTTGTGTCCCTAAATGAGTGTTTCAATGGAGCACCCTAGGTTAATAAAAACGTGGTTAGGTTAAGGATTCTGTCTCCATATGTACATATGTACGATACCACATGGTCCATACTATGAAGATGTGCCATCCAAACTAAAAATTGTACTTCTGTGGTGCTTTTCTGACCAGTTTCTCTTACTTTTCTAAAATCCTGCCATTAGAAGTAATGATACTAGGTCCCAAAGAATACGAACATGTTCTTCTCATTTCTCAATGTTATTTTTATTCATTGAGAATTTCATACAATGAACTTTGAAAATATTAATCCCTCTCCCCCAACTCCTCCTGCAACCACTCTTTTCACCTTTCCATCCTTCCTACTCAACTTTGAGTCTGTACCCCCAACCCCCAATGCCATGGATTTCAGTTTGAATTACCCAGCTAGTTTTTGGAGTGGGGTCTACACACGCTCTCTTATTAACCAGTGTGAAAGAATAAGAAGTATACTTGCTTCAGTGAACTTCTGGACTTGGTGTAGTGTGCTACATATAAAGAATTGAACAGAGCTCAAGCTTTTCTTGCTCTGGAGATCCATGGCTTAAAAAGTAGAGTGAGAATTAGTAATAATTTTTGGTTTCATGACTGAAAATTAGACTGGTTAGTGTTGAGAGTTAGTTGGCACAGTGACAGCCTTACATCTACCTTTGGAACAAAACAGCCATCTTTTTTTCATTCCAGTGATTATTGTAGATGCCTGTCACCTGAGCTTTTATATCAGCTTTTAATATTAGACTAATATAGAAATTTTCCTCCATCTATTAATCAATCTAGAAGTATAAATTATAAGATAGAAATAGAGGAGAGAGTATGAAAGGTGAGTTCTAAGTCATTGAATTTTGAAGAACAAATAAACAGTCAAATGACTAAGTTAATTTTAGAGATGCTAGCTACTAGATAAGAAGGAATAATAATGACTACATTTATTTGTACCTACTCTTGGAAAGGCTTTAAAGGCTTAAAGTGGTGTGTGAACCTGCTGTACACTGTTGATAGACTATCAGCTTATATTAAAGATCTGCATTTCCCAGTGGAGTCAAGCTGCTTCATCAGCTCCCTCTGATACACAGAAAGGAGATCAAAAGTCTCTGGCTCCAACGTATCAGCTGGAAGCCCAACTATCCACTCAAAGAGTTCATGATGATTTCTGTCACCTAAGAGTATACAGCTTTTATAGGTTTCCTTTTCAATTACTGACCAAATGGTTAGCTTCAGTATTTTCTTGATGTTGTTGCCTTAATAGCAGAAGGCTTGATTATTCTACATATTTGGAGATACCTTTGTAATAAGTTGACACTATTGGGTAAACCACTTGTATTAGAGGAAGTTAACAGTTTGCTAACCAAATTGTTCACATAACCTATTGTAGTGCTTCTATTTATGACCATCCTAGAAGTAATGCCTTTTTCTAAAGGACAGGCAACAGGTGTTTGTTTGTTTGTGGGGTATCTGTAACTATTGGGTCCTGTAGCATTGGCTTATAGGGTTTTTGTTGGGGTTTTTTTTCTTCTCCATAGCTGAGGTGCTGTCTTTGCGTGGTCTTGCTTGCAACACACTGACCTTCCTGGTAGAAATCCAAGGCTCTGGCCCCAAACTTTCTGGGCAGCTTGGTAACATAACTCTCTAAATGTATTCTGTGGTTAGTCCCTGAACGTTGAAAGTTAGAAATGGTTATAAAATAGAATCTGTAGTAGAAGAGATTAATGCCAAGCAAACTCAAACAGTAAAGTTTTAAAAGTTTGCATTTGTCTGAGTTCATCTTTAACTTCATATCCATTTTACTCAGAGGTTGTAAGAATTAGGCTGCATGGATAACAAGAGCCAAGGGTTTTTGTTTGTATTTCGACCAGGATGGGTCTACTCTAAAGAATACGTACACTTGACATTGCACTCTAAGTTCTACATGCTCTTTCCCTCTTTCTTATCAAACAGTTCGAGTTCGGAGGAAGTCAAGGCGGCGATCACAGTGGGGCAAAGGAATCATTAAGAAAAGGAAAGTCAATAACTTAAAGAAAGATGAGGAGGACACTAAGTTTGCAGACTATGACCAGACAGAGGACAGGAAGCTACTGGAGAATGGAGAGTTTGAGGTAAGCACTGACTGCCATGAGGAAAATGGAGAAGAGACTGGAGACTTATCTATGACCAATGATGAATCTTCATGTGACATCATGGATATGGACCAGGGTCAGAGGTTGAACAGTGGAGCAGGCACTAAAGAGAACTTTGCGTCAACTGAAGAGGAAAGTTCAAATGAATCTCTCCTTGTCCACAGCAGCAGTTCTCTCAATCCTGAGCAGACATCTAGAAAAGAGCCCTTCCTTAAAGGCAGCTGTCTAAATGGGGAAGCCTCCACTGACAGTTTTGAAGGAATTCCCGTTCTGGAGTGTCAGAATGGCAAAGCTGAAATAGTTCCTTTCTCTGGTGGTGGAGACAAGTCTAGTTCTGAACAGAAGATTCCTTCAGAGGAACAGCTAAAAGACAAACCGGAAACTTTGAATGAAAATCATGGAGATGATCCTGAGAAACTAGAAGTACTGGAAAGTAGCAGTAATGAGAAGATTGAACCTGGTCCTGATGTGGAGGTTAAGGACACAGAGCTGGATAAAGAAGGTAGAGCTAAAGTTTTAAAACCTTTTCTGAAGGTTTAAATGTCAGAGTTAGTTCATTGAATGTTTTGTCTAGTTTCTAGTAGCAAGAGTTGGTTAACAGATTCTCAGTGTGGAATGATCATTAACATTTTCCAGCTCATTCCATAAAGTCACTGTGAGCATACTCAATTTTGAAGAAAGTTCCAGGGCTTTCATGGTCCAGCATGCACTGCTATCTTGGCCTTTTACTCTTCCACCTGTCTGACTGTCATTCTTTTGAGACAGTAGACCAGGCTGGCCTCGATTTCAGAGATCTCCCTTCCTCTGCCTCCCAAGTGTTGGGGTTAAAGGCGTGCGCCACCACTGCCCGACCTGATTGTCACTCTTATCCCAAAAGCTTTGTAACTGAAAGCCAGGTCAATTCACAGATGCAAAGAAGAAGGAATTGGAACAGAAGAATTGTGGGAATGGGTGAAGGCAGGAAGAGGTTAGAAAGTTACGTGGACTGAAATTCAGCCATTCTTATTCATTTAATCATGCAACTTTGACTTAATTCCCCACTCCTGGATTTTAGTTTTGTAAATCAAACCTTAGAATGGTATCGTTGCTGGGATTAACAATAACTAGCTTAAGAATAACTAACTAGCTGCCTCTCCTGGTTACTAACACGTGTTGCAGGGTATTTAGACTGAGTGTCTCAGATCCAACTAAGTCGCATTGATTTGTATGGCAGTGGAGAAAGGATGCGGAACTCACGGTTACCTTCCCTTGCTCTTAGAAAATCAGAGCATCCTGCAAGCTCTGCCTTCTCATGACTCTATGATCTGTTTAAGAAAAAGCAGAAAAGGGGAAAAAAGGGTTATTTGGCTCTTTTTCCCACCATTATTCCTTAGTACACAATGGGATGGGGTGAGTTGGGGTGAGTTGGAGATCTGCCCTGTTCAGTATGTTTCCTACCTTGTGTGGAATATATAGCTTTAGTTTGGGATTTAAGCTATGTTGGAAAAGTTTTTATCCTACCAGTTTTCTAAGCTCTGTAATAGAATTGGGTAGTAGAAAAGTATTATTCAGAGTCTTTGTAGGAGGTGTGTGTATAAGGGGTGTATGCGCAGGTACAGGTACTCACACCCATGTTCATGAACTGAAGCCAGAAGACTATCAGATAGCCTGCTCTGTCGTTCTCTACCTTATTCCCTAAAGACAGGGTCTCTCACTGATCCTAGAGGTGAACTCATAGCCAGCAAGCCCCACTGATCCTAGGTTCCTCTCCCATAGCACTGCTGTACAGCACATGTAGCCATAACCACCTTTGTAGCTGAAGTATTGAGATTCCAAAATCAAAGCACGTATTTTACTGAGTGAGCCATCTCTTATCCTTTATAAGCAAATGCTTAGAATCAAGGTGGTTTTTCTATGTCTTTTTCGTGCACATATGTATCACATGATATTTCAGCATTACATTGCTTTCATAGTTATAGTTTAGTTCTTTTTCATTTGGATTACTTATTCTTACTAAAAAGAGAAAGCATCCCAAAATAAACATTATCATTTTTAAAAAATATATTGTTCTTTACACCAAAAAATATATTGTCATGGGTAAAGAATTTATATTTGCTTAATAATGATTTTCTCTTATTGACTCTAGTATATTTTTCTCCTTATCAATTGTAGGTGCTTCTAAAATAAAGAAATACCGTAAATTAATTTTAGAGCAGGCAAAAACAACAAGCCTGGAACTGGTTCCAGAAGAACCATCTGAGCCTGTGCCACCTCTGGTAGTTGATCACGAGAGACTGAAGGTATGCTAAGCTCTTCACAGTCCATTTTCAGTGACTGGAATAATATTGGATATTTGTAAAGCAGCATCATAAGACGAGTTTTGGTAATTGTTACTTTAACCTAGGGATAAGAGTCCCGGGACTTATCCTAACTGGGAATTAACTGTATTTTGAGGTTTTAAATTTGTAAGCTAAAGTCTAGAATCCTCTAACCATAGATGTCATTTTGTCTAATCATTTGACTCTAATGGTTTCAGTGTGACCAATGATATCAACTACATCTTATCTTCTTTCTTTGGATTTCTCTCATGTGTTACTCCTCCAGAAATTGCTTGATCTGTTGGTAGATAAAAGCAACAACTTGACAGTTGATCAACTTGAGAGATTATATTCCCTTCTTAGTCAGTGCATCTACCGCCATCGTAAAGACTATGACAAATCACAGCTGGTGGAGGTAAGTGTGTGTGTGTTTAGTTCATCCAGAGAGCGTGTACTTTTGCTTATCTTCAAGGAGAAAGAAGAGAAGGGAGCTAAGTCCATTTTTAAAAGATTCAATGTGTGGGAATGTTTTGCCTGAGTGTGTGTATGTGCACCACATGTGTGCTAAGTTAATTTTTACTAAGTAACTGAACAGTGCTGTCAAGATTTAAGATTAGGAAAATTGGGCACTGAGTCGGCTCAGGGGTAGTACATCAGTGTGAGAGTGTGGATGTGATCTCTTACACTTAAAGAAAAAAAAAATTACATTATGATACAGTTTAAAGAATAAAGCCCTTCTCTACCATTTTGTCTCAGTAAATAAGATAGCAAGTTCGTTGTCTGTCAAAACGTAGGTACTCATGGTTCTGGGTAGGTGAGTACATAGAATGACTGTCATCATTCTCTTCTCTCTAGTTTATTACTGGCTCATACCTCTGGGGCCTGTTGGTGTGGCCTAGCTCCACAATCCCTATCATTGGAGATCTGGGAGGGAGGAAGGGTTCAGGAGGTAGAAATAGAAGAATCAGAAGTTCTAGGTCATCCTTAGCTACATAGCAAGTTTAAGACTAGTGTGGGAAGTGTGTGTGCATGTGTGTGTGCATGTATGTGAGCATGTGTGTGTGCATGAAGGTAGGAAAGACAGTGAGGCCTGTCTGCCACCCACTAGGACACTAGTAGTTGGAAAATAACTTTAAAATGTTTGTTTTGATCAGTTCTTGTCCTGTAAAAAGCCAGAGGGACAGCACTTGTCCTTCAGCTTATGGGCTTTAAACACGGACCTTTCCTTTTCTGTGGCTCTGGACCACAGGGAAATTCCTTCCTCCAAGGAGCTTCTGTGTCTTTTCTTATATTTGACATATCTAATCTGTGCTCCTGCTTTTCACTGTCACCTTAGCAAATGTAGTTCCACATCTACTCACTGAATTGCTCACACCTGTCCACTGAGTGGGTTGAACAACTTTGTTCTTTGTTCATTTATTAGTTCATATGGTGGTCTAGCTGTGAAATATTTATCAAAAATCTCCAGTACCAGATACTGTGCTAGGTGTTTGGGATGCTAAGCACGAGGAATTTCCTCTTCTAAAGGAACATTTCCAATGTTAAGGATATTAAAGATTTATGTGGAGAGGACATGGTTATTTTTGGTGTGTAATAAGGACATTAGATTTGTTGTCTTGCAGTACTGGGAACTAAACATCAATCAGGCCTTGCTTAAGCTAGGCAAGCATTCTACCCCTGAATTACACCTTTAGCCTTAGGAGCATTAGATTCCTATCAAAACAAGATGACTGATTAGGACACTCACTTGCTCCACCGCACAAGAACCAGAGCAACAGGTATATAGCTGCATACTGAGGTGAGTGACATGGAAGAATGCTGGGATTTAGTAGCAAAAAACCCAGAAGCTTTAGCCAGGTGGTGGTGGTGGTGGTGTACCTTTAATCCCAGCACTGGGGGTGGGAGGGAGAGGCAGGTGGATCTCTGAGTTCAAGGCCAGCCTGGTCTACAGAGGACAGCCAGGATTGTTACACAGAGAAACCCTGTCTAAAAAACAAAACAAAAAACAGAAGCTTTGTAAAAATCTAGAGAACAGGCTAGTTGCAGGCATAGCAAGAAAAGTAAAATAATCTGTCACCTATTCTCCAGTTCCACAGCCTAGCAAGGAAGAGTCTCCATTAGCAGGAGTAAAGGGGAAGGGAATCCCAGCAAACTCTCGGTGCAAATACTGGCAGAGACCGCCACTGGAAAGTTATGTGGCCCCTGAGACTTTCAGCCTAAACAGGAAAAAACCTAAAATCTTAAGTTTGGCTCCAGAAAAAGGAGTTTACTTACTCCTCTCCTAGTAACTACCAGAGTGCTGTAACCAGGAGCCATCCTGAGAAGGGACCTATTTTCTGAATTCAGACTGCTCTAGGGGAAGAAATCCCAGTGTATTCTTACCTCTGGGACCCCACATACATTTCTCTGCACTGGCTCCTCTCATATGTTATGTCTCTTATTTTCAGTAAAGATCCTTGTGGGGGTCTGCCAGAGTCCACCTCCGACCTGTCGAAGGGTTCTTGCGGGGAGGAGAGAGGAATGAGGAAATGATAGAAAGAGACACAGGATAGCTTCAGGAGGGCTCTGGGTCGATACCCAGCCACCTCAAAGTTTATTCCAAAGGGTTCTTTAGACAATGCCAAGGAGCGAGGAATGTGTTTGTTTTTTTAATCTTTTGGGGGGGGGGCTTGCCACCTAGCTCCCAAATAAATCACACACACGGAGGCTTATTCTTACTGCCCAGCCTTAGCTTTGCTTATTTCTTGCCGGCTTTCCTTAACTTTACCCGGCTACCTTTTGCCTCTGGGCTATTCCCGTTCTTGTCTGTAAATCTTACTCTTACTCCATGGCTTGCTGTGTAGCTAGGTGGCTGCCCCCTGGAGTCCTCCTTCCTTCCAGATTTCTCCTATATATACTGTCTTCCTATCAGCCCTGCCTATCCTTTCACCTGTCTTGCTGTTGGCCATTCAGCTCTTTATTAGACCATCAGGTGTTTTACACAGGCACAGTAACACAGCTTCACAGAGTTAAACAAATATAACATAAACCAAAGTAACACACCTTAAAATAGTATTCTGCAGTACAAGACAGCCAGGGATGTTACACAGATCATGTTGGTTTGATTTTAGGGAGGTAAAGATGGTAAAACATACTGCAACTCAGTAAGTGTAATATATCCTTATGAGTAGAATGTAGGATAAAAAAGCTTATTTTCTCAGTAAATGTAGAAGAATTTTGATAAAATTCAATATTCATTATACTCATAAAAATTCTGTATAACTTCTAGGTGTTCTAGTTTGCTTCTTCTCTCTTACTATCATAAAATACTAAGCAAAGGCAGCTGGAGGTGGGTGGTCCTCTGGCTCACAGTGGTAGCCCATCATCAGGGGAAGTTGAGCAGAACCTACAGGAGAGTACTGTCTACTGACTGCTGCTGCCTCTTCTACCTAGGGCTAGTTCAGCTTGCTCTTATACACCCATGACCACCTGCCAAAGGTGGCACTCCCCCTACATCAAACAATAATCAAGCAAATGCCCCGTAGACATTGTCACAGGCCAGTCTGATGGGGGCAGTCCCTCAGTCTAGGTTCTCTTTGCTACAGTCTAGGTGACTGTAGTTTGTGCCAAGTTAACCAAATTAATCAGCACAATTGACTCCCTTTCAGCTTAAAAGAAAAACATCACTATTTATAATCTTTTCTTGTCCCCAGGATCTCAATGTTAATAGTAGTATCACATATACAGCATGGTATAACTTTAAAAATTCTTAAATTCCAACAGTTTTTTTTAAAAAGTCCAAGTTCTCTTTAAAAATTCAAAGTCTCTTAGCTGTTGGCTTCTGTAAAATCCAAAAGAAATTACATATTTTATTTCTAAAGTGAAGAACTGGGGTACAGTTAAAGAACTGGGGTACAGTTAAAGTCAGATCAAAGCAAACCCCAAATCCAGTGTAAATAGCTCAGTGTCCAACATCTGGGGCACATGATCTTCTGGGCTTTAAAGCTTCGGGTAGTCTCACCTCTCCAGCTCTGTTCTCTGGCACATACACTGCTTTGGGACTGTGCTTGACTACCCCACAGTCCTGGCATCTCCAATATGCTGGGTCACCATATAACTGAGGCTGCACCTTCACCAATGGTCCCTCCTGGGCTTTCATAGTGACAAGCGTCAGATGATTTCCATGACCCCTTTAGTCCTACAGCTCTCATGCCACCAAAAAACAGGAACGTGGGAGACTGTTAAAAGTTCACTTCACCAGTTGGAGGTGCTACCTGGGCCTGTAACTCTGGACCACAACTTCTGTGTGTTGACCCCAAAGAAGACTTCACCTCAGTGATGTTGGGCTCTTATTAAGCACAGCTGATTCTTCAGTCCCAGCTAACTACCATCAATTGTCCAGTAAAGGTTTCACCTCATTGGCTCTGATTTCCTGCTAATCACAGCTGATTCTTCAGCCCTAGCTGACCAGAAACCACACAGTCTTAATTCAAATATATCACAAAGATGCCCCCCATATAGAGTCCTTGAGCACAGAGGAACACTGCTTCCTGGTGAGTAAGCATCCAAATATGAGCCTCTGGGGGGTTCTGAAATAGAAATACCTAACAGTGAGATCAAGAGACTCTTAGAACTGTGTAGCAAGATCTAAAGACTATACCAGAAGACTGTTGGATGCATGATTTAGTAAAGCAGCAGAATACAGAAATTCAACTAGTAGCTTTTTTTATACACAAGCAATTAACGTTTGAAGAGTAACCAAGTTGGGTGGGGAGACTAGGAGTAAACTTAAAGAAGTGGAAGACCTCCATTATGAAAATTACAAAATACTGATTAAAAACAAATGACAAGACCCTCTATATTCATGGATTTGAATTACTACTCAAAATAATATGCTGATTCAATAAAATTTCTACCAAAATACTAGTGACATTACTCACAGAACTAGGAAAAAAAGTAATAAAATTCATATAGATGCACAAAAGAATGTAAATTGCCCAGTCTTGAATAAAAAAGAACAAAGCTGTAGACCACACAATAGTGATTTTTAAAATATACTACACTGCCTTAATAACCAAAACCATGTTATTGGCATAAAAACAGACATCAGAGACTAATGGAATAGTATAGGAAGCTCAGAAATAATTCTACACATCAACAGCTTTTTTCAAAGAAGTGTTAAAAATATCCTTTTTTAGAAAGGGCAGTCTCTCTAACAAATGGTACAGGGAAAACTGGATACCTACATGTAGTCTACTGAAGTCTGAAGCCTTATCAACCTACCTAAAAACACAAAACAAGTCATACACTGAAATGTAAGATCTCTGAGTGATGAAATACAGAGGAAACATTTTAAGATATTGGTGCAGGCAATGGTTTTTTGGAAAGGACTCCAAAAACACAGGAAACAAAAGCAGAAATTGACAATTAAGGTTACATCAAATGAAAAAGCCTTCTACACAGCAAAGGAAAAATTATCAACAGAATAAAGAGAAAACATTAACAATCAAAAGTAACCCAATTGAAATATAGGCAAATGATCTGAATAGACACTAACCAAGGAACAGATAGATGGCAATAATATACATAAGAATGCTCAATATCGCCGGGCGTTGGTGGCGCACGCCTTTAATCACAGCACTCGGGAGGCAGAGCCAGGCGGATCTCTGTGAGTTCGAGGCCAGCCTGGGCTACCAAGTGAGCTCCAGGAAAGGCGCAAAGCTACACAGAGAAACCCTGTCTCGAAAAACAAAAAACAAAAAACAAACAACAAAAAAAAAAGAATGCTCAATATCAGTCATCAGGCAAGTGTAAATTAAAACAAATGAGTTACCATCTCACTTCAGTTAGAATGGTAGTTTAAATTAGAAAAATATTAAATGCTAGCAGTGGTGTGGAGAAAGTGGATCCTTAGACACTGGTGGTGGGAATGTAAGTTAGTATGGCCACTCTGGGAAACAATATAGATATTTCTGGGAAAAAAAAACTTGTTGTTGGTTGTTTTTGCTCTTTTGGGAGGCCTGCCACCCAGCTCTCAAATAAATAACACAAAGAGGCTTATTCTTATTTATAAATGCCCGGCCTTAGCTTGGCTTGTTTCTTACCCGCTTTTCTTAACTTTAGATTATCCCATCTACCTTTTGCCTCTGGGCTTTTTCCTTTTCTTACTTCTGTAATCTTACTTTTACTCTTACTCCATGACTAGCTGGTCCCTAATGTCCTCCTCTCCTTGTTCTCTTGCTCTTTCTTCTTTTTCTCCCAGATTTCCCTTTCTGTTTATTCTCTCTGCTTACAAGCCCTGCCTATCCTTCCTCTTTCCTTGCTCTATTGGTTGTTTAGTTCTTTATTAGACCAGTCAGGTGTTTTAGATAGGCAAAGTAACACAGCTTCTCAGAGTTAAACAAATGCAACAAAAAGGAATGGAGCATATCATTGCATCATTAAACAGATGTTCCTCAGCATAAACAAATGTAACACATCTTAAAATAATATTCTACAACACAGACTAACTGAAAAGAATAGAACAACCAACCATATCATTGCTCTGTCGCTTTCCTGGGTTTAAATGAAACCAGAATATAGAAGAGACTGTAATTGTAGACTTACTCACCAGAGCCAAGGTTTGGAATAAACCCGTTACTATCCCCAGATAAAGTCACACACACACACACACACACACACACACACACACACACACACACACAATGGAGTATTGATCAACCATAAAGATTAATATAGTTTTGCTGTATAGAACTGGAGGGGATCATGTTAAGTAAAATGAGCCAACTACATAAAGACACAGTATGGAATGTTCTCTTTCATATGTGGAAGCAAACAAGGACATATACAAGTTCTAGATTACAGGGGAACTGGGTTGGATGCTCAGGGATTGGGTGGAGAGAAGAAGGGAAGATAGACACTGTTATGGGGTGCCTGGATATACCAAATGGAGTCTTTATTCACCTCCAGTGGAACTCTCCCAAGCAGATTAGTTTGAGGTTTTAAAGGCAAGAATGGCAATTGTGACTTATACAGAAAGGTGGTTTTGGACGTCTGCAGCAAGCAAGCATCATTTGCAGAAGCAGAGATGGAGCAGCTAAGTGGCTAGGCAGCTCTCATAACCTTGAGGTCAGGCTCGCACTGCATAGGAATTTATGGCTGATAGAGACCAGTTTATCGTAGGAATTTATGGCTGGTCTGAGTGACCACAGACCAATTTTTGCCCAATATAGTTTTAGCAATTAAAGTATTTTCAAGAATGCTTTCAAAAGACATCATAACTATATGTAGTTCAGTAGCCCTCTACAGACACGGTCAATTCATGATATATGTATATATGGAAACATCACAATGAATCATAATTGTATAATTAATATGTGCTAGTTATAATTAAATAAGATTGAAAACTTTAAAGCCACTAGAAAATAAGTTCACATTTGTTAGAATCAATGAGACAAAAAATATATGTGCACGTATATATACACACATACAAAAGTATATTCCAAAATATGCTGCACATGATAACTATATGCAGTTTTTAAAAAAAAGAAACACAACCAAACACAATGTGTTTGCTTTGATTGGATTCTAGACTGATGAAATTCAACCATATTTTGGGTTTTTTGTTATTGTTGTTTGTTTTTTTAGTTTTGAAATAGGGTCTTAGTGTGTAGCCTTGGCTGACCTGAAATTCTCAATTATTTCATAAACACATTCTATGAGTTTCATTTTTTCAGAGCTATATAAGTTATATAATATGTAGAAGCTTCCAGAAATAGAGAAAATAAAAACATTGCATACCCTGCCATCTAGAGAGTATGTAAGTGAGATTTATTGGGGATCAAACTGCCAAGGCCATCTCTGGGGTAGGCAGAGAGAAGAGCAAAATGGTGGGAAAGCAAACAGATTTAAGACAGTCAGCAGTGGGTGATCTGAGCTAATGCAGGCTGTCCTGATGGACCCAGAGCTAGGTGGTTAACCTTGGGAGGTTCCTGGAGGATTAAGATTCCTGGTGAACAGAAACCACTTTAGATCTGTTTTCCAGGAACCTTTAGGCTTGCTCACCTGACCACAGTCCTTCTGTTTACCTGGCCAGTGTCCCTCTGTTTAGTAGGACAGTGCCACCTTCACTGCCATTTTGGGGGAAGGGGGGGCTTTGGACCTGACAGTCATTTGGAATGTCTCCAGTGTTTTAAAATGCCTAACTGTCCGTAATATTTAGTATTAATATGTGAGTATGTATTTAAATTTTTGATCATATTACATATTTTGCTTTTTAACGTAGTATTTCCTCCCAGCAATATATCATAAGCCATTTAGTAGGAGTGATTTTAATTGATCATATAGAATAACTGATAAATCAATTAATAATCTGTTTAATATTCGTACAGAACCAGATTTTGTTGAAACTGTATAGAGGTAGAAAAGATATATTTGGTGCTTGCCTACTGTGTTGTCCTGGCTTTCCTGGAACTCTCTCTGTAGACCAAGCTGGCCTCGAACTCACAGAGATCCACCTGCCTCTGCTTCCCAAGTACTGGGATTAAAGGAGTGCACCACCATTGCCCAGCATATTTTTTTAACTCTACAATTTTTTTTTCTAAAAAATTTGAATGAATTGCATAGTCCTCTGAATGTGACTTGGAACCTTTGTAATCTAGAGGCCTGCTTTAGGGAGTGGGAGGATTGGTAGAGTGAGCAGTGAATGGTTTTGCTGGTGGTGGTGAGAGCGGCAGCTCCCTCCTCTAGCCTTTCTCTCTGTTCAGCTGGGATGGAAGGGAGGGATGTGGGAATAAGGTGCAGCTTCCAACGACGTTTGTCAGCACCTTTGCTACACTGAACACATTCCGTTTGCTTTAGTAGTTAGTGGGTGTAAGGAGTAAGGGGAGGGTCCAGATTCTGGCCTGAGTTTGCTTGTGTATTTCTTCTGACGTGGGGTGTGCTGGTGCACTCCGGCTTGGGCTACATAATTCTTAACCAGCCGAGGCTACCTGCTGAGCTTCTCTCTCAAACAAAACAACAAAATGAAATTCTGATCTTGCCACTTAGTGGCTGTCAAATGATTTATTTTCTTCTGTGCCTCTCTCAGGTTGGTTTGTTTTTAATGGATCTTATAATAAAACCTTTCTAGACTCCTTCAACGTTGCTGTAGGAATTAAGTAAAATTATATATATGTATGTGCACTTCATATGGACATGAACATGTACCTTATGTACCTATTAGATTTACTTATATAAAGATGTTTGGAATATATTTCTTAGTGCAGTATATAGCGTCGTAAGTTATCATTGAATGATGCTATCTTTGCCATCCCCATTGCCAAAGAATAAAATAAGAAGTACTTAGAATTGTCTAGGGCAGATGGTTTTACAGTGGAGCTGTAAAAATATTCAAATTTGAACTTGTATCTCAAATTCTTTGTCTAAAAGTTTAATTTAATGTGAATCTTTGATGGCGAGGAATTCCTTTGTCTTCCATAGTGGTTAACATGTACTTCTTTCTCTTACAGGAGATGGAAAGAACAGTTCATATGTTTGAGACATTCCTATGAACTTGTCAAGATGAGTGGTTTATCCTCTCCAATCTGCTCCTGATGAGCAGTCTTCTGAGCCATTCACTTTCAGATGCACCAATTATGCGCAGAGCCTTGGTGTAAAGTGCTCGCTCACTCATTCTTTCTCTGTTGAATTTGGTGCTATTGTCTCAGGTACCTGAAACCAACCAGCCTACAAGAACCAAACAAAACTTCAGAAACATGTTGTATTTTCACAAATAAAAAATACAACCCCACAGCTTGGAGATTCTGGTGCTACAGAAACTGCTTTCGCTCTGCCCCTCTCTTCTGCACTCTTGGAGAGTCTCTTAGGGAGCAGACCAGCAAACCGGAGGGAACTGGATGGGGCAGTTCTACCTGTGCTGAACTGGTGGAAACCGTGGGCGACCTGCTTTTCCTTTTTCTTTTTTCCTCTTTTCTATCTCTGATCATATCCCACCCCCACCCCCACCCCAGGTAATGGACTAAGACCTGTTTTAGAATTGGCTATGGTGTACTCTGTTGGACATCTGAAGAAACTGGGTGAAATTAGGTTAGGCTCTTTAGAACTGCCTTTAATGTGCCTTTTATTCATTTGAGAGAGATGAGGCTTAATGCATCGATGGGCTCATTTGTAGCAAATTAATTAGAATGTTTTCTTTGGTCACAACCTTGAAAATAAGTTTTGATACTCACTGTCGTTAAGAGACAACAGTATTCTGTATTAAATGCCTGTCTTGTTCTCAAAACAATCAAGATGCTCAGTAAGCCACGTGATGTGCTAGTTGTCAAGCTTTCCTGTGGTGTGTTTCTAGTTGAGAAACACATACTAAAACAGCAACAAATGATACACAGCCCACAAAACCCCACGTACTTTTCTGTATTGCTGACAATGATGACCAGAAAATAAATAGTTGGTGGCCATTCTTCTGTCAGATGCAATTTAATAGTTATTCATGTTTGAGTTACCAGAGATATGGTTTTCATGTGTAGTCAATTGTTACTGTTTTGTTTTAAAGCCAGGACTTGCCAAATGGACAGAAAAGAGGAATTTGTCAGAAACTCTGTAAAACTCATTTTCTGTGTAACTGCAAGTGAGCTCTGGTATGTCCTTGAATAACAGTGTTAACATTTAAACCCTGTCCCGTGCTCACATCTTCACAATGCTTCAGTTTGATTGGAATCATTTTGGATCTCGTTGAGTGATTTCTGTGGATTGTACTTACCTGAAAATAATTATGGGTTACTAATTTTACAAAACTTTCTAAAAATTTGGAAACACAGTCTAGGCAGTTGCAAAGAGGCAAAGGGAATGCAGTGACATTTTTTATGAGATAATTTTTAAACAAAACACAAAAAATTTTGCAGACAAATTGGCTTGCTATATTCCTTTATTATAGCCGTTAGCTGCAGGTGTGTCTTTCCAATATATGCAACACATATTTGGGTTTTAATTAGGGCACGTGGTTGAGGACTACTGCAGAGATACTGAGCTACCTCAGCTGTTTGTTTTTAGTCACCACCAGTGTTTACAGGGTCCTGTAATCACTCTGCCACCGTTGACACTCGGAAGCTAAGGTGCTTGTCTCCTTGCCTGTGGCCGTGGTGGTGTGCAGAGAGCTCGCGCTGGCCTCAGCTACTGCAGTGCTCCCAAGTGCTTCTTTCGTGACCTTCACATTCACCGTCTTGGAGCTTAAGTTTTAAAGGAACGGTCCTTGTTTCTTTATACCTGGTCTGAGGTTTTCATGATATTTAGTTAGTCATGTGATTCAAGATGCTACCATGTAGACACACTGTATTTTTAAGGTGGGCAAGTGTGATTAACGATGAACCATTTTAAAAGGGAGGTGATTTGAAACCTCTAATTTGATTATTGGGAGGATTTTCATGCTTTCTTTAGTATTTATTACCATCATACCAGTGCAAACTATTTTACTGTCTAATACATTAGCATTTTGTATTTTGATGGAAATTGTTACAGAATTTAAAGATTTGATGAAATAAGATGTAGCAGATTTTTTGTAGCGAGTTTCTGGTAAAAGGGTTTTTGCAAGTCTCAGGTTCTTGCTGCGCTATTTTCTTCTTTCGTATTTATTCCAGTTTCTCTACTTCAGAAGCATTCTGTTCAAGTAACAGCAGCACTTGTGAAAGGAGGAAAACCGCACATGTTCTAAGTAGGTTTCCCAATCTTGCACGTGAATTAAAAGACGTTAGCCATCAGTGAGTTTGACAAAGGAAATTTATTTATGTATGGCATTAAAAATGCTTTCAAAAGATCACGTCTTCGTTTATGTTTCCCCTTGATGTAGATGGAGAAATCAGAGGCAAACTCAGTACAGGACTGCCACTTTGAACAGTTTAGGTCTTAAGGACAAAGCCAGTCTCATGCCAAGGGGGAGAAATGAGCTGAAATTGCACCAACTCTTCAGGCCCCTTTCCCCCCAAAGAGAAACATACTATACCAGTTTTACAGATATCTGGTGGTTCTATAGATTAAAGCAGCTTGTGAAATTATCCAAGTCGACTCAGTTTTGTTTACCTTTCTGTAAAGTTCATAATTTTTGCTGTATAGCATTGGCAAAAATAATGTACAAATTGACCTCTGTTCTTACTTCCTATGTGAGCATTATAAGTGATAAGCTCCTGTGTAAAACCTTGCTCTCAGATGAATAAATTATGTATCCCAGCCCAGCCAAGCAGAAGTTCATGCTCAGCTGTGGGGACCCTGGGAGCTTCTTGAAGATGATTGAACTACATTAGGTTTGAAACTGATGGCTGTGGAATAAATTGTATTTTCAAGCTTGAATCTTACCTGTGATTAATTTTTTAATGTCCTTTCATGACTTGATTTTTCTCATATGCCAATGTATTTGTAGGTTTACTGGATTTTATTTTTAGGGAGTGGGGTGGTAATTTCTTATCTTCCCTTATTTTGATTAAGTTGGTTCAGCTATGGTGCTAATCAGTAGGTTTTTCAGTGTCAGGTCCCGTAGCTGAATGCCATTGCTGTTATAATTATTATTTGTAACCATATTGGAAGCTTGAATTCGGGCTTGTACCTGCATCTTTTATATTTTGTACATTTGGTTGTTTAGACTTTGGGAATCCTATTTGGTTTTGGTCATGTATGTCTACTTTGTAGATTAAGTAGACTTCATCAACTATGGTCTATTTTGGGTTTGTAGTTTAATTTAGAATTGTGTTAAATTGATGTTTTGCATTTGACTTTATTTTACTTTAGTTTGGAGTAAATTATTTAATTTTTGAATTCTGGAATTTGAACATTTACTGTAATTTGTAATATAACTGCTGTGAAATACTTGAATAAAGATGATAAGAAAAACATGTCTTTCTTTAGCATGATTGTGAGTGCTGTTGGCTGCACATGCAGGGCTGCTTTGCTTTCGGAAGGAAGTAGTTTTGCAGAGAATGCATGTTGTGCTTAGTAAGTCCTCCCCAAAATCTTGATATGTATTTCTTTGAGATTTTAAGTATGCCGCTGGATTTCTTAGCAGAAAGGCTTTCTTTTTCCCCATTGAGAGAGTATAGTTTTAATCTAATTGGATATTATATTGTCTAAACTATGTTGGACAGAAGCCAAGTAGATTACTTCAAAAATCTGTTTTTACATCTGAATGTTCATTTTAAAAAAGACCTTAAAATTGCTTTTGGGGCTCAATCAAACTTTTAGAACTTTGGAAATGAAGTTGAATTTTATTTATCCAGTTTTGGTTTCCATAGGAAACTACAGTAAAGACAGAGATTAATCTTGATCTAACTGTTTCATGCTCTCTCTATACTTTTAGATCTGAAGTGACCTTTTGACTTTTTTCTTTAAATCAGAATTCCCTCTCTTACCCTCCAAGTATGTATGTGCTTGTTACCTCTCAGGCACTGTGCTAGGCAGACTTCATTAACTGTGGTCTGGTGTGGGATAGACAGACGGTATGTTCTATCCTTAAGTAGCCTCTACTCTGCTAAGGGAAAGGGGAAACAAAGTAAACACCAGTTAATGGTACTCTGTTCTTTTTAAGAGCTGATCTTGGCATTATGTAGTTTGGTTGATTATCACGATCGAAATCTCACTTGGGATGCATTTATTTTTGGAGATGGTTTGGAGGGGTTTGAATATAGACACTCTTTTTGTTCTTCCCCTTTACGCTTTTAGCTCGAATTTCCTCCCAGCTGCCCACTGCATTGTAGGTTAGAACTCAGAGGGAACTAATGTTCTTGGGAGACTTTCACAGCCATCTCCCTCTCTCCTTCTAGGAGCACAGTTATCTTCGGAATGCTGGGGAGTGATGGAGTCAGGCTTTCTCCTGCTTTTGACTTAATAGCGACTGTTGATGCCAAATGAGCGCCCACTATTTCCCTGATAGTGCTTTTTCTTCGAAAAGCATGTCTTGGCTGTGTAGGGCCCCTTGGAGGTGTTAATATGGCAGGCCCCAAAGACTGCACATCAAGCATCAATTTTTAAGACACCCTGATTTTCTTTTTCAGTATCATGTGTTGGGGTGGGGATACATGTGTGCCATGGTGCTCTTGTGGAAGCCAGAAGGTAACTTGGGAGTTGGTTTTCTCCTTCCATTCTGGGATTGAGGAGTTGAATTTGAGTCATCAGGTGTGTGTGGCAAGCACTTAGAGCTGAGCCATCTCGCTGGCCCAAGACATCCTGGTGTTCTTACTAAAATTGCTCTAATTAGAATTCTATCACTGCCTAGAGCTCTTTCAGATGACTGACAGAAGCAGTAAAACTTGCAGGAAAGAAATCCTGTAGTAGCTGATTCCTCATTCGTGGAGAGCTACAAGACAGAGAACACAAAGGAAGATGGGGCTCTAGAGTGTTGAGTCTCAATTTTTGGGTCGTGACTCCCTTAGGGCCAAACACCTCTTCCACTGGGGTTGCCTAAGACCATTGGAAAACACAGATATTTACATTACAATACATAACAGTAGCAAAATTAACAGTTGTGAAATAACAATGAATTTTATGGTGGGGGGTCACCATGGGGAACTTCATTAAGGGTTGCAGCATTAGAAAGGTTGAGAACCACTGCCGTGGGATGTCTGTGTGCTGTGAATATGCGTTGTTTTGATCAGTTGATAAATAAAGCTGCATTGGCCTATGCCTTAGAGGCAGGCAGGAAATCTAATCATACAGAGATAAGAAAGGCGAGGAGGGAGAGACACCAGCCGCCGGGAAGGAGCCACAAGATGCCAGCAGACCGGTAATGCCATGGCCACGTGGCAACTTATAGATTAATAGAAATGGGTTAAGTTATAAGAGCTAGCTAGCAAGAAGCCTAGTGCCATAGATCCCACTATTGGTAATTAATATAAAGCCTCTGAGTGATTGTTTTATATAAGCAGCTGCAGGGCCGTGGGGGCCGTGGGGGACCTGAGAAACCTTCCAGCTACAAACCACTGAGCTAGAGAAAAATGTAGCTAAAGCAGAGGATAAAAAGCTGTGCTTTCTGTGTGTTGCTGATGTGTTTTATGACTTGAAGACATGATCGGAGCCTAAGTCTTTGTCCTACTAATCATCTATTGGTGACATGGAGACCTTGGGTCCAGACAGGTGTGCACAACACAAATCTCTTAGTGTCACACAGCACCACAAAGTAATTGTTAGCGAGATGCTTAGTAAAAAGGGGTGGGCAAGAGCATCCCATGCAGAGGAAACAGGACAGTGAGTTACAGAAGATATGTGTGGTGGTGGTGGTGGTATACACTGTAATCCAGAACTTGGGGAGGCGGAAGCAAAAAGACCAGGAGTTCAAGGCCATTCTTGGCTATAAAGTATATTTGAATCTCACCCGAGCTACATGTAAACCCTGTCTCAAACAAAAGAAAAGCAAAAGGCACAGACACAGGCACGTGTTAGGTTTGGGTCACCACGACCCGTTCTAGTTTGCTTTAGAACAAAACAGAGGGGAATGGAGTGTTAGTGTTAGAAGGACTTCACGTACCAGTTTTTATTTTGGGTCAGAGATGCTACAGGGCCCAAATAGAGAAAGGTATAGTAGAAAGACAAGAATGAAAGTTTCCAAGAAAGGGGCACAATTCCCAGAAGCCAGTGACTAGATGTTGGCATTGACGGACTTGAGTTGCTCCTGGTTTCTGCCTGGGTCATCAGGTAGATTAGTCGTCACACAGGATGGGATGAATTAGAGTGAATGCAGTATTATTGGACACGGTGACATCCAGGTCCAGTAGACATTTAGATAAATACAGTATCCAAAGCTTGGAACGGTTTGGAGCTGCAGACTGTGGAGGTTAGCTGCCTGCAAGTGTTTGCTCAGACCACAAATATGGAGCCTCACATAAGCAGTGCTTTCAGGGCAGAAGGAAAGTAGAGGGAAAATGTGTTCAAACAACAGGTAGACGAGGCCTGAGGACAGATACTGGTAACGCCTAATCAAAAGGGCCCCAGTGAAGAGTGGTGTCGGGGAGCTCAAGGTGAGACAGCCTGAGCTCCAAACACACCACTATCAGATGCTTCTGTGGAGGAGGTGAGATCCGTCTCTATTACAAGGGTGTGTGGCAACTTGGAGATCCTTAATACTTCAAGAAAAAAAAAAGTTGTGGAATATTATTTTAACTCTACAGAGATGTGTTACATTTGTTTATGGTGCAAATTATTTTAACTATGTGAAGGTGTGTAACATTTGTTTCTGCTGCCTTTGTTAACAATGTAAAGTTGTGTTACATTTGTTTGCGCAGCATTAGTTCCATTATGTAAAGATGTGTTGCATTTATTTCACCTTGTCTGCCTAAAGCACCTGATTGGTCTAATAAAAAGCTGGACAGCCAATAGCTAGACAGAAGAGGGATAGGCAGGGCTGGTGAGCAGAGAGAATAAATAAAGAACGAGAAAAGACTGAAGAGAACCATCGGGAAACAAGAGGGACGTGCCTGGGATTGGAAGCCGGGCAGCCACCAGCCCACCAGACATGGAATAGATACATAGAAAGAAAGAAAGGTAAGAAGCCACAAGGCAAAAACACAGATATAAGAGAAACAGATTAAAATAAGAGCTAAGATAAAGCTGAACATTCATAACTAATAAGTCTCCGTGTCATGATATGGGAGCTGGTTGATGGCCCAAAAAAGAAAGCCTGCTGCAAAAGAGCATAATTATAGAGGGGCGCCGTTGAGGATAGGATTTTGTTAAACAGGGAAAAGCAACATGCTTGCACATCAGGGCTGGAGATGGTGGTGGAGTTGGCAAGGAACCGACAAGGATAAACCGAAGAGGACAGTCACAGGCAGGTACTTGCTGAAAGTCAGAAAACTAAAGAGCACACCGTAGACGTGAACTCCGGGTTTCTGACGGAGTGCCCGGTTATTCCCCACTGTATTGTAGTGCCACAAGAGGAGAGTGGAGGCTGAAGATGGGAACCCTCTTAACATCATCTCCCTAGGATTATGGGAGTATGCCACCAGACCTTATTATTTATTTATTTATTTATTTACACACACACACACACACACACACACACACACACACACACATATATTTGGTTTTTGGAGATAGGGTTTCTCTGTGTAGCTTTGGAGCTTGTCCTGGATCTCACTCTGTGGCCCAGCCTGGCCTTGAACTCACTGAGATCTGCCTGGCTCTGCCTCCCGAGTGCTGGGATTAAAGGTGTGTGCCACTACCGCTCGAATAGTTTTTATATTGATTGTTAAAATTATATTTTGGGTATATTTGGTTAAATTTCTTAAAAATAGGCTGTGATGATAATTGAGTAAGGTGTTTGCTATGTAAGCATGAAAATCAGAGTTCAGATTATGAGCATATACATAAAATGCTGAGTGTGAGGGCATGCCCCTGTAATCCTTGGACCAGAGAGACAGACAGACAGACAAAGGGATTCCTGGGGTTTGCTGGTCAGCTAGTTTAATCAAATCAATGAGCTCCAGGTACAGTGACCTTTCCCAAAAAATAAGATGGGATGGGATTAGAGAAGACAATTGATACCAACCTCTGGCTTCCATGTGCATACACCCCACAAAATACAAATTTATTAAGATAACTTTCCCCCTAATTCTTTATAAAGTGGTTGTTATATTTTTAAAGTGTAGCTTGCATTATATTTCTGTTGGGTAGCACTGATTTAGAGACATAATCAGGTTCCAGTATTACCACATAATCAGGTTCTAGTATTACCTGATTTTATTAGTTTTTGCAAGCTTGCTGCACAAGTGGCAGCGTGCTCTCTTGTTCGGGCACACAGCGCCTGGTTCCTTGTGTGACGTCACCCGTGACCGGTGTTCTAGTCCTGGATACTGTAATTGATGGGTTTAGAAAATGAGTTCTGATGTAGTCACTGCTTGCCCATTTATCAGTGGAAAAATGGGAAGAGAAGCATCTCTTCTTTGTCACTGCTGGTTGGCACAAGCTGTATAGGAAAGATGGAGATTGATGCAGTGGTTCTCAGCCTGTGGGGCGTGACCCCTTTGCGGGTTGGAATGGCCCTTTTACCAGGGTCGCCCAAGACCATTCGTTGGAAAACATAGATATTACATTATGATTCATAACAGTAGGAAAACTACAGCTATAAAGTAGCACTGAAGATAATTTTATGGTTGGGGCATGGTCACCACAACCCGAGGAACTGTATGAAAGGGTCACAGCATTTGTCATCTAAGAAATAAAGCTTGCCTGAAGATCAGAGGACAGGGCCAGCCACAGAGTTAAACATCGAGGCCAGGCAGTGGTGGCACACGCCTTTAATCCTAACACTCGGGAGGCAGAGATCTGTCTGGATCTCTGAGTTCAAGGCCACACTGGGCTACATGAGAGTGGATCCAGGCTAGGAGAGAAACAGAGCCAGGCAGTGGTGGCACGCGCCTTTAACCCCAGTTTTTGGGAAGCACACACGCCATTAATCCCAGCACTAGGAAATGGCTGGGCGGGGAAAGGCGTATAAGGCGTGAGGAGACAGGAACTAGAGCTTCTCGGCTGAGGCCTTCAGTCTGAGGGTTCGTGGAGATGGCCTCTTCTCTTTTTGGCTGAGGAGTTGGTGAGGTGAGAAGCGGCTGTGGCTTGTTTGCTCTGGTCTTTTAGTTTTCACTCTGATATCTGTCTGGCCCTGACTTTTTATTATAAGACCATTTAGGACTCGTGCAACACTCTCCAATAACAAAAACTAAAGCTACAAGAGAAGTTGTACATGCAAAACACAGAGATACTGCTTCACTTGCAAACAGGTTCCTGACCAGGCAGGGACATGGGTGGAGAAGGGGGTGGGGTGGGCAGAGGGAGAGCACTGTGGTGGGAGAGGGGCAGGGAGAGAGGCAGGGAGGTGTCTTCTCTGAGCATAAATCTACAGGCGAGAGTGGGCCGTCGGGAAATGCCCGTGGCCCTTCTGGTTGGTGCTGGCTGTGCTGGCGTGGTGGTGGGAGGCAGAGCCTAGACTGTCTACCTGTCCAGCCGCTAATGCCTGGCTCTTTGGGTATCAGCAGAGAAAGAGGGTTCACGACAGAAGATCGAGGACAGCTGGGTCACCAGGCCAGAGAGGAAAGGAGGTGGGTACTCCGTGGAGTCCGCTATGGAAATTAGGAGAAGCTGGCTCCTTCTGTTCATCTAGCTTCCTTTTCTCGGGCTGGTCCTGTCCATCCTGCCAACCTCTCCACCCTAACAAGATGCCCGTAAGACTGGAGAACAGATACAGAAGCAGGGGGCCTCTCGCTTCTGTTGAGCAGGCACAACAGGAGATGCCATGTCTGCTTTCTGCTTTTCCCAGCTGCCTGGGAACCCACAGTCACGAGGAGGATGGGAGCAGACTGTTCCAGGGAAGAAGGGGCCAGGAGGACAGTGGTGAGGGTCTGGCTGACGCCAAGGATAGAGCATGTGCATGCATTCTGGGCAGAGGGGCAGGGTGAGCACAGGTTCTGGCGGCACTGAAGCTTTTTGGGTGTCTGTCGGGGGTAGGTGGCATGGTGATACCACATTCACCACATTGTTGCCAGGGAACTCAGATTGGGCCACACAGTGATTTTCTTGTACGACACGGCACAGTTGATTTCTGTGATGTTCTTGAATGCTTCCTCTGTATTGTTAGGATCCAAGGCTGACATCTTGGTGAAGGGCATGCTGTTCATTTCTGCAAAGGCACAGGTTTTGTCAGTGGGCATAGCCCGCAGGTGGTGCGTGTCACCCTTGTGGTACCCGTAAGCCTAATGACAGTGTTGCTGTCTGCCTGGTGCCACAGCTCCTTCATCCAGTGCTCCATGTCTTGTGCATCATGTGCATGGCTGTATCATGTACCAGCGGTGCAGCTGCTGCGCCAGGGTCGTATGTGAAGGTGATGGCCAGGTAGTGCCCCTGGGGGACAGCGTCTCCGATCTGAGCCTTGATGGTCTCGCCATCTGCCCAAACGCTTCATGTGGCTAACTCCACACCAGTGAGAATCTTGCTCTCTAGGTTTAACTTGTTGCAGGTAAAGCATGGCAGACAACAGGTGATGTTTGCCAACACCTGAGTCCCGGAAGAGCGCCACTTTGAATGGCTTAGTCATGCTCCTCAGTCTAGGTCACCATTGTCCTCCTAGCCAGTTTTAAAAGTCTGTGTTATCCCTCTGTCAGCCATAGCCTATGAGTTAGTTTTCTTAGTCTTTATGAATGAATTCATAGACTTTAAACATACAAGGTGTATTTATTTTTTTATTTTTAATGATATGTCTGTCCGTGTTTCTGTGTGGGTACGTGCCCATGAGTCTAAGTGCCTGTGAAGGCCAGAAGAAGGTGATGGATCCTCCAGAGTTAGAGTTAAGGGGGGTTGTGAGCCCTACCCACTCCTTATGGGTGCTGAGAACTGGTCGTATACTTTGCATGAGCCATATGCCTCCTAACAGTTGAACCATCTCTCCATACCCCAGGATGGTCCAGGTCATTACTATTATTGTTTGTTGGTGCCAGAATGTTCCCATTTGGCAATGGTAATCATTTCAAGTTAGCTTCTGAGTCCAACCCTGGTTGTCTCCTGTTAGTTTTAATCTCTGTTGCATCTCTATGGCGGTGACATCCCCTCTTTGTCCAGATACTGGCAATTTAAAAGGTTTCTAATGTGTTTACATGTGTATATCTGCACGAGTTTATGTATATCATGTGCACGCCGTGTCTCTGGAGGCCAGACAGCATCGGATCCTTCGGAACTGGAGTTAAGGCACTTGTGGGTGCTGGGCACTGAACCTGGGTCCTCTGCAAGAGCAGTTAGTCTTTTAACTACCGAGCCATATCTCCAGCCCCAGATATCGGCAGCTGTTATCTTTATGTTTTGTTTCCTGATCAGTATGTGAGTGTCCATCCTATGGATGCATGTGCATGTACATGTGTGGGATGAGTGTGCACATGAGTATGCCCACGTGGAAGCCAGAGGTCTACATTGGGCATCATTCCTCAGAGGTAGGGTCCTTCATTAGGCCCTGACTTACAGACTAGCAAGCCTGAAGGGTCTGCCTGTCTGTCTCCCCAGTGCTGGGATTTCAAGCTCACCACTCCACCCTGCTTCTTACGTGGGTACTGGGTACCAAACTCAGGTCCTTGGGCTTGGATGGCAAATATTTTTTGACTGAGCCATCTCTCCATCTTTTTCATAAAAATAGTTTTGTTCCCCCCAAGGAAATTTTTATTTTCTGACTTCTGCTTTTAAGTATTACTTTTCTTCTACTTTGTTTGTTGAGCTGAAAGATGAGCTCATTCATTGGAAACCTACCCTCTTTTCTAATATAAGCATTTAGTGTTAACTCTTAAGCTTTGTTTTAGCTGCGTCTTACACATCTTGACATTTTGCATTCTTTCAGTTCAACATGTTTCTCCTTTCCCTCAACTCGATTGACTCCTCCTTCAAAAACTTTAAAGTATTTCTGTTACTGATTTCTCAGTTAATCCCGATATGGCCAAAGAAACACACTCTATATGATTCTAATTATTTTAAATTTATTCTGATTTGTGGCCAGAAGTAGGGTGTTTCTGGGCAAATGTTTTTATGAGCCCCTGGGAAAACAATGCATTTGGTTGTCTTTAGGAGGAGTGTCTTCTAAGTGCCTAATTGATTACCATGCTGTTTGGGTCTTTCGTACCCTTGCTGATTTTTCTGTCTATTCCTATCCGTTACTGGGAGAGGTGTGCTGAACTCCTCAAATGTAATTGTGGATCTGTCTGCCTCTCCCTTTGGTTGTATTGCGTTTTGCTTCCTGTATCTTGAAGTGCCATTGTTGGTTGTATCACATTTAGAACTGTTACGTGTTCTTAGCAAATGGAGCCTTTTGTCATTGTGTGATAGATACTCTTTAGTGAGCAGCGCAGATCAGGAGTCTGCTTTGCCTGCCATTCATATGCTTACCTCCCCCATCCATCCATCCATCCATCCATCCATCCATCCATCCATCTATCTATCTATCTATCTATCAATCATCTACACACAATATATATATATATATATATATATATATATATATATATATATATATATATATATATATATAGTTTCAAGATAGGGTTTGTCTGTGTAATCCTGGCTGTCCTGGAACTCTTTGTACACCAGGCTGGCCTCAAACTTAGAGATCTGCCTGCCTCTGCTTCCAGAGTGCTGAGATTAAAGGTGTGCGCCACCACTGCCAGGCCCCTCGGTCTGTTTTAAGGATGTATTTGAATGGTATTGTTTTCTCCACTGTTTTAAATTATACACCTAGCCTCTCATCTTTCCATGTATGGGTCATAATTGTAACCAATTTCATTTTAAAGCTCTAATTGGCTGCCTTTTTTTTTAATTAGTGACTCTAGAACTGCGTAACAACATCTCATTCTGTTAAATAGAATGGGTGTTTCTGGGAGCTGAGTGGAGGAGCGGATTCTGTAGGTAACAGAGGGATAAAGGAGGCAGAAATGGGAGGACAAGGCAGTTGCTCAGTGTCAGGTAGTTAGGGTTGGAGCAGAGACCTCATTTATTGTGTTTGCTCGGGCACACAGAGCCTCTTCTGATTGGTTGCTGGCCATCTCCGGGAGTTTTGTTTTTCTTCAAGCTTGTTCATTCGTTTTTAATTCTGCACTTACCTGCTTTGTCATTGTGTTTAATTACTCCGTACTTTGTGTAAGTGGTTTGCAGAAGTTTGCTTCAAAGCCGCGGCCTCCCATATAAATTTCACTCAGCATAGGTAATTTCTCCAATGAGGGGAAAATATGGCCGCCATTGTTCTAGGGCTAGACCCTGAAGTTTTCAATCCTGAAATTCAGATGAAGTAGCTAAATATGAATATTACCAAAAAACTAAAATAAACATACCACCTATCTACTTTCTGTCTCTGTGAACTTGAATGTTCTTATTTTATTGATCAGATTTTTTTTTTTATTTTATTCACTTTTGCTATATAGCCCAGCCAAGTCTGGAACTTGCTACATAGTTCATGCTGACCTTGAACTCATGTCTTCCTTTCCAAACCTCTTGAGTACTGGGATTACAGCAATGTGCCTCCATGTCCAGCCTGAATTTGACTCTTCTTGGATTTCATCTCCTCATTTCTCATTTCTCTCAGCATTGTGTCCTCAAGGTTTATCCCTGCTAACGCCCCTCAGGATTTCCTTCCTTGTAAAGTCTCAGAATATCCGATTATGTGGAATACACTACATTCTGTTTATCCACCCATCCTTCAATGGACATGTGGCTGCTTCTGTCTTTGGCTATTGCAGATAATGCTGTGAATATTCCTTGAAGTCCCTGCTTACATTTCTTTTATGGATATGTCCAAAAGTAGAATCACTGGATCATATGGTAGTTCCATTTTTAATTTTGCAAGGAATTACCATACTGTTTTCCTTAGCAGCCAAGCCATTTTTATTCCCACAGAAGGTGTACAGAGTTCTAACTTCTCCATAACCTCACTGACACTTGTTATTTTCTGGGTTATTTTTTGGGGGCGGGGTGGGGGAGGGGAAGGGGGCGTAGCAGCTGTGCTAATGTCATGGTCTAGTTTACAGTCAAAGTAATTATGCATATATGTGGATTTTATTCTGTTGTGTTTTCTATTTGTCTATTTTGGGTTATTTAGCTTTAATATTCCATTTTCATTTCTTGGGTTTCTGACTATCTCTGAACAACTTGTAGGGGTTTCTTTGATACTTTACATACTTTTCACAATTTACCTAAAATGAACCTTTTCCTACCGTATACAAAAATATAGAAACGTTCCATCCAAATGCAGTAGTGGTCATAGGAATTGCATTTACACACACTGGAAACTCCATCAGACAATGTTTTCCTTCAACTGTCACAAATACTTTTAGGAACTTAAGGGTAAAAATAATTTACTGAGGACTGGAGCCCCACATTTCCTCTAGGGCCGGTAAGAGAGAAAAACAGACAAAGGGGGCTGGTCATCAAGACTGATGACCTGAGTTTGATCCCTGGATCCCACGTGGTGGAAGGAGAGAACAGAATCCTGTAAGTTCTCATCTGACCTCCATCTGCACCACGGGGCGTGTGTGTGTGTGTGTGTGTGTGTGTGTGTGAGAGAGAGAGAGAGAGAGAGACAGAGAGACAGAGAGACAGAGACAGAGAGACAGAGAGACAGAGACAGAGAGACAGAGACAGAGAGACAGAGAGAGCGAGCAAGCATGCACACACAGAGATGAATGAATGAATGGATGAATGAATGAGTGTAATTTAAAGAATTTCTTTGAAGCAAGTCCAGTAAGGACAGATTCTTAGTTTTTCTTCATTGGAGAGTTTATTTCTGAAGGAAGTGTTCACTAGATGGGGGATTTGGGGATTGACAGTTGTGGTATTTCAGCATTTTCAGATGTTACTGCGGGGGGGCCTACAGAATCCATGGCTTCTGATACGAGATGCACGATGTTGATGAAGCTCAGAAGCCATAAAAGAACTTTGTCTGGACTCTTGGGAATGGCAGTTTGAGAAATATAGACTCAAATAGGTCTGAATAGGCATCCCAGGGAAGCTCGGATTGTGCAGGGCTTGCAAAGAGAGGAAGAGGAAGACAAAGGCAGCTTTTGCAGGTGTTTGAAAGAGAAAAGTGATCGGTACAGAAAAGTTAGCGCGGCAGGTGTATCCAGCCTTTGGACATTGCTGCCAGATGCACCCACGCAGCCATACTTGAGCATTGTGCTGCAGTAGCATTACAGAAAGACATCTCATCATGTTGTAAATGTACAATTTTGTCCTGGACCATGTCCGTAGCTATGCTTGGCTGCATTCATCCCGTGGGCCCTGGGTCAGGCACAGCTGTGGGGCCGAGTGTCACTAGATGGAGTAGTTACTTCTGTCCTTGCTGTAGCCAAAGGCCTGACAAAAATCAAGAGAGGGAGAGTGTATCTTGGCTCCCAGTTCAAAGGACTCCAGTCCACCATGGAGAGAAAGGTGAGGGTTGGGTGTGGCTTGATCCTTGGTGCCGACCATGAAGTGGAGAAAGGAAGTACTCTGCTGGCCCCTTCCCTTTCCCCTTTTTATTCTCTAGGGAACTCTAGCCCATGGGATGCCACACAGGGTGGGCCCCAGGTAAACCACTCTAAGAAATACCATCAACAGACATACCCAATGAAATGCCCCATTAATATCATAGGCATTTCTTTCTTTTTTTTTTTTTTTGGTTCTCTTTTTTGTTGTGTTGAGACGGGGTTTCTCCGTGGAGTTTTGGTGCCTGTCCTGAATCTCTCTATAGACTGGGCCGGCCTCGAACTCACAGAGATCCGCCTGGCTCTGCCTCCCGTGCGCCACCATCGCCATCCGGCTTCATAGGTATTTCTTAATGCAGTCAAGGCAGCAGTTGGACCTGACCATCACAGTAGGTCATACATTATTGATCTCCAAGCCTTTGCTAGGGAGAAGAATTATCTGTGGAGGTGACAGCTAGCTGTAACCTTCACTGTAGGATGAGGATTTTTTTTTTTTTTTTCAATCTGGGTCCAGTTCCAAAGTTCACATCCCCAGTCATGACGGCAGCTTGAGCTGTGTGTAACTCCTGTTCTCTTAATGCTCGTTCTCCCGAGGCTCTTTTGAAATGTTTCTTATTGTTGGGTTGGCTTTTTGGAGACAGGTCTCTGTCTAGACTGGCCTTGAGTTTGCCAGGTAATACCTTCAACCTCCCAAAGTGCTGGAGGTACAGGTGTGTGCCGCCGTGTCTGGCTTTGAAATGCTCTTTCAATTTGTTGATTTTATTTTCAATATTTCAAGTTGTCGTTTGAACTGTGGCTTATGTAGTACGCTGTTTTCTCTGGCTACTTCTAAAGACATTTTCTTGACATTGACTCTCAATCATCGTATCTGGGCATGCATTTCTGTAAGATTCTCCAGTCTGGGGTTTACTGATCTTTGGATCTGTAAGGTTAGGTACTCTGCCTGTTTGAGACATTTTTGGTCATTATTTCTTTCAGTTCTCTGTGCCAACATCTTTCTCTTCTCCTATTGGGGTTTCAGTGACATGGGTGTTGGATCCTTTTATATTGTCCTGAAAGTTACTGAGGCTGTGTTCATTTTTTAAGAGATTTATTTATGTGTGTCCGTTTGAGTGTATCCACATGTGTATATATGGGTGTGCATGCAGAGACCGGAAGAGGGTCAGGTATCCTTCTTGATCACTTCCTACTGATTCCCTTGGGGTGGGGTCTCTCCCTGAATCTAGGGCTTATGTTTTCTCCATTAGGCTGGTAGTCAGAAATCCCAAGTGGTCCTCCATCTCTACCCACCTTGGACCTGGGGTTACAGATGTCTGCAGGATGTCAGCATCTTACATAGTTGCTAGGAGTCAAACTCCAGTCCCCATGATGCTCAGTGAGTGCTCTAATTTTAACTGCCGAGCCACCTTTTTGACCCCTCTGTTCATTTTTTTTTAAAGACAGGGTTTCTCTGTGTAGCTTCAGTGCCTGTCCTGGATCTTGCTCTGTAGACCAGGCTGGCCTCGAACTCACAGAGATCCACCTGCCTCTGCCTCCCGAGTGCTGGGATTAAAGGTGTGTGCCACCACACCTGGCTCCTCTGTTCAATTTTTTTGTTTTTGTTTTTGTTTTTTGTTTTTTCGAGACAGGGTTTCTCTGTGTAGCTTTGCGCCTTTTCCTGGAACTCACTTGGTAGCCTAGGCTGGCCTCGAACTCACAGAGATCTGCCTGCCTCTGTCTCCCGAGTGCTGGGATTAAAGGCGTGTGCCACCACCGCCCGGCTCCTCTATTCAATTTTAATAAAGTTTTTTTTCTTTCTATTCTTCAGTTTTGAAGATTTTTTATTTTTATTTTCTTTAAATCATTTCAGCATCTGTACAACCCCCTGGTTGGTGTGTGTGTGTTAATTACCTTTCCTTTTGTGAGTTACTTAATGTATTCCTAACTCTTAAATGTCAAGTGATCTTGGATTGTGTCCTGGCCATTTTGAAAATCATCTATGAGATGCTGAATTTGGTTACAATCTTGTGGAGAGGGCTGACCTTTTTTTTTTTGTTTGTTTGTTTTTGTTTTTAGCAAACAATCAACCTGGTTGTGTTCAGACCAGAAGTCCTAGCTGGTTTCTGTGGCTGGGTTTCTATCATCAAAGTTATGTTTCAATGGCTTGGTAGTGCTTTTATGCTCCATCCCTTTGGTAAGCTAAAATGGCTCCCTGCAAGTTCACCCCACATGGTGAAGGGACATTGAAGATACAATTAACCATGAGATGGAGAGGTTGTTGGAGATCATCATGGAGCTATAGTGTAATCACATGGATACAGGAAATTAGATTCTTCCTACAGCTCCCAGGAGGAACACAGGTACACAGATGCCTTGTCTTAGCTCCTAGACCCTAATTCAGACTAACAATGTCCAGAACCATAAGACAATAAATGCATTCTCATGAGCTGTAGGGTTTATGGGAACTTTGAAGAGTAGCCACAGCTGTGTGCACACCCAGAGGGACCTGGTGGCAGTCATCCTCAGAGTTTAGATATGGATCGCGTTCTTTTGAGCCCAGCCAGCTCTCCACAAGCACAGCTCAGCATTTCATGCAGTCCCGTGGAGCACTCAGTTTCTCTTAACGGCCACTGCCGCTGCAGGGGGTGGATTCATTCCTGGAACTCGCCTGGCACGGGGTCTGGACAGTCTAATGAGAGTGTTTCTTCTGGGATTCTGGCTGCCACAGAGACTGAGCTAGGAGACAGAGAATGCTTGTCTCTGTCTCTGTGCTGGGGTCACAGGCATTCATAGCCATGCCAGAGTGGGGTTTTTTTGTTTGTTTGTTTGTTTGTTTGTGTTTCTTCTACATGAGTTCAAACTTGATCCGGTCTTCCAAGCTCTAACCCCCCTTCCCCTGAACCTCCCCTCTCAGTTGGTGATGAGATACACTTGGTCACAGAGAGCTTGGTGAGTGGGAAACGTGCAGAGTAGAAGCGCAGGTTTAGGAGAGTCACAGATGAAAACAGGAAAGAACGAGGCACGCTTGAAGTGTCAATCAATGTGAATACACTTCCCCCAGCCCTGCAGCTCTCTTCCCAAAAGAAGCCGCAAAGGAGGCTACTAGTTAGGTTGCTAGGACTGTCGTTTGTCTTCTGGATCTGGCAGAAGGACTTGGGTAACCGTTAGAAGGGCGAGGTAACCGTTGAGAGGAGGAATGCAAGTTGGGTGGCGGCGGCGGCGGCGGCGGCGGCGGCGGCGGCGGCGGCGGCGGCGGCGGTGCACGCCTTTAATCCCAGTGCTCCAAAGGCAGAACCAGGTGGATCTGAGTTCGAGGCCAGCCTGGTCTACAAACCCAGTTCCGAGATAGCTGGGATTCTGTTACACAGAGAAACCCTGTGTCGAAGAAAAAAAAAAATCAATAAAGGAAAAGAGGAGGGACGCATTTCTGAGAAGTGAACTCAGGGTGTAGCTGCTGAATTGGGAGACATTGGAAAGCATCAAAAACTAAAGGTTGTGACTTAAAGAGGAAACACAGGGCCTGTGGATGTAACTGTTCTCACCTAGCATGCATGAAACCCTGGGTCGGCATGTGCTCGTGATCCCAGGACTAGGAGGTCAAGGCAGAAGAGTCTGAAGTTCAAGATCACCCTCCCCCTTGGCTGTACAACAAGTTAGAGACCAGAATGGGATATACAAGACCTTGTCTCAACAACAAAAAGGCAGTAATTTAAGAGGGGCCACGCACATGACTCCATCACTCCCCAGCATTCCGAAGATAACTGTACTCCTAAAAGAAGAGAGGGAGATGGCTGTGAAGATGGCTCAGAGGTTAAGAGCACTGACTGCTCTTCCAGAGGTCCTGAGTTCAATTCCCAGCACCCACATGGTGGCTCACAACCATCTGTAATGAGATCTGACACCCTCTTCTGTATACATAATAAATAAATCTTTAAAAAAAGTCAAAGTGTGGTGTTCATGATTTCATAGGTATTCAGATAATAATGAAAGAAATGCTCAATGAGGTACCGCTTAATATAGTTGATCTAAATTCTAAAATGCCCGTGGTAGTTTGAATAAAAATGTACCCCATAGGTCTATAGGGTGTGGCACTATTAGGAGGTGTGGCCTTGTTGGAGTAGGTTTGTCTTGTTGGAGGAAGTGTGTCACTAGGGGGTGGACTTGGAAGTCTGAGATGCTCAAGCCAGGCCAGTGTGGCATTCTCTTCCTGCTGCCTGAGCATCCGGATGTAGAACTCTTGGCTACCTCTCCAGCACCAGGTCTGCCTGCATGATGCCACGCTTCTTGTCATGACGATAATGGACTAAACCTCTGAACTGTAAGCCGGCCTCAATGAAATGCTTTCCTTTATAAGAGTTGCCGTGGTCATGGTGTCTCTTCACAGCAACAGAAACCCTAATTGTGCCCTTGGACTAATTTCTCAAGCAACAGTAGATCCGTAATCGTTGCTCTGAATTTATATATTGTTGGAGTCCAAAAGCCACAGAGAAAAACACAGCCCCAAGAAACTCTGGGCTCCATCAAAGCACATGAGTGCCCCTCATCATGTTTCAGTGGCCATTATAGCACAGAGCCTTTTGTAATATTCTCATTGTGGCAAAAAAAGCAAAATCAGTTAGTATGGGAGTCTAGTATTTCTAAATACTGTATGGTTACTTTGTTTAAAGCTTAAGGCTCTCTGAGAAAGACTTGAAAATTAATTGCAATTTTTTTCTTTAGCATTTTAATAAACACAGGAGCTTGACTTGGCAGCAGATGCCAGTAATCCCAGCACCCAGCAGAGCCAGGTGGATCTCTGTGAGTTTGAGGCCAGTCTGGTCTGCAGAGTGAGTGAGTTCCAGGACAGGCAGCAAAACTACACAGAGAAACCTATCTCAAAAAAACAAAACAACAACAAAAAAAAAAAAAAAAAAAAAAAAGGAAGCAATTGCCTATCACACAGTTAAATTCCAGATCACTGGTCTGCTATACTGATTTCCACATTTACTGAACTTAGTCAACCTCAGAAACAAAAGAAGTAGATTATTAGAGAGCTTTCATCCCACAGTCCCAACATTTTATGACTGGAGTTGGCTGTAACTTTGTCTGCTAACACAAATATTTATGTCAAGACAAGGATGCAATCGAATGCCTTTATGTTTTAATGTGGTACTTTAATGAAACGCTACAATCACTGTGAACATTTTTTAATTTAAACACAGGTGATTGAAAGGAAGGAGAGTTGGTTTGGGAATCAAGAGCTAAGCAAGGGCTGCCTTGGGGAGCCATGTGCTTAGCAAGGGTTCTCAATTCACTGAACTGTCCCTGGACACTGACAGGCCATGGACTGACTATGGACTGACTTGTTGAAATCTCAGAGCCTGGTGGGCTTCCCTGAGGATCCTCTGCAGGGCTGTGTTACAATTGAATTCATGTTCCATTCACTTCCTCTGATCATCTCTGTGACGATGACTTCCTTTACTTGATAAAGCATGGAAATGGTACCCTGTGCTGCCGAGGCAGTTGAGACCATGCTGTGTGCAGCTGCTCCATGTAAGCATGTTACTGTGGTCTAAAGACCTTTACATCATAGCCTAGTGGTGTAGGCCTATAACTGCAGCTACTCAGGAGGTTGAGGCCGGAGGATTGTAAGTTCAAGGCCAGCTTTGGCAACTTAAAAAAAAATGTGTGTGTGTGTGTGTGTGAGAGAGAGAGAGAGAGAGAGAGAGAGAGAGAGAGAGAGAGAGAGAGAACGAGAACGAACAAGAACTAGGAATGTAGCCTTAGAGTACTTGCTCACCATGTGTAAAGCTTGTTTGATCTCTAGTTCTGGAGGAAGAGGAGGAAAATGAAGAGGAGGAAGCAAGACCTTCACAGGATATTGGTAATATACTCTGGAGTTTAGCACTAACATGTGGCAATCTGTTTTCTTAGTTTTAATTTTCTCAGATACTTTATTTTGAATCCTTTCTGGTTTCTTTACTGCTTATGGTGGTAACACACACACACACACACACACACACACACACACACACGTATGTGTAGTAGAATATTTTAAGGTGTGTTACTTTTATTTACGTTGCATTTGTTTAACTCTGTGAAGCTGTGTTACTGTGCCTAACACACCTGATGGTCTAATAAAGAGCTGAACGGCCAATATTGAGGCAGGAGAAAGGAATAGGTGGGGCTGGCAGGAGAGAGAATAAATAGGAGAAGAAATCTGGGAGGAAAAGGAAGTAACCAGAGAAGGAGGAGGACTCCAGGGGCCAGCGACCCAGCTACACAGCAAGCTGTGGAGTAAGAGTGAGATTTACAGAAGAGAATGGGAAATAGCCCAGATGCAAAAGGTAGACGGGATAATGTTAGTTAAAGAAAGCTGGCAAGAAACAAGCCAAGCTAAGGCTGGGCATTAATAGGTAAGAATAAGCCTCTGTGTGTGATTTATTTGGGAGCTGGGTGGTGGGCCCCTCAAAAGAGTAAAATCCCAACAACAATATATACACAAAGAATTTCTTAGGTTGAAACTCAGGGAGACACTACTTTCTGTCGCTCATTGCCACAGAAGCACTTTACAGGGGCTGGGGACGTGGTTTACAGTGGCAGAGTGTGGTTGCTTAACATGCAGCCTTGGGTGTGATCCTCTGGCACTGCAGGGAAAAGAAAAGAGAGGAAAAAACCATATGCATAGCATATCTACGTTTTTATTATAGAAGTATATATGTAATTGCTTGTATAAATTCTGGAAAAGAGAGAATATATGCTCGCAGTCCCACGAATACAATGATAGGGCTGCACACTTGGCTGTTTCATATGAACGTAAGGGTTTTCTGAGGTAGCCTGGGGAGGAAAAAGAACCCTGGGTTCAGAGTTGTTAGCACTCAGCAGTTCTGGGTGGTCTTGCAAAGTGGGTTCTTCTATGTACATTGATACACATGCATATATATCTTCCACACATAGCTGCACATTTTTAAGACATTTTTTTATTCATTTTACATACCAACCACAGATCCCCCCCTCTTCCCTCCTCCCGCCCACCAGCCTTTCCTCCAACCCCCCCCCCACCCGCCCCATTCCCTCCTCCAAGGTAAGGCCTCCCATGGGGAGCCAGCAGAGCCTGGTACATTCAGTTGAGGAAGATTCAAGCCCCCTCCCCCTGCATCAAGGCTGAGCACTAAGGTGTCCTGTCATAGGTAGTGGACTCCAAAAAGCCAGCTCATGCACTAGGGGATGGATCCTGATCCTATTGCCATGGGGCCCTGCACACCTTAAGCTACAATCTTGTACGAGTATGGATTTTCTTTGTTTTTGTGTCTTTCATACCTGAATTGCGAGGATCCAGTGCTTTGTACGCTTAGCGTGGTGGCGAGCGCATCATGAGTGTCAACAGACAAGTACTAGTCATCCTCACACACCCTGTTAGAATAGCTGGCGTTGTTTTCCTAGAGTTCATGTCATTTCTTTATGGCTGTCTAGAAGTGATTTACTCAGTGCTCCTTGGGAACCTGATACCTGGTGCCTGCCTCCTTGCTGTCCATCTGCAGAACCCTCAGTTCTTCTATAGCGACTCATGCGCCTCCTCAGCACAGCTCCCCCTACAGGTGGGTTTAGGGAGTTAATACTTACAAGGTGTCAGTGTTGAGCATTTATTTTTAACTTTTTGATCCTGTTTGCCAGCACCTTTTTATTACTATTAAATTTTTTTTTGTTCTAACACCTATTTCTACTTAACTAACATTTTCCAATTGCATTACCTGGTCCCTTTAACTGAGATTCTCTTTATCACACAGGCAATAGATCTTTCTCTCGATTGCTCTCTTATTTTGAGGTTCTTAAGAAAAAAAAAAAATCCACACACCACGTGGAGTGTTCTTCTCACTATCTTTGTTAGGCCAGGTGGTTGTACCTCGATGGTACTCATGGTGGGTCTCCTGATCTGGTAGAGCCATCTCTCTATGGTAAAATGAAATCTGTTTAATACCAGAGTTAGGTAAAAAACTCATGAAACTCTTCATGGACCACGAGAACATTTTCCTTGATTAAAAACAAAAAACAAAAACGGACTAAACAAGAATGGAGCTAACATACTGCTCTCATCACAAGTTATCATTTCAGCCCTTCATGATTGCCATCCTTCATATTGCCTCCGGCCTTCCTTCCAGGATTGATGTTCCTAGGGAAATATTTATTTGATAGATGTATGGTCCTCTCATCCCAAGGCTTCAGCCAAGTTTTCAGGAGAATCCCTCTTCTCACCTCCTCTTCCAAGTCTTATTAGGGTTTTGCTTTTAAGGAAACACTAGATCTTGGTAAGATTTAGGGATTAAGGGGCATGGAGGCTTTATGTGGGTGACTATGCTGGAAAAATCTACCTTCTCTTGTGAACGTCCTTCCTGACAGAGGCATTCCACATTTCATGCTAAATAAACCCTGCCTAGGTGTCCTGGGTATAGCCAAGTGTGTCTGTGTGGCAGACCAGAGAACCCTTCAGGCATAAAGAAGGAAGCAGGAAGACCACCCTACCTGGGTCTTAGCATGGAAATCGTACTTGATTTTCTTCCCAGAGGAAGTGTCTTGTATCTTCTGCTAGGCTGATGAACTGAGAACATATTAAAGTGACTCCAGTGCAGGAGTGAAGGGGTGTGGAGGGGGGGGGAGAGGCGGGGGGGGGGGAGCAAGTTATGGAGCTTTCGGATGCATGGCTGTGATGAGAAGATCATAAGGAAGAGTCTAGACAAGTCCATTGGGCCTGTGAGTCCTTTCAACTTTGACCTTCCGCTGTCTCTCACAGGTTATGTGCATCGGCCTCTGTCCTCTTGCAAAGGGTCCTCCCCAATCATCCAAACCTACGTGGACGTCTGTAAGAGGACACATACTCTCGGTAACCAAGAGGAGTAACAGGCTTGCACAGGGCTGTGGCGATCCTGAGGCGAACACCATGGCACACAAAGACATTGCATCGGCTTCCGAGTCTAGATCTATAAATATATTTATTATAATATAACAACTTAACAATAAACATATACTATGTACAATACCATTACAGAGAACCCTGTTTTATATCATTCACAGAAATAGCCAGTTTTGCTCCAGTGTGATAGATGAGGAGAGAAACAGAATTTCAGTGTCATCTGCGGAGTCCTGTTGACCACTAACACCTCCCTTGGAGGCAGACGCACACCAATGCTCACATTCGCCCTGCCCCAGGCAGTTAGAAATTTGTGCTCCAGTCCTTGGGTTCACACTTGCACCCTGTTTGACATAAATACTTTTTAAATGACATACAAGGTATGTAGTTTTGTGCTTATTACTCTTTTTTTTAAATAATAAATAATATTAAAAACTGCATAACGAAGCTCGGTATCTTTGTCAGGTGGGAGCCACACTTGGGATGCTGGACGCAGGTGCCCGTCGGTGAGGACTGGGATTTTTGTGTCGTCCAATACTGAAGGATGGAAAGTGTGTCCTGTCTCTTTCTCTCTGCCCAAACGGTTCTTATCGTGAAGTGACGGCGGCGGTGGCGGCGGCGGTGGCGAGCGGACTTCCCAGGTAGGAAAAATGGCGTGTATTTGGTACTAACTTCAACTAAACAGCATGGTGGCAGTGGCGGCGGCGGCGGCGGCGGCGGCGGCGGCGGCGGCCTTCTTCCTGCCCTGGAATGGAAACTGATGACCGGGTGAGGTTTGAAGGTCTAAGGACTAATGGGAAGGGCCTTTCTCTTTTGAGCCTCGTCCGGTTCTCTTTCCTGGCTTCCCTTTCCTCTGGTCACTGTTACAACGAGGCAACAAGAATGGTTGTTCTCGCGCCCCGCAGGCCGTTGGCTGTCATGGCTCGTCTAAGAAGGCTGTCCCCATCCTGAGAGCTCTTGTGGTAGGTGCCTTGAATATATAGCTATAAATATCAAAAATAGTCTCCTGTGCTTTGTAGACATTTCTTCTCCCTCCCGCCCCTCCCTCCCTCGCCTGGGCCTGGGTCCTCAGCTTTACCTCATGGAGGGACAGCTGGAACTGGTGTCAGAAGCCAGAACTATCTTCTTCTAGGGTAGACCCTTGCCCCACCGACAATGCCTCCACGAGGCATGGTCTTCCAGGGCTGTCTGGGAGTTAACTTTTTCCAAAAATAAAGTGGGGGCATGGCCCATCTCAGGAGAGATCCTCTATTCTGCACACATAGAAAAATGAGAGCGAGTGCCCCGCCCCGTGGCTCTGGCACTACCTACAAAGAGCTTTGGGAAGTCCCTGTGTTATCCCTCTGGTGGCCTCCCCCTCTCGGTACTTAAAAATAGCCTTTTGTGTATCAAGAAAATGCCTTGGAAATCTAAATAATTCATACTGGCTAAGAGAAAGCGAGCACATCCACCATGTCCCTTTTGCAGCGAAAACATGGTTAGAAAAACCCGTGAAGGACAGGCAGCTCTTCCCAGCGATCCCTGTGGCTGCCAGCCCTGGCTGGGCACGCGCAGCTGGCTCTCTCTCCTGTCTGGTGGCCACCAGCCCCCTCCTAGGCCTTGGTGCTGCACGGTCCCGTCCTTCATCTTTTTTTTTTTTTTCTCTCGGCCACTTGAATGTGTAGATTGGTTAAAAATGAAACGAAAAGTAGGAATCAAAGTGATAAGGACACTTTGACCTTATTCCCAAAGAGCCTGATGCTCAATATTGTCACAGGATAACTGATCTATGGTGAGGGATTGAGCTTGCTCTGCAAGAAGGAAAAAAAAAAAAACCCAAAAACCAAACAGCTTCTCTCCCAGTTGAAAAATATGTGAAAGTATTGCACCAGGCAGAGCGAGCGCCCCCCCCCTGTTGAGAGCAAGCGCCTTGGCTGGCCAGCGATCCCTGGCTCCCTCCGCGTGTTCCAGGTTCCTGCTGCCCGGAGCACAGCGCTCCACTTCACCCAAAAGGCGAGGATGATTTCCTACATTCAATGTAGAGAATATTCGAAATGTTGTTCGCGCAGTGAGTTTCTGGATTGTGTCGTGTGGGCCTCTCATTGGTGTCGAAAGGATAACCATGGTGTGTGGGCATGGTGCCTCACCAGACTTGTCCCGTAGGCTCGTCCTGGGCGCTCTGCTGACGTCAGCCGCTTTGAATGTACTTCTTTATCACGACGCAGCCGTGTCTGAACACAGGGCAGGGCATGTGGGGCAGGAGGGTCCATGTGTTGGTTGTGGGCTCATAGGCTTCCATGTTGCCCAGGGCTGGTCCCTCACTGCTCACGATGCCTCCGGTTGCATAAATTTTACCATCGAGTACCACAGCGCTACGAGAGGAAAAGCCGGGCGGAGAGTTAGGCCTTGAGTTTCCATAGTAGTTCTGGGGACAGAATCCCAACACTGTCCTGGTTAAGGGGGTGTGGGGTCTCCTCACTCTTCTTTGCCACCTAACCTGGGCTAATAAACAAAACAGCAAGGACATTTTTTTTCTACAGGAGCACTTGGGATGTCTGAGGTACTGTTCTGAGGGTAGACAGGCCCGTTTTCATTAGCCGCCTCCTGCCTGCTCTGCTGAGAAGGGGGTCGCTTCTTACACAGGTGCCTGCCCATCCTTGGGCCTTTACTGATCTAGGGACAGCTGCAAAGGGGGTCTCTTCTTACACAGATGCCTGCCCATCCCTGGGCCTTTACTGGGCCTCGTCTTACTGTGCCTACAGAGCCTTCTGAGTGTTCACACCGAGTTGGGGATGTGACTCAAAATGCCAAGAGACAGAACGATGGGTCAGATCTAACCAAGTAGCAGCCCTGCGATGGGGAGGCCCTGCCTCGCTGCCCAGGGACCTAAGAGTGCCACTTTCTTCCTGTTTCCTCAACACATGTGACCGGGGTTGCTACCACCTGTAACTCAAGGGCCAAGCATGCTCTGAGGGTGACCAACAGCTCTGCCTGGACCTGTTTTCCTGAGTGACACTCGCTGACTGGGACCTGTTATTCCAGACAGCTCTCCCAAAAGCTCGGTATCCTGCCTTTTCTGCATTTCTTTAAAAGTACCTTATTAAGTGTATTCATTGCATTTTATGTGTTTGGCTTGCATGTATGTATGTGCACAGCATGCATGCCTGGTGTCTGCAGAGGCCATCGGATACCCTGGAAGTGGAATTACAGGTATTTGTGAACCTCCATGTGGATGCTGGGAATCTAGCCCGGGTCCTCTGTAAGAGCAACAAGTGCTCTTATCCACTAAGGCCTCTCTCCAGCTCTGTACTTCCTAGTGCTTTTCCGCTGTTGCTTCTAGCCATGTTTCTAGCCTCGACTTCTCCTTCATCACTCCATCAAATGGCTGATTCTTCTTGACTATTTCTTGAGACATGGACCCAGAAGTTTTCCAAGACTCGACTCACATTTGCAAGGTCCTGATCGGAACACATCTCGACTCCAGATTCCTTATCCGACACTGCGGCTTCCCTAGTGCTCCTTTCTAGTTCCTCGCTGCTCTGGGCTTTCATGTCCTGTTTGTATCGCCGGCCATCTCCCTGGTTCTCTCACAAAGGCCAGCTTCCACCCAACCCCTGGTACTCAGTGTTTCCTGTGACTCATCGTCTCAGGTGAAGCATGGGCCTCTTCCTCACCGACTCAGTAGTCCAGACGTCACTGTCAGCAACCGAAAAGTCAGACCGTGACTGCGGTTGTGGTACTGAGGGATGGATAGTTCAAAACCCGAGGAACCAGAACGCCACCAGGAGCCTGGCAGTTCTCTGGTCTGAACACCAGAGCTGATAGAATTTTCTAGGGCTGGGGGAGCTGTGTATCCAAGCTGTAGTAACATCCTGGGAGTTAAGAGTTAGCTTCTGTGGTAGCTATGCAAACAATAGGTGCTCAATAAATGCTTCTTGTTCCCATTACTGAAAACTTAGTCATTGCCTCTGCACAGACAACAAGGAATCTTCGAAAGAACCTGCTATGGCATTGCCAAGAGTGGAGTGTCTAGCCCTGCTCTCCCCCCCCCCCCTTATTCCTGTTCCTCTTAGAATGGTAAAGGAGATGGCCAGAAGAGCAAGGACTGGTGTCTCACAGACCTGGGGTCAGGGTGCTAGGAGCCGATCTGTGTTCTACCTCTTCTTCCTCTATGTGCTTGCAAGTCAGTAGCTTTTGAGTATCTTGTCTTTTTTTTTTTTTGCCTGGGCCAGCATGGGGCTCACACATGAGAGCATTCCCCGTCATGAGGAGGGCCAGTTGTCCCTACCTGCCTCTGGAAGGCACCCTGGGGTGGGGGTGGGGTGAGAGCCGGCCTGGCTTCTCACTGAAGGGAGGGTGCCATGGATGTCTCTTCCAGTGTGAGATGAGGTCCTAGGGAGGCACGGTTTGGGGGTCCTGGGCCAGCTGCTATCACAGGATCCTATCACAGCTGCTCTTAGGGGTGCCATACTGTACTCTAGGCCTGACATCCATTTCTGTGGTGGTGGTGGTGGTGGTAGGGGGCGGTGAGGAAGGCCACCGCTCCAGGTTTGCAGTTGTGTTTTGGTTTGGGGAGGGTGGCGAGTCCTTGGAATCCCACTTCCGGTGGGTTCGCCCATGCACCCCGCCCCCGCCCCAACTCCTCCCCCAACCCCGGCTCGGGTACCCCCCCCCTCACCTGCAGAACTGGCGAGAGTGGTTCATGTTCGGGCCTGCCTTGATGTTGCCCTTTTCTGGGTCGTAGATGGTGGTGGCTCGGGCGTACGATCCTCCCAGGATGAAGACAAAGCCGTTGAGGGTGACAGCCGGGGCATACTTGTTGTCTGTGAGGATGGCAGAACCAGGTGGTCAGGGCAGGCGGTCTTGGCCTCCCTTCTCTCTCTTTCCCAGCGGCGTTCCCCACACCAGTATGTCACTGGTTGCCCTGAGGACAGGCTGGGGGACAGGAGCAGCCCGAACCTTGACGAACTGGCATCCTGGCTGCACTTGGGCTTTGGGGCTACCTACTACCCACCGCTAGACCTGAGTCTGCAGACTCTCTGGGCTTAGCCTGATTCTATCTGGGATGTGGGACTGTGCGGGGCGGGGGGGGGGGGCACTGGGCTGGACTGGGGAGGTGCCAGATTCTTACCGATCATTGGGGACTCAATGAAGCTCCACGTGTTGGTCTGTGGCACGTAGGACTGAAGGACGCCTGCGGCTCGGCCTGCCTCATTGACCCCACCAAACACGTAGACCTTGCCACCGCACACGGTGGCCGCGGCTGAGTGCACTGCCTTGGGCAGAGGGGCTACCGCCTCCCATTGGTTCGTGATGGTGTCGTACCTGCGAAGAGGAGAAAGAGACAGACTTTGTGCAATGCAGGCCACAGCCCAGGGAAGCAGCACCTGGGGGAAATCCAGGCCTTGCTCCAAACTGGTTCTATAGGCCTCCTTTTGAGCTGCAGTGGGGCCTTTTTGCTGCCTGGCCAACCTCTGTGTAGATCCTGCCCTTGCTTACATAGTGAGCATCCCTGTGGTGATGGTGTACCCAGAATCTACTGGGGGAGATGATTTCTGCCTCCAAGAAGCTGCTGGCCCAGTGGGGAGGACAGTCACATCAAACATGCAAAATCCAATGGTCATGAAGGATGGTGTTGAAAGACCCCCACTCCATTATGAGGATATGGGGTGTTGGGCTGAAGTAATGCCCCCCATAACTTAGCCTAAGAAACGCCATTCTGAAGGAAACAGAAAGACAGAAGTACACAGCTGTAACTAACTAGCCATCCGGCCTTGGGAGGGAGAGATAACTGTGGCCAGCCATCTGGCTTAGGGAGGAGATAATTGTGGTCAGCGGCCTTGGGAGAAAGACAGTTGGGTTAAATAAAGATATTTTATGGCGGGCCCCTGGCCTTGAGGAATAAGCAGCTGGCCTGGGCAAGGCCAGATCAGCCACACACATACGACCCCAAGTTCACCCTGGCCTTCTTTGAAACAACCAATAGGGACCCTGTAACTATGCTTCTTGCTTCTGTAGCCGCGCCTCTGCCCTGGAATCCCATAAAAAGTCCCCTTTGCCCTAGGAAGGCGCGCAAGTCCTCCTAGAGACTTCGCCCCGGGTACCCGTGTATCTAATAAACCCTCTTGCTTTTGCATCTGATCGGTGGTTTCGGTGTGTTCCTTGGGTTTGGGGTCTCTCCTGAAGGAAGATCTCCTCTGGGGGTTCTTTCAGTGTGGCGTGATGATGAGCGAGGGGACCAACATGCAGCCGGCAGTGCCCCCCCCCCTTCTCTCATAGGTGCGCTTAAGCCTCTCTGGAGAGCGGCCCAGGGCTGGTTCTGGAGGGGTGAACGCGCTATCACTATCAGGCATAGGTTGGACAGACGCAAATGGGTTCAGGAAAGCGTGATGTTTGAAAAAAAAAAAGGCCCCCAAAGGGAGTGGCACTATTAGGAGGCGTGGCTTTGTTGGAGTGGGCGTGGCTTTGTTTGGGTAGGCGTGGCTTTGTTGGAGTGGCCTCGGAGGAAGTGCATCACTGTAGAGGCAGGCTTTGAGGTCTTATATATGCTCAAGCCACACCCATCGTCTTAGACCACTTCCTGTTGCCTTCGGGTCGGGGTGGAAGAATTCTCAGCTCCTTCCCCAGCACCCTGTCTGCCTGCAGGCTGCCTTGCTTCTCGCCATGACGATCATGGACTAAACCTCTGAACTGGAACGTGAGCCACCCCAGTGAAATGTTTTCTGGTGTAGGAGGTGCTGAGGTCATGGTGTCTCTTCACAGCAACAGGAACCCTGACTCAGATAGGAAGCTAATTGAAGGAGAGGGGACAAATGTGGGCACAGTGGCATTTGAGGGACATCTGGAGTCGTTCAGGATGACTGGAGGTAGGGTAGATTAGAGGGCCTTCTGTGTGCCAGGCTTAGGGACTTGGTGTAGGGAGCGGTGGGGAAGCCCTGCAGGTTTAAGCAGGGAAATAACACAATCAAAACAGGAGAGAGACCACTGTGGCTGCAGGGTGGGGGGAAGGTACTTCTGGGAGGAGGCTGGACGCTTGATGAGAAGCAGGCGACGGGGTCAAAGGATGAGGAGTGTGAGGGACTGGGCATGGGAGGGGTGAGGAGAGGGGTACGTTGGCTGTGGGGATGTTGTAGCTAAGAGGGACCGGACTACACGGGATGCCTTGGGGGTGTGTGTGTGTGTCTCTGTATTGGAAGAACTGGTCGGCGGCTAGAGGAGAGGGAAGAGTCCAATGGTAATCGGCGTCTGTGGGTACATGTCAGCGCTGTGCAGCGGACAGCTGGGCATGGAGATCTGGGTTGAATTGTTCGCTTTGGGGGTCACCAGCACAAGATGGACATGAGAGCTAAGGAGTGTCCTGGGGAGTCCAGGCGGTCCTGAGGCTGAGGACATGTTGGGGGGGGGAAGGGTTAGCTGTGAGGGGTAGAGAAGCGCTCTCTTCGAGGGCAGTCAATGTCAGTCAGCAACTCTGCCTAGAAGACAGAGGACCTCACGTGGGGACCGGGGTGGGGGGTGGGGTTAAGGCGTGAAGTCTTGAGCAGGTCATGGTGTGGAAAGAGATGCACACAAGGCATTGTGTGTCGGAGTGGAAGAGGGCGGAAGTACATTGGAGAGAGAGACTGGGTGGCGGCGGCGGATGCAGACTTCTGAGGAACCTGAGCCACGAAGAGGGCAGAGATGGGGGTTCTCAGAAAGGAACATGGACTCCGGGGACGGTGGGAGGGGGGGTGGTAAGTAGAATGCTCACCAGTGTTTACCAGCCACCTCTCTTGAGAAAAACATCCTCCAAAACCCCTGCTGGTTTCTGTGATGTAAGCCCTTGCACCTGCCTGACCCCATCAGCAGGATGTGGGAGTCCAGGAGAAGAGCCTGTGCCGTGGTGGTCTAGACTCTCTCCCCCCACATGCAGCTCTAACAGTCATGTAAAACCCCAAATAGAGAGCAGGAAAATGCCGTGGCTAGCCAGGAAGTGATGAATTGTGAGGAGTGGATTATCTGTGTGTTAAGATGGAATTCTAATTTTTAATAATAACTGGGTCGCACAGTTCCCCACGTTATCAGCTGCTTCTCCTGAGCCTATTGAAATGAACTCTGGCGCAACACTGATTTTGTTTTAATGCCTGTGGGGGTGGGTGGGGGGGTGGGTGGGGTGTTAAGTACATTTTTTTTTGTGTGTGTAGATGGGATGAAGCCCAAGGGAATGAGCAAAAAGTTAACTAAACAGCCAGACTCCGAATCTGTGCATTCTGCATCCATAGATGCAGGCAGTTAGTTGTACATAGGAAATAGCTAAAATTGTATCTGTATCGAACATGTACAGATTTTCCATTATTTCCAAAAGCAATACAGGATAACGGCTCTTTACATAGCACTTGCATTGTGGTAGGTAGTGTAAGTGGTGTGTGAAATGATGTAAAGGACCTCGAGTCTGCAGCAGGCTGTGCACAGGTATTTGTATGTAGATACCATACTGTTTTATATGAGGACTAAAGGGCTCGCAAACGTGGGTCGCCAGGCATCCTGAAACGAGTCCCCTGTGGGTACCAGGGGGACTTAGCAGTATAAGCAAGAGAGGATGGCAACTGAGTCCCAGCGCTCGGATGCTGACCTCCATATCCCCCCCCCCTGGAGTTTAAGGCTAGCCTGGGTAACAGATCCTACTGAGGGAGGGGGAAGGGAGGGAGAGGAAGATAGACTGAGAGGAAGGAGAGAGAGAACCCACAGCTGGGGATCACAGGGAACCCTGAAGAGCCCTGAGCCCTCCCTTGCAGTGGGTCGCTGTTCCAGCTTTGACCTGGAAGTACTACCCCCATTGAGGTGGCTGGTAACTGTCACGCCTACGAGGCGGGGCCGAGAGAGGAGCCCTTAAGACCCGAGATCCAGATGTGCCGGCTCTCGTGGTTCCTGGATCCTGGACGCTGGAGGTAGACGGAGCAGAGTTCTCCAGAGAACACCCCTGGACTGCGCTACACCTTTCCTGGACCCTGTAACCTATCCCTTCACTTGTAAGTTGCTCCACAAAATAAACCTCCCTTTTAACTACGTGGAGTGGCCTTGATAATTTCACTAATACTCGCTCACCCCATGGTTTGGATCTGTTATTTGCCTTGCAGAACGCGACAAAGAACTGAAGACCCCTGGGTCCTGTGAGGCTTCTTCTGGCAGACAGAGCAGATGCTAATTAAAAGGAGTTGTGTGCAGGGGCAGAGGAGAAAGGAAAATGGAAGTCGAAGACGTCACGGCTGCAGGCGCATGGCTGGCGTTATCCGGGAGACATGAAAGGTGCTTGGTATCTTTGTTGAGAGAGGGATCCGTGAATCCCAGGTTGATCTGGTACATCCTAAGCAGCCAAGGATGAGTGTCCCCTCTGAGACCTCCCCAGTGCCGCCGCCCTTACAAACGCGGACAACCATCCATACTTTATGTAGCGGCGGGAATCAAACTCTGGGCTGCCTGCGATTCTAAGCAACTATTGTCCCTCCAGAACATTTGAGTTCTTGATCCAGGGTCCCCTTTACTCTGGTAAGCGGGAGGTGGGGTGGCCAAAAGTAGTCAGGGAGCTTGTGTGTGGAATCTGGGCTGTGAGGAGAGAGGAGAGCCCTTGCTTTTGAGAGGAAATGGCTGGTAAGGCAGACCCTAAGAGTGCCTTGCTGCATGTAGGGCTGGCTGGAGGCTTGAGTCTCCAGTGTGTAGCAGGACCACGGTAGGATGCTAGGACTTTCCTTTCCAGCCCCGGGGAGACGGGGAGGAGAAGGCAAAGCTGGACAGATCTGCTTCACATACAGTGCAGGATGAAGTAGCAAAGAGAGAGGAGAGGTCTAGACACGTGGAGGCAAAGGAGGCAGGAAACAGCTGCTGGGATGAGCAGAACCGGAACTAAGCAGGCTGGCCAAGGGGTTGCTGTCCCTGTGGTTTGCTTTTGGAGGACAAGCTCCATCAGCGCACTCGCCAGCATTTCTGTTCGCTGTTCCAAGGACCTAGCTGCCCTCAATGTTCCTGCTTGACTGGAGCTGCCCCAGCATTTACTGTAGACCTACCAGCAGGGTACCTCTGTGGCTCCTCACTCCATATGTGTCTGCACCCAAAGCATGGGCCCAAGTTTGCTCACTGTGACACCAGAGATTTTGGTTAGCACATGGCTATGACCAGCACACGTCTCTCATGCTTCCCCTATGAGCCTCCTTTGGACAAGAGCCATCATTAGCTCAGAGCTGGGTGCTCTGGGAAGAGGGTCTTATGTAGACTGTGTTTCTGGTTCTTGAGTGTGTGGGGAAGGGATAGCCAAGTGATATCCACTTCTGGACTTGGATATGCCAAAGTCTCTATGGGGCAGCAAGGGCTGATGCTATTCAGTTGTAGATGGATGATATATAGCTAATACGCAATGGAGTAAGTGTCTTTTTGGGGTAGAGTCAGAGTTCAGATACCTTTTTTTTTTTTTTAAAGCCAATATGGCAGCAAGCCAAAAAGCTCCCACAGAAAGAGCTGGGGGATGAGAAAGATTATGTGGTTGTTAGCCCTCAGTCTTTCGGCATAATGACACATTCCGCCAAACGCAAATTTCCTGAGAGTTTGTTATTCCAGGTGGCTGATTGCCAAGCCATGAGCCCTCCCGTCAGCTCAATCTGTCAGCTTCCTGCGTAAGAAGGATATGCTAATGACATGCAAATGACCTAGCTGAGTGAGGCGTTCCGCTATCATTTATGCGGTAACCACAGCTCCTGCAATATATTGCTGTAAAATATTAGACCCAGTTATTTATGTAATGATATAATACAGGTTTGTCTATGGTGCTGTTGTTTTAATCTATAATTATGTAATCTTGCTCTATTCCTGTAACACAGTAATGTAATATAATTATAATACGCCGTATATCTCATTCATTATCAATATAATAGCCATTTGTACCATTAGTGCTTGCTGTGGAACAAAGCACCCTCACGCCTGTCCCCATTACACTGACCTTCCTGTCACCCTGAATTGTTATCACCGCTGCCGTGTGGCACAGAGACTGACTTACCCAAAGGGGGTCTGCTCCTGGGGTAGCGACTGGGTGCCTCTTCCCCTACATGCTCTACCCCCTTGCATGGGTACCACCTAGGGGTCTTCTAGCCTTTGTCCTAGCTTACAAGCACGGATGACGGGCCGAGGGAGCACTCAGGGTCCCTCAGCTTCTCTGTGCTCCCCAGCTGCTCTTCCATCCAGTGGGCCGCCGGGGGTCGGGGGTGGGGGTGGACTTAAGTCTCAGGTGCCTGGTGCCCACATTTATTTTCCAGCTACCTGGAAGGCTGAGCTCCTTAGGGAAGGGCCAGTATAGGCAGTAGCCCCCTGGGACCTTGGAGAATTGCTTCAGGGCCCAAGAAAAGAGGATGGGAGCTTCTCTCTCTCTCTGTCTCTCTCTGCCTGTCTCTCTCTCTCCATCAGTGCGTTTGATCTTTCAACAAATCCCTGTATTTATCAACAAGTAGAACTTTGCAAAACGAGTAATCAGCATTTTAGGAGATTAAAAATAGCTGACGGAAGCAAAGCAGGATGACATCCGGCGTGGCGGACTCCTACGTGGAAAATGTCGCCTTGCTCGTGTGTTTATTATTGGCTGACAAATGACTGGAAGCTGATGCTTCTGGGGGAGTGTAGGGGTCCACCTGGACGTGCAGCAGGTCATGCTGAAGACCCCCGGTGTTAGGGCTGGTCTGAGTCCAAGCACAGTATTAATATGCTCATAATCACCCGGGGATTTCCCATTATCATCAAATCAATATGACAATTAAATGTTGTTACCAAGCCGTCTCTGCCTCCACTTGGGGGACTTAAAAGCCCACAGTGAACATTCAGAACCTGTCTCCCTCTGAAACCCGTCCTTGCTGGAACATTCATCAAGTGTCCAATTAGCCACCCAGGGGGAAGAAAAAATTCAAATTGAGGGGTATGTGTGGCTTCACCGGCAGAAGGATGTCACATTGCAAAGTCTGCTTTCTGGTGGCAGCTAACGGTGTGAGCCGTGGTAAGGGAAAGAGTGAGTTATGATTTTACTGATTGTAAGTGGGGCTGTTACCCGAGGCTGGGGGTCAGCTTCGTGTATCATTCTCTGGGGCACCAGTTTCTTCTGAAGCAAGACTGAGGTGGTCTTGTGCTAACTAACGGTCCTCTCAAACAGGTCCCAAGCATCTCTTTCTAGGTGATCTGCCCATTCTCTGATGAGAGCTGTCTCCCTGGCTCAGAGCAGGAAAGGATCTTGGCATTTTCCCCTAGGGCAGTACCCCGCCTCCAGCCTCTGGCCCTCAGGCCTATGCCTGACTTACACCACATCCTCAACAGCCTGGCCGGGGTGGGGGTGGGGAGACAGCCTGAGACTTGTAACAAAGGGCAGGCTAACCTCGGATCTGGAGCTCACTGGCTCATAGCTTTCCTCGGGAGAACTCTAGAGGGCTAGCCAGACTGTGCCCTTACATTGCTAAGTTGGTGGGTGGTCTCTCTTCCCTGCGTTCCTACCAATTTCCCTGGCATGTGTGGGAGGCAGGAAGGATGCGTGCACCCCTTGCTTGGCAGGAACAAAGTGGTACAACCACTGGCATGGCCCATAGTGGGGACATGGATTCCAGCTTTTCTTCTGATTTCTGAGATGTCTCTGGGCTGGCACTTGCAATCTACTGTGTCCCACTAGCCAAGCTCACTCATGTCCTTCCATGATTGGACCTTGGGCTATACCTGTTATACCTGAATGGATGTTGACAAGAATGTCCTCTCTCGTGACTCTTTACTACGCATGATGAGCTTGGAATGGGCCCGTCTGTAGGCCACTGGCGTCAGGTAGGTGTTGGAGGGGGGAGGCGTGATGTGATGTTAGGGTTAAGCGACTTCGAGAGGTGCCACCGGCTCGGGGACTGTGGCTGCCTTACCTCTCCACGTGGTCCACATTGCCTGCCACTCCAAGTCCCCCGAGCGTGTAAATCTTCCCATCATAGACGAGACTATTGTGGCGGCAGCGAGGGACAGTCATTCTGGAGACCAGGTTCCAGTTATCCAACAGGGACATGTAGCACCAGACATCCGCCAGCGTCACCCCTGATTCCATACCACCTGTGGACAGTATGGGGGGGGGTACAAAGAGCAGGCGGGGGGCTGAAGAAGGGCCCGAGGACAGGACGCCCAGCTCCACGGACAGAGGCAGGGGGAGGCTTCCTCTGCCAACCAGATAGATGCTCTGGGCCCTTGGCCGGCCTTCCGTCCTCGGCCCGGTGTGTGGGCAGAGGTCCCTTTGGGAAACCCGTCCCAGGTCCTGCCCAGCCCTTGGGAGCCTCACCTGAGAGGTAGATGTTGTCCCCGGCACTCACTACACTGAAGAACTCTCGGTCATAGAAAGGCAGCGAGGCCAGGGGGTACCACTTGTTGTTCTGTGGATTCCAGCAGGTGACAGCCACCAGTGAGCGCTGGGTCATCCCCACCATCTGCCGGCCCCCAACCAAAACGATGACCTCGGCCACACCTGCGGGGGGGGGGGGGGCGGACACGGATGGGCATCCTTGGGACACACCCTTACTGCGTCAGCGTCTACTACGCCTGGCTCCTGTCTGGGGGTGGGGGACCACCTGGAGCCAGCTGATTCCATGGTATCTTGCAATTGGGTGGGTGGGTAGGTGGGTGGGTGGGGAATTTGGGCATGTCCCAGGATACCTGCAGAGAGGCGGGGCCGGGTTCGGGGTGTCTGCATCTCCTGCCGGGCGTGGGGCAGCATGTGGTAGCGTTTAGCCTCATTGACCAGGTCCCGGCATGCTTCCGATGACTTGATGAGCTCTTCATTGTCCACCACATTGAGCAGATAGCTGGGGTGGATGAATGGGAGGCGGACAACCGCGAGGAGCTCTGCTGCGTACTGTGGGACAGAAGAGGCCGGATTCTGCTTAGGGGAAGCCACCGCTTGGGAGCTGACTGGAGAAGGGCTTCCTGTCTGGGTCTGGGGTGTGTCTTAGAAGTGCGCACGCTCCAGCCGGTTACGCTAGACGAGGGGGAGGCATGGCGGGCTGACTGGAGGCGTGGTGGCCGCAGCTGGCCCCAGACTAGCCCCTCTCTCCATCCCTCCAGCCTCTCGTCTCCACCTCCCCCCCACCCCCATCTATGTCGTGGATCCTGACGGCACATCATGCTGCCAGGCGACGACGGACACGGGGAGAGCAGGCGTCTTGCGTCTGGAAGAGGTGGGAGTCTGACAGGAACCAGGTGGGAGGGCCCAGAAGAGCTTAAATGAGACGATGATTGTCAGGTGACGGGGGACACCTGTGTGTCCTTAAGTACTGCAGCTCCTCAGTAGCGTCACCTTGTCTCATCTTGGCTTCTTCTTTATCCTTCACTCAAGGCTTCTCCTGAATTGATGGGGACTTCCCCTGCGACGGGCAAACCGCTCACCGCTCCACCCACTTGTGTTTTGTCCGGAGAATGACTGGCAGGAGTAATTGGGAGCCAATAGATGGCACGTTAAGCTTGTTATCCTGCAGCCGCGGAGGCTGATGAGACCCTTACTTCCGACCGGGGTTTAGCCCGGGCTGTGGATGTGATGCTGTCGCTGGGGAGATGATGGTGGCGGTGGGAGAGTTGCGGGCTGGGAGGTGGGGGAGAGTGGAAAGCGATGTGACATTTGAAGAGAGTGACATGGGGCTGCTTCTTGGGTGCAAAGGGTCCTTTTGGAGGGATGCAGCAGTTAGCAGACGGGAAGCAGCGAGACCAGGGTCTCTGGGCAAGCCTGCCTGAGCCCATACCACACTCTGGGCTGTGGACGTAGACGTGAGGGTCCTAGAGAACTATGGATGGCAGTTACTGTCCTTAGCCACACAACGCCAATTCCTTTCTTTGTTTAAAAAAAAAAAAAATGCTTCCTGCCAACCTGATCCAATGCGGAGGAACCCACTCCTCATGGACCCTAAGGACCCAGTGGTGGGTTGAGGTGGGGCAGGAGGCCATCCATATCTCTCTCATCCTTGTCTCTAATCTTCCCCTCCCCTGTTCCCCGCCTCCCCTTCCTTCCCTTGAGTCAGAGGCTGAAGCTCTCACTAGGCAGTCAAGTCTGGCCTTGGATATCCCTAGTCTTCCTGCTTCTACTTCCAAGAGCTGGACTAAGAGGCACGTGTTGCCGTACTTGGCCGTGTCCTTTTCATGCCCGATGAAACGCGAGGGCCTTTCTGACCCATCACTTGATGGCTTCGGCGTGTTCTGGGGTCTGGTTCCCCTGACTCCGTCCCAGCTGGTTAGGCTCTTACTTCCATCATTGTCCCCATTTGCTGTTTTATAGGCCGGCCCTCCCAAGGGTTTCCGGCAGCTGCCCCGACTTTCCGGCTCCTTCCTACAATAGCCGGTAACAATTCCCTTCTGCGCAGGGCCTCCCGCTGGGGCCTTCTGGGTAGGAACGGGCCTATCGGCTCCCCGAGACTCAGGTGGCTATCTGGGGGTACTGCTGCGTTTTCTTTTCTCCTGTGAATGAACACTCCGGTTTTTCCTGTCTCCTCTGGGAACCTCACGTTCTCTCCTGTCGCACACTCGGTCGTTTCCCCCACTTCCAGAATGGTCTCTGTTTGCTCTCCACCCACTTGATAGCCAGAGTGTGTGCTCTGACCTCCGGGGGTCCCATATACCCTGCTCAGGCACCCACTTTCCTGCGAAGAACCCCGGTACCTCCCACCCACACTCTGTGTTGCCTTGGTAAACCCGGAGACTCATTTTAGGTGGAGTGGAGGTCGTTAAGAGTGGAGGGTTTAAGCCGGGGGTGGGGTGGCGGCGGCGGCGGCGGCAGCGGCAGCGGCGGCGCGCGCCTTTAATCCCAGCACTCGGGAGGCAGAGGCAGGTGGATCTCTGAGTTCGAGGCTAGCCTGGGCTACAGAGTGAGTTCCAGGAAAGGCGCAAAGCTATACAGAGAAACCCTGTCTTGAAAAACCAAAAAAAAAAAAAAAAGAGTGGAGGGTTGTGTGTGTGTGTGTGTGTGTGTGTGTGTGTGTGTACGTGTATGTACTAGACTCCCTCTCATTATTTCCGACTCCTATACAATCCTTGCTGTTGAGACATGCAGCCCTTCCCCTTCCTCCACCCTTGCAGCAGACCCCACCCCTGCAGGGACTGGGTGCAGCAGGCCTACCTACCTGCGCCCGTGCTGCTGGGTCCTTCTTGATCCACCTGATGACAGTTTCATAGACCAGCTCCTCGGCCTTGGTGTTGAGACTGTCATTGGAGACGTAGGCGATAAAGTCATCCTTCGAGATGCTGAGGATCTCCTCCTGGGCCGCCACCTCGGGGAAGATCTGCAGCGCGAAGGCCTTGGCCATGTGGTAGAGCTCGCTGCACTGCATGGCCTCCGCCATGGCCAGCACACCCAGGCAGTTGCTGGCGGTCAGCTGCTTCTCTAGGTGGGAGGGGGGCGGGAGAGTGAATGGTCACTGATCGGGGAATCACCTGAAAGGATCACCTCTTGTTCCCATCATCATCATCATCCCTGGACCTTCCTCTGAACCCAATCCGTTTCCTGGTGACCTGCCTCCCGTGACTCTGAGCCTCAGATCCGTTCCCCAGGTTTCCCTCTGCCCTGACTCCTGTGGGCCTCCCAGGGCCTAGTTCTACCCCTGCAGACCATAGCAGAAGACCACAGCTGTGAGGCATGGCATGAGCTGCCTCCCTGACTGTTGGGGGTTGGGGGGAGCTGGGGCCTCAGGATTTGGGCCTGGGCTGTGGGTAGCGGCCACTTTGAAACTTAAGGTGTCTTCCATCATGACAGGCATGCCTGAGGTCACAGACACCTTTTTTTAAATCTTGTAACACAGCAGCCCTCACATGTCAATCCGCTGTCTCCCATGGCCCTTAGATTCCCTTAGTCTACCATCTAGAACCTGGGGTCTGGTAGCTGGCTCTTCTGAAATCCGGCTAATGGCTCTTTCGGGCTAGAACTGGGTGTGTGCCCCATCCTGCCGCTATGGCTCCTGACCCTCCTGGATTAATTAGCTCCTTCCGAAGTCCTCACTGATCTGCTCCCCAACTCTAGCTTTCCTTTCTGCATACCACACCCAGGCTCTGTATTTATGCGTGTGTGTGTGTGTGTGTGTGTGTGTGTGTGTGTGTGTGTGTGTGTGTTTTATATGTTATGGTATGTGTGAGGCTGTCCTTGACACCCCCCCTTACTCCACATCTCCCAGCAGAGCTGAGCAGCACCAAACTGTAAAGCAAGCTCTAGGCAGGAAGTCTGGAAGGTGAGCCCATCACCAATAGCCACGTCTTGCAGAAAACCAGCTCTGGGATTCCAAGGGTCAGATCAGATGCACTGGCTTGTCCATGCATCTGTGTGGCCCGGGAACCGATATGCTGAAGGGCGAACAGATGGCATGGTTGATTCATTCAGGGCTTAGAGGCCAGGGCACAGTGGTCAGGTTTCCTGCCTGCACAGGCTGTTTACATATCCTAATGGCCACTGGTTCTGGCAAGGCCACAGTGACCCCTTCAGTACATGCCATTCCATCAAGCCAACCATATGCTCGGGTGAAATCTAGATATCCCAGCATACTCTGGGGACACACAAATCCTCCTCACTCAGTTCTTGCTGGCTGCACCATGTTCTCCACGTGATGTAAAGGCCCCCCCCTGGTCAGCTCACCGAGAAAGGACACGCAGACTTTGCAGAAGGTATGGAATTGGAACTTGCTGGCCGCCTCGAGCAGGGTCTTGGCGTTGGCGGAGTCGATGACCAGCGAGCCGGTGTAGACGAATTCCAGCAGTAACTCGAGGACATCAGCCTGCAGGTTCGAGAGCACCAGTTCCAGCTTCTCCCGGCTGCCCTGGCTGCCGTCCTGCACTGACCTAAGGCACAGAGACCAGGGATGTCCTCACCTGCCACCCCTGCGGCCACGGCCGCTTCCTCACAGGGCCAGAGCTCCCTGTACACCTCAAGTCACGCCCTTCGTCTTAGGACTCAAAGGACACAGCAATGACACACCTGAACCTAATGGCCTGACACAGGATCTGGAAGAGAAGGTCTGACCAGAGGCGCCCCAGAGAACAGAAAACCCTGCTTATCACTACTCGGCATGTCCATGCAAAAAAAGATGCAAATCAAAAAGCATGAGCTGTGGATGGGGACAAGGACCAGGACTAGCCGCAAAGGGAAACAATATGGTTCAGCTACCTGCTGGACCTGGTGTCTACACCAAAGGGTACCAGCATGCCCTGGCAAGCAGGACCTCCTGCCTCAAGCGGCAGAATCTCTCTTCCCAGCTGGGGCTCAAAGGCTCCTGATTGGCTGCCATCCTAGCCAATCAGGAGGCGTCCTTTTGAGCCTGTCTCAAAGACCCAGGGCCTTGGAAGGCTGCCCCGGAAGTCCCCCCCACCCCCCGAACCCCAACCTCTCCCAAAACAAAACATATTGTTTCCTTTTAGGCATGGAAGGGAAGCCCTTCATGACATTGCTTTGAAACTGAAGACAAGACAAGATAGACGGACAGAATGGTTAGAGCTGGGAAGGGGGAGAGGGTAACAACCAAGGACTTCCGCCACAGACAGCCAGCAGCCATGACCTGGGGCCTGGCCCGGGGCGGGGCGGGGGTGCCCTCCTGCCACATGGAACACGGGGTCAGAGGTCAGAGTGGCCTGCGTGTAGAGTGTGCATCGGGCTTGTGAACTGGGGGTGGGGGGGAGCAGGGGAGGGACACAAATATATCAGTATGTTTTTTATCTGGTGTCTACAGAAATACGAAACCATTGCAAAGGCTCTTAAGGCCTGGCAGCCGCTCCCTACAGCTGGACCTGGAAGGAAACAGATAAGATGAGGCAGAACACACCGATACAGGAGGCCAGGAGAAAAAATAATAATAATAAAAAAAAAACACCCAGAGCGTTAAGTCAGGAGGCAGGTTTCTCAGAGGCCATTGACCTGACCACCCTAGTTGGGCTCCTCTCACCAGCTTCCCTCACTGAGCCTGGCCTGACCAAGGCTGTGGCAGGGCAGTGAGCTCCATGGCCTACCCACTGACTTCTGCAAACACGCGGGGAGGCCAAGCCTCTTGAGACTGGTCCCTTGGGTGCCCCCCGGGGCAGGCAGGAGAGGTGTACCAGTGCCTGGTAGGGCAGTAGGTTGGCCAAAGAGGCTGCTGGGTGAGTGGACAGAGCACTAGTAGGAAGCAAAGGGACCTGGGTACCCTGCATGGCCACTGACAGGCAGATGTCCTGAGCCTCTCCGGCACATGCTCACTCAGTGCTCAAGTGACTTCCCACACCTGTGTTTTGCTGCTGCTGAGCTGGAGTCCCAGGCTTGGATGCCTTTGTAAGGTGTAAACATTTGTTAGCTCTCAAGTGCCCCCTAGAGACTCCATAAATTCTGATTATTCCCAGGTCTCAGAGGCCATCTGGTCAACTTTCTTGCTCCAAGTCTTTGCTGCCCCTGTGTTCATCCTAACGGCCTGGCCTCTCCTTGGTACTTCCTTAGGCTCTGTAGAAGTCATGCTGGGCCTCAGTGTGGTAGGGCTGACGGAGTCCACACGGGCTGCTCACCTTTTCCCAAGATCCCTTTTACTCCTGCCGCCAACAATGGCCCTCTCTGTGTGTCCGAGTCCTCAGACGGAGGCGCTCAACCCAGCGAAGAGCTGAGGTAGGTCTTGAGAGTATAGACACACACACACGACCCTGGCTGAGCCTGTGCTGGAATTATAGCTATAAAGGGCTAGTCTTGACACACTGCTGGTGACTGACTACCTGTGGCTTCTCAAAGCTGAGCCTGGGAGGGTGTTTGCGGGGGATAGAGCTGCCTACACTGTGAAGTATGCCAGGAAGGAGGGGTAAGCACTGGAGAGCGTTGGTAATGACGTTAAATCGAGGGGACCTTGGCCATAGATTGCATGGCTGTGGCTGTCTCTGTTGGGAAAATGATCTGCAAGAGGGGGGTGCTGGAGGCTCTTGGGACTGGAAAAGCTAGTCCCTTCTACTTGGCTATACTGGTCTTTCTTAGTAGCCTAGTTCAAAGGTCTAGAGGAGGCATGGGAATCTGGATAAACTCCCCTTGGCACACAGGTGGTCTTACACTGCATGGTTCCTGTGTAGTTCAGAGAATTGCAAGGGCCACAAAAGGCTGGTAATGAGTCTTTCCAATCATCAGTAGGTGTCTACCTAGCACTCCTTAGGTCTCTTCGCTCTGAGCAGAGGTCCCCTAGGAATGGGTAACTCCGATCATGGCTATAACACTGCATCTGTCACAGGTGAGATGAATGTTCTGTCCACCGTCCTAAGCTGGCTCTTGAGTGGGCAGCTGCTCCCCGAGGGTCATGACACAATGGTTCGAGGATATACAGAACCACAGAAACAGACTAGAGTAACACTGGGATTCTCCATCTTGGGGGCCTGGCAGAAATGTGGTGCCCCAGCACACACTGTCTGAGGGTTCCAGCAGGAGACTAGCACTGCACGAAGTTACTTTCTTCCAAGCAGGGCTGCCCAGGAGAGTTCCGGTTCCTAGGTACCGTTGCTGCTTAGCAAGGCTGGTCTATGGATGTGTCAGAGATGCCTATCTTCGACTAGTCGGATCTTGGAGAACACACTTTGAGCAGAGAACTCCTCTGGGATAAGCCGCCCCCCTCCCTCATCTGCCTCTGTGGCCAGGTGTTTGCACAGTGCACATTGGAACTGGGCACTGTCTGGAAGTGTAGGGCAATGGTGAATGGAAGGTCTAGGCTGGTGATGGACACAGTTGGTACTCTGCTCCATCCTTCTGACAGGATTCCTCCCCTGCCCCATGTCATTAGCTTCACAGCACTGGGTTTGTGTAGACCCAGGCCTCACTGGGTCCTGTGGACTTTGGCAGGCCTTGGACCACTCTTTGAGAGGAGGCAAGGCAATGATGGATCTGGTCTCCATCATTCTGCTGACCCCTAAGAGGCGTCAATCCCTCTTCTCGGTGCCTTGTTTTCAAGGCACGCCTGTGTGTTCTAGATGAGGAAGGGGACAGGCACCTAGGGAGAGAGGTGCAGGGTGTGTCCCTGCACTGGTACATGAAAAGCTCCATGTCAGTTGGTGAGGTGGGCCACTGCGTCAGTATCCGCTCTAGCCTCCCACATCACGGCTGAAGAAGGAAGGAGAAGCCCAGAGCTTAGCATTAAGCTTTGTGAAAATCAGGTTAGGAAAAAAAAATCAGTGAATTGTTTTCATCCAAATGTGAAAGAGAATAGAATTCACATATCCTACATGGTCCAATAGGCTCTGCCTTCAGCTATCATGCTCCGGTCTCTGTCCTCTTTGGTATGAGGAGGAACAGGTTTTCTCAGGCGCTGAGCATTTTTTCTCCCCACACCTCGACTTAGAGACATGCTGGGAAGTGCCAGGGATGGCAGGAGACATCACTGCCATCTTTTAAGAAAGAAGGTCACATCCTCTCTGATGGACTCTAGCTTAGGTATTAAGTGGAGGTGACTGGCCTTGATTAATATTTCTACAGCACCTGTGCATCCTGAGACATTCTCTGTGCCCAGAGGGTAAATGAAGGGACTTTGCCATGGGCCAAAGAAGGAAAGCCAGGGCAGATGATGCAGGCAAGGGGTGAGTCCGACCCTAAGGGCCACTGCTGGATTCCCTCCAAGTATGTGAGCAGATAAGGGAAGGAGGAATACCCCAATAATCGTCCAAAGGTTGTACCTCAGTATTTTTATCTCTGCTATTTTCTTAAAGACAGTGCCTCAACCCTTTGTCCCCCCACCCCACCCCCCTGCCTCATTGTCCAAAGGTAGGGTCCCAGCCCCTGCCTCTCAGTTTCCTTGCTGATCACCCTATGGACTCAGATTGGCCAACCAAAGGTCGGGCTGAGCAGGCCTGTGAATTTTGTTTTGCCCTTGGCTCGATGCTGGCCTCCCATTCAAGGGCTCCTTGGCCTCCAGGCCTCATCTGAAGGGCCCAGTCCCCTTGCAGGTCTGCACACAAATGCCTGTCTTCAAGTGGAATTCTGTCCTCCTTGGCAGGCTTTGTGGCCAGGGTCCCTAACATCACATGTACACTGCATGTACCCCCCTACTTGAACACGGCGTCAGCCCTGAGACTTCCCCTTTCTCCCTCACAGACTCTGCCTACAAAAAGAAAGCACAGTTTGGTTTTCTAGGTTGGAGAATGGATGGCCAGAGGGCCTTCTGTGTCAGACAATATCTGTATGTCAGCTAAATGCCTGAGGCTTCAGGATCCTCCTCTGTGAAATGGGGATTCTAACCGTACGAGCTCTTCAAGCTAACATATCTAGAATACTTCTTGTCACCAGATGGCAATCTTGTCAAAAGAGGGAGTGATAAAGGATGGCTTAAAGACGCTAGCTCATCAATGGAAGCCTGTGAGGAAAGAGCCTGGGTAAGGTAGGGCCCCTGGGACTGCCAGGCTGCTGAGGTCCTGGAAAAGACTTGACTGCTCTCTGGGAGGTCACACTGGGCAGACCCAGCTTTTCTGCTCACTCTCACATTGATGCCGTGTGTGTGTGTGTGTGTGTGTGTGTGTGTGTGTGTGTGTGTGTGTGTGTGTGTCTGTGTCTGTGTCTGTCTGTCTGTCTGTCTGTCCAGGCTTAATGCAAAGCTTATGATGTGGCTCCTCTTAGTCTGTTTCATGCTTCCCTTTTCTGATTCATGTACTACCTATTGCTGAGGATTTTGGACAAGCTTTGGCCAACGCTGAGGACTTTGGGTAGAGCGGCTTTGGCCCAGGAGAGACCCTGTCTGTTTGCAGAGAGGAATGAGATTTCCTATATGTCCCCTCCCATGGCTCCAGGAAAGGCGGTCACACTGAGAGGGGGGATGGAGCCGTGGACACATGACCTAGGTTGGTGGTGGAATGGAGCCCCTGCTTGAATTTCCAAGTCCGAGGTGTACAGCCAGGGGCCAGGGGTGGGTGTCCCCTGCTCTGACAGAGCTCAGCCGGGGCAGATCAGTATTGACCCATAAAAGCTCCGAGACACAGATTGTCCCTACTTCCTCACCTCTGAAGACACCAGCCCCTGAAAAGGAGCCCCTCACCCTCGGAAGTTTACCCTGGCTGTTCCAACCACCGTATGCTAAGGCTTCAGGGTCACCGATGTGAAGGGGACTAAAACATGGTGACATGAGCGGCTCTCTGACCATGAAGAATTTGGGGGCCATGTGGCTCACAAAGATAACATCTTCCCGGGAGGATCTGGCTTCCCTCCTTCCAAAGCATTTTGTTGGCAGCCATCAGCAGGAATGGCAACATGGACCCTGTGTGGCCAGGACGGAGAAAGGAGATTCAGAATGGCTGCGGACAAGCACAACTCCACCTTCTCTTTTGCTTCCTGAAGTTACTTCATGCCTGACTACCTCCCGCTAAGGGACTTGGGTGCCCTTTAGGCTCGAAAAGCATGGCGTGCCCTGTGCTCTCCTGGCCATCTTCCCCAGCTCCCCTATGACACTAGACTGTTGACCCGCGCTCTTCCTTTAGGACCCTGGCACCTCCTCCTCTCCTGTCCTGGCATTCAGACCTGTAAAGAAGCCTCACCAGGCTGGTCCTGTCCATCCACACTGACTGTCACCTTCAACATCATTTGTGACCAACTTCTGGTTTACAGGTGGTAAAAGCCTGAGGCCTGAGAGCCAGGGTGTGGCCAGACCCGAGTCACAGGATGAGTGTCAGAGTCAAGTGTAGGACCCAGGTCTCCTGACTCCCTCTTTCTCCCAGCAACTGCTTGGATGGAATGCCCATCCTTTCCCATCAGGGCTGCTGATGTCATTGGGTACCTCCTCCTCCTCCTCACAGCAAGCCCGGGAGGCCAGTGGGAAGGCAGGACCTGCTCACATCTGCCTCTGGGGAGGCCACCTGTTCCTGTCCTTGGTTCGTATCTGTTTTTGCCCCTGCCCTCCTTGTCTGGAAGGGCCTTCCTCCTCCTCCTCCTCCTCCTCCTCCTCCTCCTCCTCCTCCTCATCTGTCCAAGAAGGTTCCTACCTATCGGAGTATTCCTCCCTGTTGTGAGGGGGAGTTTGGCTTTTAATGTCTCTTCAAAGGCACTTAAAGGCTTCCTTTCCCCACATGGTTCTAGTCCAGGGATGGACCACTGCTCTGCTTTTACTTCATTGTTCTGTAGCCCATCTGGGTCAGGGCCCAAGGTTCCCAGATTATTTAGCTAGGTTCCTGCAGCCAGGTGCTAGCCACTGTTCCCAAAGTGCCCCGGGACTGGAGAGGTCACTGGACACCTCTTCCCCGAGACGTGTCTCTCTAATCCCTCAGATACACAGAAACCTAAGCACAGGGCGGGCAGGAGACGGAGTTGTCCAGGAAATGGGAAATGTCACAAGGAGCCCTGCCCCTCCTGTGTGGCACAGGGACCAGTGAGGCTGAGTGGGACCTCACACACCCGGCGGCCTGGCCCTACGCCAAAGGATACAAGGGACAAGGAAAGAGATGCCATCCTGAAACAAAACACAGTCGCTCTGGGGTTAGTTGGCAAGTCCAAACACAGCATTGGAAAGCAAGCAGAGGTCCTGTCCTCCCACTCTGAGCTCTGTCCAGGCTCAGCGTCCGCCCCGGAGAGGCTGCAAGGCAAAATGAGCAGCGGCATTAATCTGCTGATGGGTGAGAGAAACGTGAGAGTTACCCTGGGCTGGCCCCTCGGCTGCTCTCCCTCACTAAGGAGCTAGGAGGTGGCCCTGACATCTTTGCAAGGGTATGAAACAAAAACAAAAAACAAAAAAAAAATCATTTATTTTTTTTAAATCAACAAAATGGAAAAAACAAAGATATTCAGGCACTGTTCACATCGATCCAGGTAGAAATGAAAAATGGCCAGATAGGGCCAGGGTAGGCCGAGGGAAGGTGAAGGCTGAGAGACCGTGTTTAGGACACACCTGGTCTGCACTTAGGGCCCAGGGTTCAAGCATGAGGCTTGGCCTGCACACTCTTCTCCCTGACTCAGGCTGGGCAAGAGCCGTTCCTGGGGTGCCTGGTGTCCCTCTGTGGGGATGGCCTGTTCAATCATAGGCTTTCCTGGTACTGGGTCCACACCCATCCACAGTGGTGGTGATGGATCTGGGGACCCTGAGGGATGGAGCAGTGTGAGATGGTCCCTTCAAGTGGAGTCTATGGTTCTCTTAGTCTCAGGAAGGGCTTTGTGCTCTGCTAAGGACATGGGGTTTGGGGGGAGGTGTGTGGCCTACTGCGGGCTAGCTCCTGGTGGCCGGTGAGGCAGTGTGTGGGGGCAAGGGCAGCGGCTGCTCTGTGTGTGTGTGTGTGTGTGTGTGTGTGTGTGTGTGTGTGTGTGTGTGTTTGGGGGTGTGTGTGTGGGCACTGGGGAGGGGGAGGAGAGATGGCTACTGGCTCTGTGACAGGGAGTCACGCTTCAGGAACCTGTAAGAGAGGGGAGAGGAGAAAAGCCACACAAAAGCGTCCTACGAAGGAACAGACCCGAGCTGGAAGGAAGGCAAACCTTTGAATCAGGTCCTTGAAATACAAGCTGCAGGAAGCTAGAACATTTTGGTGGACTTCAAACTCTCTGCCTTCAACAACAATTTTCAGGTCTGTAAACGCTTTCGCTCGGCGCTGCTGGTTCAACTCCTTCAACATTTCTGCAGAGTAGAGAAGACAGACAGGGCCAGGTTCCCATTAAGAGGTTTTTTTTTTTTTTTTTTTTATTTGTATTTATTTATTTTTATTTTTAATTAAATTTTTTTTTCAAGAAGTAGAGAAATAGAAATAACTTGATATTGTTTCTTGGTAAGGCTGGCTGAACACCGACAGGCAAGAGAGATCACAAACAATGCGTAAACAAGCGGCCACTGAGAGAGGGGCTACATAACCAAGGGACTAACAACTTAAAAAAGCAAAACAAAACAAAACAAAAAAACCCAAATATGATTAAAAAAAAAAAAACCAAACCCAGATATTGAAAGATCAGGGAGCAGAGCGGGGAAAGATTCCCATACTGACAATTGCGAACAGAAAATACCACAAACAGCTTAGAAAGAAAAAAAAAAACACAATCTATCCTAAAACCATGGAATAAGGTCTCCAAATGCCAGTGGTGCCGACGTATCGAGTAAAGCGTGGCATTGTGATGGAAGATGGGCCGGACGTGGTCCAGAGGGACAAAAGCCCACCGACCCTGCAAAAACAGCATCCCCTCTGTTAGACACGCAAGCCACGGCGTGGAACCATGTTTCCTGGGAAGGGAAGCCGGAGAACAGAAGGGCCCACCGAGGGCTTGGCAAGTGCCTCCTTCCATCTCACACTTTCGGGGGGGGCTTCTGGGGTCAAGCAAGCAAGCGTGGGGTGGGGTGGGGTAGGGTGGGGTGCAGGTAGGGTTGGGTGGGAGTGTTTCTCTGCCTCAGCCCCATTTTCTAGGCTAGCCTTCCAGGACGCCCAGCCTTGCCTGTGCCTTTGACAATGGCAAGCTGCTTTGCAGCCTCCATAGGTCTTAGGGGGAGGGACTTGGGGGTGATTTCCTGCCCCCAAGTGTATACCTACCTTTTGCCTGGAGTCTTGGCCACCTGGGCTGGCACAGACAGAATCCAGGCCTGTGGGCTCCAGACCTAGGGATGTCAACATCTTCTCCCAGACCCACCCCAACAGCTAGAAGGAAGGAGGAGAGAAGAGCCCGCCAGCCAGCCCATTTAACTAAGGTGTATTTTTTTCCCCAGGCAGATGTTAGGGCCTCTGGATAACCATCATTTCTCACTAGCCCCATCCCATCTGGCTGCAGCCAGGGCCCCTCATGCTTTGCCATATCTTGTGGCTGGACGTCAGAAGCCTAGACCCTTGTGCCAGGGTGAAGAGATGGCTGTCATCAGACAGGTAATGACAGGAAAGTCCCCTTACTATCACTCGAAGCCCTTCACGTCTGTGTTGAGCTAAGCTGGCTTTCTAGAACTACCCTCCGGTGTTCCTTCCTTCACGCCTGAACACAGGGTCAGTACCAGTTGAATGCTGCGATACCCCTAACTCCTATTTCCTATTCTGGGTTTCTCACAGGGTAGTTAGGTGTCCCTGGGTGAGTTACCCCAGCCTGTGGCAGGTCTTCTCTCTTTCTGAGCCTCTCTTTTTTTCCACAGAGACCAGTGGGGTCACATGACCTATAGTCCAGCTCAGGGAGGAGAATAGGATTAGCAGCCTTGGGCGTCCGGCAGGTCTTCCCTCACAAGGATACACCGGGCTTGGGCTCTGCCGAGGACTGAGGTCTTAGGACTGTCCCCTGGGCCACAGGACAGGCTAAGCCCTAGACCCCTAACCAGGCGGTAGGCTGACTTGCAACTATGGGAGCGTGCTCACAGGTGTGCCTGTGGAAGTCTGGCTGGGCCCTCCACCTTCAGCGGGACAGAGAGACAAGGCTGGAGGGTGTGGGCATGGGTGAGCCGGAGAGTGACAGGGATGCCTCAGTTGGCAGGTGAGGACCGCGCCAAGGAGCCTTGAGCTTAATTCTGTAGCACGCATGCGCGGGTGCTGCCGGGGATGGCGTGCAGGGAAGTGGAGAGGTTAGCCGCCGCCCCCAGTGATCTGACAGCCAGTCAGGACGAGAGTGATTTAGGAAACCCAATGGGAGGCACGAAGACAACCTATATCCAGAGACCTTGAGTTTGGAGACGGAACTGATGGGGAACCTGCACTCTGCCTTCTGGGAGACACGCAGCCTTGAGAAGGTAAAATAATGGATTCCCAACAGCCCCTGCTCGTTGAAAGCTAATGATGTAGCCTCTGGTCAGCGCCTACTGTGCCCAGTGTCACTGAGGTAGATTCAAACCACCGTCGATGGGGGAGTCCTCCCATGATCTCACAGCAAGATGAGGAGGCCTAATGGACACTGGAGGGCAGAGAAAGCGTTCAGGCCTTGGCTGCTATGGGATGGGGGGTGGGGAGGGGGCGCGGGAAGGGACCAGAGGAAGAGTTCGGTTTGGGGTAAGCCTGTCGAGAAAGAGGGGGTAAGGCACAGGTGGTCGTGAGAGGCCCGGGCTGGAGAGGCACCTATGGGGCTCAGGGAGGAGGACCTGTGGGGCCCCGGCAGGGAACCTGTAACTTGTGATGCTGGGATTCTTACAGGGCCTGTGGCTGAGTGAGTCTGGTGGATGATGTCATTTAGGAGTGAAGAGATGGCTGGAGGTAAAGGTAGGGGACAATTTCAGGGGAGGATCCCAAACTCTTAGAACTTTAAAATTTTTTTTTTCAAAATTTAAAAGTGTGTGTGTGTGTGTGTGTGTGTGTGTGTGTGTGTGTGTCCATCCCCGTGTCTCCCCACATGAGTGTAGGTACCTGCAGAGACCAGAAGAGGGCGTCAGATCCCCAGTACCTGGAGTTACAGGCAGTTGTGAACCACCTATTATGGTGCTGCCAACTGAACTCTGGTCCTCTGGAGGAGCAATATGCATTCTCAACTGCCTAACCTTCTCTCTCTAGCTCCTGGGTCCTCGTTCTTATTCTGGATTTGTCATGGGGTAGTTAGATGGCCCTGGGTGAGTTACCTCTACCTGGGGGGTGGGGGTGGGCTCCAATTAGTAGCTCTGTGGCTCCCTGGTCATCATACTGTGTCAGGAAGCAGATTCAGTCCCGTGTGCTTATGGAGTTAGGGAGTGCCAGGCCAACATTCCATTCCTGGACCTGCTGTGTTCTGATGTTTTCAAAGGTTTTTCCCTACAGGTCAAGACTCTAGCCATATCCCTAGTCCCAGCAGCGACACTGGCTGCACCAGGAATCCCAAGTCCCGGTCCAGATCGGGCAGGTGTCCGATTCAGATTCAGGCGGCACCGCTCTCCACACGCGTTTTCTGTGCTCTGCAGCTCTACCTTTTCAGAAATCTGATTTAATAGTTGGGGACGATTATTCACTTCCCGAAGAATTTTTCAATTTATGAAAGTGCTCACCAGGGGATTCCTTTTCACAGCAGGCCCCATGCATTCCAAGTATTGATCAGTTGGTATGTGCTTGCCACTGCCTGCAGAGTTGCTGGCGGGGAGGGTGGGCATCACAGTCTATCCTTGTCAGAAGCACACCCTGAATCCACAGGAGGAAGACAGGACCTGCTGGCCTGGGTGAAAGCTGCTTGACTTCGTCACCCTTGTCTCACAGCCAAATAACCCTCCTGGATTTTTGAGGTGGCTCTTGGAAACAGTCCAAATAGCTGGGCTTGGTATGGGAAGGGCTGTGGGATTTGCGTGAAACCCGGATCAAAGGCTGGGTTTTCAGGGCTCTCGGCAGCACCTTGCACCTATGAGATTCAGGTTGGGCTGAAGACCCTTGGGTTCTCCCCTGTTAAAGACTCAGTGGTACCACATGTGTGAGGGGGGCCTGATAGTCTGAGCCCACGTGGAGGGCCATCGCGTTGGCTTCCATTCCTGCTGGCTGGCATTTGGGGGCATTTCCCGGTCTTCATGGTTTTGAGTGGGATGCCTCACCCCTATGCTTACAGAACTGGCTGCCCTGTACCTTGATCTCCCCGCCCCATCAGGGGTTCTTCTCCCACTAAGGCTACCTGGCAGAAAGCACATGACCAGAGAGTACTTCCCAGTTTCCAGCCAGCCTCCTTCCAAGCCACCTCGACGCTGTGGCTCCACACAGCGGACAGCCACAGGCCTCTGGTTAAATGACCCCTCCAAAGGTGAGCAGACGGAGTCAAGTGTCCCAGCTTCTCCATGTTCCTTTACTTTCTAGTGACGTCCCCTCCCCGTACCCCAGGCAGTACCTGGCTTCCAAACGTGTTCCTCTCTGCCCAAGTCCTTCCTCATCCGGCTGATCACCATGGGCTTTCCATGCCAGTCCTGATAGCATCTGGTCCCAGGCCTCCTTGCCTCTTCTTCCTATAGCTCTTGCCCTCTGCCTCCTCATGCATGCTTTCAAAACATCCCAAGCATAATTACACTATGCCTTGTAATTATTTATTTACACGTCTGCCTCTTGCATCAGACATTGTGTGTGTATGTGTGTGTGTGTGTATTTTTCTTAACCTGCAGCACTCAGCTCAGGGCCTGACATGTGTGTAACCCACATAGTAAGTTGTAAAAATTCTCTGCTATCAAGAGGCAGAGGTCATTTCCCACCCTTTGAATCATGGCTGGTCTTATGCTTTGCTTCGGACCACAGAGTGAAGTAGAAAGGACCTCATATGGGTGCTGTGGGATGGTCTGTATGTTAAATTGCTCTGATTGGTCAATAAATAAAACACTGATTGGCCAGTGGCCAGGCAGGAAGTATAGGCGGGACTAACAGGAAAATTGAGACAACAGGAAAGTGGAGGGAGACACTGCCAGCCTCCGCCATGACAAGCAGCATGTGAAGATGCCGGTGAGCCACGAGCCATGTGGCAAGGTATAGATTTATAGAAATGGATTAACTTTAGATGTAAGAACTAGATAGCTAGAAGCCTGAGCCATTAGGCTAAACAGTTTAAATAATATAAGCGTCTGTGTGTTTATTTTATAAGTGGGCTGGGGTTTGGCGGGACCCGGAGAGAAATTCTCCAGCTACATATGGGTGTTAACCACAGCCTCAAGGGGATCCATTTGCTTTTGTTACCTCTGGAGATCCCTGCCATTACCTCACACAAACTGGGGGTAGCCTGTTGGAGGATGAGAGACAGACGGCATGGTATGGAGATGAGCCATCCCAGAGTGTCATGTAGACTGGCCGGCCTCTGCCATAGCAGCCTGACCTAACCCTCAAATTGCCTAGCCAGAACCACAATCTAAATAAGCAAGTTTCCTTTTTAAGCCAGGGTGTTTGAGAATTGCCGGTTAGCTGGCAAGAGTCACTTGATCTGGAAGGCAGGAATAAATGGACTCACGAGCTCAGAACTGGCCTGTGTCAGTTTTCCCTGTTAGTTTGGTATGAGGTTAATTTAAAAAAAAAGAATTGTGTAGACATTCCATCGTGCCCAGCTCTTATGTGTGCAGTTTAGTGGTGATAAGTATACATACACTGTTTTACAACTCATTTCTAGGAACCCTTTCCAAATTGGAACTGTATATCCATGAAACCATAACCCTACTTAGCCGCCTTCTCCCAGTCTCTGCCTACTTCCTGTCTCTGTGACTGACTTCCCTGGAGATGTCCTGTAAGTGAAAACATACACATTTGCCCCGCCTGGAATTGGCTTATTTCACTTGAGCGCCTTCAAGGTCTGTCCACACTGTGCCTTGTGTCAGAATTTCCCCCTGACTTCCATCCTATGGTAGGAATATACCATTTAAGAACCCATTCATATGTGAGGAGATGCTTTTCAGCCGTTGTGACCGATCCTGCTTCTTCCATACAGTTACAGGTATCTCGAGTCACCCCGGCCTTCAGCTCCGTTATAATTGGTTGAGGTGAAACAATCCCATTAGACCCAGCTTTGCAGGGCATGAGAGGGACTGGGGGATGCCAAGAGGGGTCTGTCTGGAGCTGCGTGCTTGTTTAGAGGAGAATGAGACCACAGAACCAAGACCGGCGAGGATGCTGTAGCCAAACCTCTGCATATTTTTCACCAAATGACACGAGTTATTTGTCAGAGACTAATGGGCTCGTTCCAGCCGGTCTAGAAGGGCTGTCCAAGGCGGTAATAAAGAGAAAGGGGTGTCAGATATTAAAAGGCAAAGAATTCCAGTGGCTTGGCAGCAGAGAAGTCCATTAAATCAGAGCCCCGAGAAAGGTGGTGCAACCGAATAATTTTTTTTTTTTTTCCAGAGCTCAAGCAGGAACCCAGCTAGGTGATAAATGCTCCTGGTTCCATTGGCATTTATGGCACATATATGATAAAGGACCCGAAAACATTATAAACTCAGAGCAGTTGGGAAATACACCGGGAAAGCCCAGTGAAGACTGTCATGCATGCCCAGAGGGTAATTCATCTGGGAGCGCAGAAGCTGGATGAGAGCTGACACTGTGGGGACAAAGGAGGACTTTGCACACACAGCCCCCTCAGTGGGTGCTTCGTATCGCCACGCCATCCACGAAGTACTTGGAGCCAGCTCTCCTTACAGCTGCTTTGAAGTCTTCACAAAATGAGCGGAAGCATCCCCCATCTTGCCCCGGGCCGGTGTTCTTATCCCCAGGCCCAGGGATCGCCCAGGGTTTGCCAGTTTGTGCCTGGGGAAAACGTGATGTCACCACCGAGGCACTACAGTCTGCTACCATAAGGGCCCTTTCCTCCTCTGCGGGAGGTCCTTACTGTTAACTCCGCTCTGTGAACTCACAGAGCCTTCCAGGGTCTGTTCTTTTATTTACAGCTTTATCATCTCTGTCTCCACCCTCTCAGTGTATGCCCAGCACTTCCTGCTCTTTTGACCAAGTCATCTCTTACACTTAGGGTCTACAAGTTCCTTAAGCCTCAGCTTTATGCAGCATCCTCTAAGGAGTCTCACAGAGTTCCCTCAGTCACATCATGCTTTGCCCTCTCCTGTGGTCCCAAGAGACTTTGCTGGTACCTCGGTATCAGGTAGAGATCTTTAGTTGCCTCATTCCAGAGGACTCTATTGTCTACCCATCTCCTCCCCAGGCTAGGCTCTTTAACCCTGGAGTACATGGCATCATGTTGTGTGCACACATGCATGTGCGTGTGCGAATACACCCCCACACCCCCACACACCCCTACTTTCTTTTGTGATCTGAATTCAAGTGGGCTACAGAACACACAGGGAGGTGTGGGGAGTGATCAGAACATCCTTAAACACAATTCAACCGAACTAGTCAAAAGATCTAGCTGTGTAGAAGCAGATGGACCCATTGTAGAAGTCAAGCCCTCTCTAAGCCTAGGAGATATCAATGCTAAGAACAACAGTGGCAAACCCACAATTTGAAGGGTGGTCTGTCATTGCTAAAGCCTAGCCCCATTCAGGATTTAGATCTCTGGGAAGAGACTGAATTACTCTGTTGAGCTGCAGTTGTCTAGAAGAACCTTAAATGACCAACTCACTCGGCTGACACTGAGCAGCAGCTGTGACCTTGACACAGAGTGGCTAGAGAAAAGCGGTCCTTTTAACACTCTAGGTTCTAGCCACCAGGATGGTAAGGTTTACCCAAATGTAATCCAAAATAACCAATTGCATGAATCAACAGATCATGCCTGAGGGGATCATTTGGGAAGGAATTAGGGGAGGGTAAGGGTAGAGTGTTGTAGAGTCAAAAGCTTTTCAGAGGGGTTATAATCCATCATGGTGGACAAGTATGGCAGTGGGAACATGGTGTCAAGATGGCTGTCAGGAAGCAGACTGAAGCAGAGAGCGAGAGGGAACAGGAAGTGTGGCCAGGCTATAAAACCTTAAAGAGCACCTCCAGTGACGTACTTCCACCAGCAAATTTCTACCTCTGGAGGTTTCCATTCTATTCTCAGCAGCACCACTAACCGGGGGAGCACATGTTCAAACACATGAGCCTACGGAAGACGTTTCTCATTCACACCACCACAAACGTCATGACCCAGATCCAGCCCAAGGAACCTGGCCAGATGGTGGTTTCCACTGCAGGGTGGTGAGGTAACCTCTGGATAAGCAAGGAAGGCTACTGGACTATCCTTGGGGCTGCAATCAGAGAAGTGCCTGGCTAGGTCAACATTAGCAGTGGTTAGACCTTATCGCCTTCACTAAAGACTCTGACCCACCTTCTCTCCCTCCCTCTCTCCCTCCTCTCCCCCCTCTCTCTCTTGGTTTTTTGAGATAGCCAAGGCTACTCAGAGAAACCCTGTCCTGTACTTCATTCTGAGACCAGGCTGGCCTTGAACTCAGAGATCTGCCTACCTCTGCCTCCTGAGTGCTAGGATTAAAGGCGTGCATCACCACCTGGCTAAAGATGCTTTTATTTGGTTCCTTTTTCTTCTGGAAGGTGGATGAGCCAAAGTAGGAAGGACATCGGGAGGCTATGGGGCCATTGGAAGCCGGCATGGAGGGTGTGGACGGGGCGAGTGGCAGCCAGTGACATTTAGGGGAGAAAGGAGTCCCTATCATCTTTATATGATCTAAGAATACAGCTTGGCAGCAAGGGGAAGTGGTGTCTTGAATGACAGGTTGTAATGACAAGGGGGCGAGACTCATATGGTCCCAGGGATTAAGTTGAGTGGGGGTGGGGACCTCACTCTTGTGTTCTCATAAATGCTCTTGTCTTTATGAAATGTTTGGACCTACAGTGTATTTATCAGAGGTTCTGTTTCTTTCCCACAATGGGGCTAGGCTTTTGGGAAGTGGGGGGGGGGAATTCTTCACTGGGGGTGGGGTGGGGTGGGGGTGGAGGCTGAAGTTAAGAAGTCATGACAGTTACTTGGCGCCAAGAGGCAAGTTCAGAACCTTGGAGAGTTACACGTACCCGGTAGTCCAGATAGAGAGCTAGCTAATGTGGTTAGGGAGCGGCCTGGAACAACCTAACACACCCGAGGCTGGGAATGAGACTGGGGGATAGGACTTCAGAGGCTGACTGACTCCCCGAGTTCCAAGAACTGGGAGTGGCACCCATACCCACTGGTGTATTCCTGAAACGTGTTTTCTGTGCGCTGGATGCTGCGGGTACTGGGGGCCCGCCAGGGACACGTATGAATGAACACACATACAGCCCAGGGGCAGTGCAAGGTTTACTGGGAGACACACTGATACAGCTATGCCAATGGGGATAAGAACTGAGCAGAGGAAGGAATGCCCGGTTCTGCCCGGGGAACCCAAGAGGCACCGAAGCAGGGTGCTTGTCTAAGAAAGACTCACAGGGATTGCCCCAGGTGGCTGGGGTGCAAGTTGAGAAGGCCCCAAGGTTTGAAAGAGCCCATGCTATCCTGGGAGACACCAAGGTCACTGGTGGCTTTTATGTGCAGGTGACCTAGGGAAGGCCGGTCAGGAAGTGAAGGCGTAACTTCTAAGTCACCAATGGAGCCTTAAAAGTACAGGAGGCAGGGTGACAATGTGGCTCAGTGCCTAGAATGCGTACAGCCCTGGGATGATGCATTGCTTTGAACTGACTCACTGTGGCCTGAGGTGCATTCATGGGGCCAGCTCTGGGCCAGGTCCTGGAGGAAAAGGAATCTACTTTCCATGATGAGAATACCCAGAGTCCCCAAAGGACTGGAATTGTGGTTGATCTGGCTCTGTGGCCTCTATTCTTGCCCCAACCAATCTCCAGCCCAGCTCCTGGGCTCCAGCCAATCCCTTCCCTGTGATTTTGTTAGAGATGGATTCCGTGGCTGATATCCCAGGCTCCTGACTACAGACATGCCAGTCATTATTGCTACTTATTGCAGGGTCTATGGATGCTGGAAGAGCACAGGTATGCACATGGATGTGCAACAGTCACAGGGAATGGGAGGCTTAGATTGGCCTTCAGAGTGGAACTTATTACAGGTAGAAGAGAGGGGGAGGTTCTCAGCAACCTACACACGAAAAAGCTCAGGGCCTTGCATTACTATATTCCAAGTATGGACAACTGGGGAAGGAGATGGTAAGAAATGAGGCTACTTGTACAGGTTGACATCACCAGGAAAGGTTAAATAAGCTATGGTAAGGAACCTATAAATCTTTAAATGTGTGTGTGTGTGTACATACAAGAGCTCAGGTGTCTCATGAGTCCAGAAGACTGTGTCCCATCTTCTGGTGCTGGAGGTACAGGTGGTTGTGAACCAACCAACTTTGGGTGCTGTGAGCTGAACTTGGGTCCTCTGCAAGAGCGGCAACCACGCACCATCTTTACAGTCCCCAGAAACCCATAGATCTTAAGTCTAGAGATGGAATTGAGAAAAGTTACGTAGATGGCCTTGGGCACAGAGAGTCGGGGGTCTGGAAGCTATCCGTCTGGAGAGATGGAGCATCTTCCAGCAACACTAGTGAGCTGTGAGGGAGAGGCCTAGACCAAAGGGGACTCTCGGGGAAGCTGTCAGAGGACTTCCGGATTCCGTGTGGAGTTGGTTTCAGGGGGTTGAGGAGACCCTGACGACTGTCTCCTTCGCTGGCATGTATAAACTTGAAACGTCTTTTCCCAAAGCACAGTGGAGAGCTGGTACAGCCACCACATCCTCCAGTACAGCACAGCCCTTGTGTGGACATAGGCCATTATGTGACCTATTTCCTCTGTCTGGGACACAGTGGCTGGGGAGGGGAGGCCTGTGAGAGCCCTGCTTCCCTTTCATGACCCTGCATTCCCAGAGGGGCTGGCTCCTCAGTCCCCTCACCTGCCTGTCTCCTAGATTCCGACATAAGCTGGATGTGGGGTATTGAGAGGGGTGCATGAAGGTCTTCAGGGATCTGCTCCCAATGCAGACCTCAAGAGTAGGTTGGAAACTGAAAAATGACAGTGACCTGGATGAGGAAGTGGTGTCCTCACATAAGGGACAAATAGTCTTAACAGTCAGGGACCCAGCCTTGGAGTTTAAATTCGCAAGCTACAGCCCACAAAACTTCATTTTGTTAGATACCTCTTGCGGATCTAGTTCCTCAAGCATCTGGTCAGTCGGGTTTTGGAAAGTCAGTCACCCATTCCAGTAAGAGGGCAGCTGTCAATACTGGCTCAGGGATGAGGCGAGGGCAGGCAGAGGGGAGACAGGAGGAAAAGGGAAATCCTTCCACAGGTCTCTTCCATCTGCTTTGGTGCAAGTCGTCATTTCCAAAGCGTCCCGACAGTCACCATTCCAGCAAATAGATCAATAGTTTTAAAGGATTTGCAAGAATTAGTGAACCAGAGCTGAGAGTACAATCAGTTCAAGGACCCAAATAAAGAGGGGGATGAAACAGAAACCCCAAATGCCAGGGGCTAACAGCAACTCTAGATGCTACGGAGCTGGGATTCATGGCGGCCTATCAAACTGGGGGACTCGGGGGTGGGAGGGGAGAGTGTGTGTGCACTTGTGTGGGGCCGAGGCACAAGGGCCCTTTCCTGCCCACCTGTGTCCTCCACAGTCTCCTAGGAGACCGTCTATCCCGGGTTCTCCATTCGTGTCCACTTGCCATCTGTGGGCAGGTCCGGTCTGGGAACCATATAAACCTCCCACCCATCCGGGGGCGATGAAACCCCGGGGTCTTTTCTGGTCTTTCACAAAGCTAATGGTCTTTTATATCATACAAGTCATGTCCGTTGTCATTCCAAGAATATTAGGGGATCCTAATAAGGACAAAGATGTGCCTCCAGTGAGTGGGTCAGGCCCTGTAGAGAGTGGAGGTCAGGCATGCTAGCCAATGGGACAACACAGAGGTTGGTGGGGAGCCAGAGCCTCATAGGGCTGGGGATGGATCAACTCAGAGCCCGAGAGCCAGCTCACCCACCCCACCCATCATACTGGCTACAGTCCATAGTGTTTTTAATCATGTGATGTGGTTGGTACCCGAGGCTGGAAAGAATCAGCAGGGGGGTATGGATACTCCATCACTCTCTTGTCTTTGGTTGTGTCTCTAATCCCGTGTCTACGGCAACTCCTTCTTCTATCCAGTTCTGTCTTCGGGGCAAGTGCTGGTGGGTAGAAATGCTGATTTTCACCATGTATCTGAAGTCACTGGTCCCCAGAGCCACTCTGGACACAGCCACAGGGGCTGTGCTCCAGGTGGACAACTTACTGTTGGAGACCCCAGAGGCACAAGCCGGGAGGCCTGTTTGGGTACACAGTCTGGGCTCTAGGCCCCGCTGGATCAATTTCGCTAGCCTGGTACTGTTTCCAGTCCTGGATTTAATCCCCGCTCTTTTTGTCCAGGTCATTTCCCTGTGGGCCTCTAGCTTGGCGATCAGCTTTTCCTGGGAAATGGACTTGCCAAACTCTATGCTAAATTCACAGACCGACCTTTCACAAACTCATGGGGTATAGTTGCCATCCTGGGTCCGTGGGCCCAGGCTTACACACATGCCTATGAGCGTGACTCTGAGGGCCTATGCTTAGGGTGGGCTAGATGCACAGTAGCCACACTGGACCCTGGCCATTGTGCCTCAGCTAGCTGGAGAGGTCTTCAGAGTGGGCACACAGTAGAGGGCACCACCCCTGCTCAGATCCAAGGGCTGAAAGATGAGCCAGGCTGTGTTCAGTAACAAGGTCACCCAGTGTTTATAGAGCATTGCTGTGAGCTGGGGCCTGTGTCGGGGGAGAGACGCAGAAGTGGCCCATGGCATGGGAAGTGAAGAGGAGGGAAGCAGTATTGTCAGAGGCACGGCACACGATGGGCCTGAGCAGAAGATTCACCTGGAAACTTAAAAAACGACTGATGTGCTGGGTGTGGTGGCGCTTGCCTTTTATCCCAGAACCTGGGAGGCAGAGGCAAGAGGATCTCTGTGAGTTTAAGCCAGCCTGGTCTACAAAGTGAGTTCCAGGACAGCCAGGACTGTGACACAGAAAAACCCTGTCTCGAAAAAAAAACAAAAAAACAAAATAAAAATAAAATAAAACAAAACAAAAATAAAATAAAATAAAAAATCAATAAATAAAAGTAAAAAGCCTAGGCTCCACCCCCAGAGTTTTTGAGTCAACAGCATATGGAAGGCAAACTCAGGCACCAGGATTTCTTTAGAATGCATGTGTGTTCATGTGTGTGTGAGTGCGTGTGTGAAGGCCCAAAGTTGATGTCCAGTGTCTTTCTTGCTTTCTCTCTATGGTATATATTGAGATAGTGCCTTCCTCTGAACGCAGCGTTCAGTATTTGGCCAGCTTGACTAGCCAGCTGCTTGAGTGGATTCCCCGTCTCCATCTCCCTTGCCACGGCCAGCTGGGCTTTTCTGAGTCCTGGGGATTTGAACTCTGGTCTTCAGGCTTGCACAACAAGTGTCTTACCCCTGAGCCATCGCCCTAGCCCTAGCCCATGCTGTCTAAGAGCCCCCCAGGAGAATCTAATGTACAACAAAGCCTGAGAACCTCGGGTTTCATGGCCACGAACTGCTGTGGGTTCTGCCTTTTTATTTTCACTCAAGTGTCCAGATCTGCTCTCAGAGTGCAAAGACATTTACTGAAAAAAAAAAAATAAAATAAAATTAAGGAACGACAGCTCGACAGCTCCAAGAGCCAGCAATTCATGCAAATTAATGCAAATAAATACACACTTTCATACATATGTTTATGCAAATATTCGTGTGGTCCTGCAAATCACTCACTTGCCTGCAAGCAGCCACCTACAAAGTCTTGGTGGGAACCCCAGGCAGGGTGCCTGGGTTAATGACAAGCGGTATCGTGACCTCCCAGGATGACATATCTATTAGCCAACTCATCTCATAAGTCCTACAGAACCTTCCTGAACTGAGCTCTGTCTACCTCAGACTCTTCCCCCCAGGAACCCAGGCCCCACTGCTCACTCAAGGCCACCGGTGAGGGCAGGATCATGAATGGCTACCCAACACACACACACAAACACCAAGGCTGCCAGACCTATGGTCAGAGAAATCAGCTATGGCAGCTGACTGGACGAGGACTGGTTGGCTTTAGCTCAGTGCCAATCTAGATGGGCTGGCATGTAGCTCTGCACTTGCCCCACTTAGACAGCGTGGGCCACTCACAGCGTCTGCCTGGTCATACCCTCCAGCTCACTTGTCTCATCAGGGGACACATGTCGGAAGAAAACACCGTCCAGCCAAGATCATAGACTGGTGTTCCCCTGCACATCTACTTTTCCATCAAGCTTACTGAGGTGGCATGTCCCTGCATGTACCCTAGGGCTTCCTGAGTAGGGAGGGGAGCTTAGCAAGTGGGGAGAGTTATGAGGTGAACTGAGGCCACCTCCGAGTACTGTGTCTTGGCCTATCAGCCTGCTTTGCACAGCCCTGCGATGGTCACACACCATTTCTTATTTCTTCAGACGCCGCCTCTGGAAGGCCTCAGGACATGGAGAGGTAAGGTTCCCGAAGGCAAGAGTCTGTCATACAGTAGGTGCTTAACACATTCCTGTTGACTGACAGAGTTTACCTCATCTCGCTGGGCCTTACTATCTGAGCCCTCCTGTGACTACACATATAACCCGGGGAGGGCAAGACGTGGCCTCACTCCGTTCTGGCATTCATCCTCAGGAAGGAGAGGACAGACAGGCCACAGTGCTTGCGGTGGGGGGAGGCAGAGCACTCTCAACCCATTCAGGCCTGGATAGGACCTCTGTAACTAATGTCTCAAGAGAAACTAGAACTTGGGACTGGAGAGATGGCTCAGAGGATAAGAGCACTGGCTGCTCTCCCAGAAGTCCTGAGTTCAATTCCCAGCAACCACATGGAGGCTCACAACTATCTATAATGGGATCTGGTGCCCTCTTCTGGTGTGTGCATACATAATCAATCAATCAATCAATCAATCAATCAAACAATCTTAAAAAAGAAAGAAAGAAAAAGAAACCAGAACTCAGTTCAGAATTCAAGTACGAGTCAAGCAAAGGCCTGTTCTAGCAACACTTCGGGACCCCAGTGACATCTACTCACCCAAGCCCTCGCACATCCCATAATTTTAAAGCGGAAGGAAGTTCCACTGTGTTGGCTTGGGAGACAGCTCAGCCTTGCTGACATCACGGGTCATTCATTCTCTGTTCTTGTTGGCTCAACATTTTTCCATGGAGAAAGCAGCTTTTACACACAGGAAATTACTTCCCAGAGGACCAGCTGGATCCAGCTCTACCACCAATCAGGGCCCAGGCCCTGGGAAGTACTGTCTCTCTCCTTATCACTTTCTCAGGCTGGCTTAAATCAAGTCTTAAAGGTCAATGCTATTCATTCATTATTTCAGGCTGACCCTTCACCTCTTCAGCTTTTCTGGGCTGCTGAGGAGATTGGATATCTCCAGGGACACAGCTGCTAAGTGGTAAGCGACAAAGGAGATAAGGTGTCTTCACCCTGCCCCCACCCCCAAGAGAAGGGGAGTGTTCAAGAGACTAGAGGCTGGGTGATTGGGGGTCCCCTCCCAATGGGTCTGGGGTATGACTTGACCTCATCCTCATATTAACATATCAACCAAAGGCTTCTGAGTTGCCCTATGTCAACTTTTGTAGTTAACAGCAGTCACCAAACTGGTAACAAACTAATAAGACAGTCTCTGAGCAGCCAGGCCGTTTTATTTAGGACCTCAGAACCCCTAGGCAGGTCACTGGGGGAACTATTGTTGAGAGTTCAGACCAGCCCAAACCTAGAAACCTTAAGAACAGAACATGAGTAGAATTTACATCTTAGGGCCCAGAATATTAAAATTCAAAGCTCCATGCCCACTATGGAGAGCCCAGGGCTTGACACAGCCTAACCCTGGGGGCTGGAGGCCCGATTTATAAAACCTGGAGCTCAGACATCAGGCAGCCCTCTTGGAGAGTCCTCTCAGCTCCGCGGTGCTATGAAGTTCTCTTCTTTGCCTCCAGCTCTCTGACTGGCACCTGACAGTGTGCAGGGTATTAATTATGGTCAGAGCTTTTCAACATGCAATAAAAAGCCTTTTAAAACGTTCCGATGGGAGGTGATTAACTCTATTAAGTGGCATTATGGATCTTCCTATCTGTTGCTTTCATAAACATAGTTGTAGGCGGGATGTTTTATTACGGGCATAAAAATGTCCCGCATTACAATGCATAAGCACATATTGATGTTGTATTTCTTTACTGCGCTACCGCCCCAATCCCCAGCCACTCCGAAAAGAAACTACACGTCTTAATAATTTATACTCCAAGTTTTAACCAGGATTATCAATGGCAGGTTTTGAGCTTTCTCTTTGGGCAACACAATAGATCATAGTAAAAATGCACCGACAAGCGATGTGTCCGTTTGATTTTTTCCACCTGAATCAGCAGCCCAAATTCCAGACACAGCAGTTTAGGGCAAGCCGCACGCTGAAGAATTTAAGTCTAAGCATTTAATCTGTTCTTTCCATAAATTTCTGCTGCTTGTGCTTTATAATGATTCTACCAGAGGAAGTTTATTTATATCGCAGATTCCCAGCATCAGCACATTGAGAACACAACGCAATCGCTCAGTCAATAGCTTACAGCCATGTATAATATCACTCCGGAAATCAAAAGCCCATTTGAAGAAGAGAAGGCTCAGATTAAAGTCACTTTAAGACATCAATAACTTGGACTGGCTGAGGAGAAGATATAAATATCCGGCGTGCGCATATGCAAATAGAGACTCGCAGACGCGCTACCTCCGCTAGCGCGCGCGCTGGGAACCTCCCGGTGGGGACTGGCCACACGTGACGGCGGCGCCGGGGGTGGGCGGGGTGGGCGGTGCCTCCACCGTCACCAGGAGGGGCTACAGCACGTCTGTCCTGCCAATTGCGCCTGCGCGACCTGCGGGTGCCAGCTTGGGCTGGGGCTTGAGGCTGGCAGAGGGCTGGGCTCCCCGTGAAAAGCCCCAATGAAGGAGAGGGGCCACCTAGAGTGACACCGCGCGTCATGCAACCGGGGCGTTCATCTGCGTCCTGTACCTAGAAGAGCCTGCCTCAGGAGGCATGTTTTCTTCCTGCATCTCCGTGTGAGCCTAGCCCTTACCTTATCTCCTTTATCCCTCAGGAGTAACCTTCAAGTCGGCAGGAAAATGAAGCCCCCAGAGAAAAGAACTTGTCCAAGACCTCGCAGCTTGTGAGCCTCAGAACCAGGATCAAGCTGTGTTAAAAAATGAGTTTCTTAAACGAACGCCTTTTGCTGTTTCCTGCTCACCCTGGACACTCTCCTTACGGCAAGGCAGGTGTAGCAGTCCAGAAAAGTTTAGGGTTCACTTGGGAATAAGAAGCCTGGGGTCTGAGGAGCACACAGAAGGGGCTGTCACGGGTCAGGGTCAGGTTAGGTCAGGTCTAGACACTTGCAGGCATGAGAAAAAGCTGGCTGGTCGGGCCCGCTGGGGGTCTGGGGAGAAATCAATCCCCGAGAAGAGTCAAGGGAAGCCCGAAGAGGGGTCTGGAGCCAGCCAGGGTGAGCTAGATTCTACCCCCGAGTTGCGGAGGAGACATTAGGTCGTAGGTAGGAAGGGAAGGTACTATTGCTTTCCTGAGTGGGGCTGTGGAACCTCGGGGAAAACTGAACCCATCGCCCAGTGGCCAGAAGCACCCAAGAGGCCTTAGTGGCCCAGGGCTTGCCTACAGCTTCGACTACCACACCAAACTCCCTCAGGAGAAGGAAGAACATTTAAACTTTGCTGTGTGCGGTGATGTGGCTCTGCACAGGGCAGGGATCCATGAAGAGTGAAAACAAAACATGGCCAAGCGAGAAAGCCAGGGCAGAACATTTGAATGACGCCACGAAAACCTACAGAAAACCCATGATTGCAAAGCAGACTTCTTGAGCGTGACCACTGGCCCAGATGCCTTTGGCTAGTAGCGACCTCTGCTTCTGCGGGTAGCCCTGATCAGACCTCTCCAGCCACACACTCATGGGTTCATGCGCTCACGCATTCAGCAAGGGTTTACTGAGCATGGCTGTGTGCCCACGGATGGGAAGTCTGCTTTCTCACTCCAGGGGAGCTGGTGACCCCCAAATGAGCCCTTCTTCTCTAGGGCAGGGCAGCTCCGGAGGGCTGGGTAGCGATACAGGAGCTGGAACGGATGGTCTCTTCACACAGGCATTGCTACATCTAGACTCTGAGCTCTGGACGGATGGTTGACAAGAACCTTGGGGCTCAGTGACTTATCAGAGTTCCCCTCTCCACCCACCAGCCAAAGTTCCTCATAGAACTAGAGTTGGTGCGGACACCTGTCCTCCCTGCCGGGCAAGACCATGCTCTTCCGTTGAAATGACCTCTTCTAGTCCCTTTTTACAGTGCTCTAAGCCATGTCGCAGCTGGAGCACGCAGAGCCAGGCTTGGTTAGTAGGGAAGGCCGTAGAGACTCTGCACTATGTGCAGGCTCTTGAGGGGCTCTCTGGGCATCTAGAACCTTCTATCAGAACTTCCCTGATTGCATTGGGACGGTAAGCGATGCCTGCCTGGTGCTCCCATCAATAGGGGCTTCAGCTGCCTCCTGCCTCAGGACACTAGTTGGGTTCACGGAGTTCTGGTGGGTCCTGTGTTAAGCACGGTGTGTGTGTGTGTGTGTGTGTGTGTGTGTGTGTGTGTGTGTGTGTGTGATTCCCTGGCCTTCTCTCCACTCCTGCCTGTGAGAACCAGCTCTTGCTGGCTCCACTCAGAAACCCTCCTGACTTCTTAGGCTTCTCCGAAAAGCATGGATGCATGCTTTCTAGCGCTTCCTATAGAGATTTCTGGGGGAAGCTGCAGGGGTTCTGAAATAATGGTTGGGAGAACTCTGAGGATACCCTTTCAAATTCCCCGTGGAGGGTAGGCAGCTGCCACTGGACTGTGGGTGAACATCTGTGTCAATCAGCTGGGAGGTGGGAAGCGGGAGCCAGGTGGGGCTGGGCAGAGTGATCTCTCTGGTAGCTTGGGTGTGATCTCTCACGCTCCCAACTGGGGTGCTCACTGCTGAGACACCCACCTCCTGGGCTCTCTCTTCAGGAGTCCCTGTTGGGAGAGAATGGGTGGCAGGAGGATTCAGGCCTGCCTTGGGCTGGCATTTGGTCTGGGCATTCTGTGTGGGGTTCAGGGGGGCTTCTGGAGGAAGGACTGGCTAAAGGCAGTATATGGGGGTGTCATCTTGAGCAGGAGCAGTGACTGTCCCACAGAGGTCCCAAGGAGCTGAATGGTGCAGAGGGTAATCAGAAGCCTTGGGTGGCCTGATACAGACACTCTAAGGAAAGACTCCTGTGTGCAGAGTGAAGAGAGGCCAGGAAGCCGAGACCATGGAGGAGCTGACTATGGTTCCCGGAAGGCCGTGGGTACAGGAGGCTGGTCAGTGAGCTGAGTTGAAGGCCCTGATGTGGAAGAGGTAATGAGCTAGATGTCCTTCCTCATTGGGGGGTGGGGGGGGGTGGGAGTGGGGAGTTGAGGCTCTTCAGGGCTAGGTGGGCACTCTGGGCTTCTTCTATGAGATTACCTATTAATTTAAAGCCTACTCCTCAAGAATAAAATCGTGCCCCTTTGTGGTATCTCATGGGAGAAAGACATAGAACGCCGCCATAGCCATCCTGGAACCAGACACGGAGGATGTAAGGTGAATACAGGCTAAAGTCTAGGCTCTGACATAAAGGATGCCTCGTGTCCATGCCTACTCTGTCCCTGCCCAGTTGGATAAACATAGGAAGTTAATGCCATGTTTCTGAGCCACAGCCTCATCTGTAGATGGGGGTCACAGTGGCTCCTATTTCATAGACACAAAGATTAAATGGGTCAATATACATAATGAGCTTAGAAGAGCATTTTTTTTTTTTTTTGGAGGGAAATAGCCTCTATAGTGCCCTGGGGGCTGCAACTCACAGGTCAGTCAAGTCACACACTGTACAACCACAGGGGGCTATCATTCACCTCAGAGTCCTCACAGGTTTCTTGAGTTACTCTCACAGTTTTCTGGTAGGTGGCAGGCAAGGGTCCTTGAGAAAAGGGTACCTTTTTACATATCACATAAAGTTGCTAAATTGGCCAGTGGCGGGGGTGTTCTAAAGTCATTCACGGTTGGGAGGGGGAGACAGACATGAAAATAGACTGTCAAGATGCTCTGGTGAGGAGGAAGGGTGGAGTCTGCACGTGTCCCCCTGAGGGTTGAGCTGAGGAGAGGGCTCCCTCTCCCGTGCTGAGCCGGCTGCCTCCGCATTTCCACTAGGAAACCATGTTAACCCCCCAACTCGTGTCTCTCACGAGGGAAACCTTGCTCTTGGACACCCCACCCCCACCCCCAATAGTCCCCAGTCAGAGGCTGTAGCCCTGAGAAGTCCAAGAGTCTTTGCTTAGGTTATCAATGTGAGGTCCTTCTCTGTGCGTTCCTGTCCCTTGTGGAAAGGGCAGGCTCTGAATAGAAAATAAATACCCAGACCTCCATGCGCCACACTCCCAGCCTGAGCTGTGACTCCCGACTGGCTCCTAATGTACCTCATGTGCTGTGCTGGCTATCAGGAAGCCCCCCAGCTCCCGAGGCAGCCCTCATGCTGGGGGAGGTAAGAGGACAGTGTACCTAAAGGGGACATAACCACCTGTGCTGGGCATGTGCTGGGGGATGGAGACTTCTGTGACCATCACGGGGGACCCCAGAGTTGGATTGCTCCCTCATCAGGAGTCAAGATCCTGTCACTCCAGACTCAGCTGCCTGTACTGATAAGACAGACATCTTTCCCACATTAGTTCGTGTTCTGGGGTCAAAGATGTTTCTGAAAAGGGAGGGGCCTTCCTCACAATCGGCAGGGAGAGCCCTGGAAGACAAGATGGCTAGGTTTGGTTGGGAACACAGGGCTCTCAGTGAGAGTAAGCCTGGCAGAGGAGGCTAATAGTGGAAGAGGGGTGGAGGCCAGGCAGGAAGAGCTGTGGAGGGGAGGAAGGGTGAGGGGGTAAGAGGCCAGGCAAAGAGGATGTGCTGGGTTCAGATGGTGTGGAGACTCTTGGCTTGAGGTTCGCCATCAGCTAGCTCCAGACTCCTCAGGGATCGTGTACTTCAGAGGCCTGGACCATTCCTGAGGCATCTGTCAGGCCAATGAGAGGTGAGGGGAAAAAAATACATCCTTGCTGGGTGGTGGTGGCACATGCCTTTAATCCCAGCATTAGAGAGGCAGAGGTGGGTGGATCTGAGTTCAAGCCCAGCCTGGTCTACAGAGCGAGTTCCAGGACAGCTGAGACTACACAGAGAAACCTTATCTTGAAAACAAAATAAAATCCTCACCTGTCCGTGAGTCCCTTTCTGGAGCCCGGAAAGCTCGGGAAATGGATGCTGGGTGGCCAACTATCCTCCTCAGGTAACAGTGATCCGATGGGAGCAGGGCACTAACCCCTCTTGAGGCTGAGCTATTAGCCCACCTGCAGGGCACCTGCCTAGGGGAGGAGACACCGTCCAGGCCTCCAACGCTGCTCCATGTTCCCATGGAAGAAGTCTCAAACCTCCCTCCCAAGGAGGGCCGAGGGATTTTTTCTCCTCTGCTGAGCTCCGGCAAAGATATCAGCACATGGTTAATCTTCCTTTCGCTCAGAAATGTAGAGTAATTTGCCCGAATGGGGATTTCTGCATATTTATACTAATGTCTGTGTTTAAAGCTTATGAGACAGGGAATTGCTGAGAGATGTCCATTAGCAATATATACAGACTGCAATTATTCCTTTATGGTGTGTGGTTCGACTGCAGAATATTTTATTTCTATGGAAGTAGTGGGCTTTGCCTACTGTGTTTTCTGATGTGCCGGAAGAAATCAATAAGCACAGAAAAGAACTGAAAAGAGGCAAGAATAAAAGGAATGTGACCTTTTAGGATTCTGAGAGCCTTGAATACACTATGCCAGGAACTGCCTCTGTCCTCAGAATCTAAATGCGAGGAAGCGCCCAAGTGGGGGAGAATCTGGACCATTTAAGGATGTGGACAAAAACTTATGCACCTTCCCTAGGACGAGACAAAGGTGTTAAGTCACTGAGACCAGGAGGAGCCAACCGGGGTGTCCTGTCAGAGACTAACAGGACAAGAAAACAAGGGGTGTCTATAGAGGATCCCACTTCTGGCCTCCATTTTCCTCCCTCCCTCCCCGATTTCTACCCACATCATCCGAAATAAAGGAAACCCCAGATCTAGGTCCACAGACCCAAGTGTCTTGGAATCCGCAGGTTATGGCAGAAAACACAGAGCTGGAGGTCCAGCGGATTGCATGGATGTCTAGAATTCATGAGCAGGAACACCAGGGTAGGGATGGGGCCCAGGGGGCTCCTCTTCATAAAGGTTCTGGCCAGGAATCTTCTGTGAGATTCTCTCTCTCTCAGAAGTTCATGTTCTCCCTCCATAAGGTCCAACTGTATTACCGGCGTTACCGCCCCCCGCCCCTCAATGCTTACCTAGCCTTTGCTGCATTTAATAGAGCCTTTTCATTTTTTTTTTCTCTCTTTTGTTAGACAGGTCTCTTTATGCCATCCAGGATGGTCTGGAACTCACGATTCTCCTGCCTCCATCTCTGAAGTGCTAAGATTGCTGGTGTGTACTACTGTGTCTCACTTGATACGGCCTTTTTGTCTCTTCTGCTAGGAGGGCATAGGACAGACAAACACCCCAAGCAGACCTGGCACACCTTTGGGCTACTTCTGCACCCTGGAGGTCTCCAGCATTTTGCCACCAGGAGATCACTCAGCCTGAGATGCTCCCAAGGTCCAGAACTCCATACTGGGTGGAGGGATGCAGATGGAGGGACATCTGACTGTATATAACAGCAAACTGCCAAGGACATTGCCTCTGTCTCCCCCTGGGCCTGCCACACCTCGGGGCCCCTCCCTTTTGCCTTCCCTCACACCTCACGGTTCTCCTGGTATGTCATTTGCTCGGAGCCTCTGTGATGTTGGAACATGTGGGAATCTCCCCTGGACCCCAGGTGGCCTCCTCCTGATCAGCATCTGCCACCACACATTCCCCTGCAAGCTGGCCTTCGTGTGTGGGCTCCCCATCCCCTCGGCAGGAAAGCACTATTCTTTTCTGGCCCTAAAATAGTTTCCTGAAGTTGACGCTGACTTCTCACTTGCCTTCTTGTACAGCGATCTCTTCCAAGAGGCGCTGGGGTCCAGAAGAGGGACAGATGGTCCCCGTCTTTTTATAACACGGCCAGTCTTGTGAAGCGAAGAGCTATAAACACAAGTTTGTCTTCAGCAGATGTTCTGTGGGCACACAACAAGTGCCACTTTTGCGCTCTTAAGCAACTGAATGGCGGTAACCGGGGAGGAGCCGGAAATGGGGCTTTGGTGCGTGTTCAGGGGTGCCTAAGGGGCCCACAGTGTGCTGGTTCCCATGCAGGCTGCAGCTAAAGGCTCGAGTCTCTGTTCAGCCAGTTCTTTATATGTCTTGTACAGCCCAGGGACCCCCTCACAGCGGTTCCACGGTGTGGTGGTCATTTCTGCACTCTTTGGCATCGTTCAGCTGATCCCGAGACCCCATCATCTGAAGGCCAAGGCCCAGATGGGTTCTTCTCAAGCAATCCGTGGATCAGCTACATCACTCTCTCCCCTCGGCTATTCGCCATGGAGCTGTCAAACCTCTAGGGCTATGAAGGGCTGAATGGAAGACCTTGCTGAAGATGTGAATGGTATCTGTTGAGCTTCCCAGAAGCTGAAGGCTGTGCTACACGTCGGCAGGAAAGCCAGTTCCTGCCGCTCAGCGCTGGTGGCTCCTCATCGACTGGTGACAGAGACATGAGGCGTCAATAACGACTTCTAAATGGATGTGCTGCTGTTCAGGAGATTTCAAGACTTTCGTTCATTTAAAAGGGCATAAGCTCAATTAATAGACCTCATTAACTTCAAAGATGTATCATCTTTGCTCAGACTTGGCTCCTTCATAGGAAGACTGGCTCCATTAACTTTATTGCATTGGCAATACTTGGGAGTAAGGCGTGGGAGTTGTAGCAACAGGAAGGAATTCCCAGGGCCGCCTGCCTCCCAAGCTCCAGTGGCTTCTGTGGCCAGTGCTCTGTCGGCAGCGTCCTCAAATAGCCAAGTGTCCCCTATGGACTGACTCTGACTTTGGGAATTTCATCCATCTGTCTTATCCATCTATCCATCCATGAACAAAGAACCCCAAGAGTCATCAATTTGTATATAGAAATATCAGTCACATGGTGCTAGGATATATAAAGCAGCCATCATGGGACTTATCTTATCCCTAGTGACAATAGAACAGAGACCTCCAGGTGTGGTGTGGCAGAAAAGACACCATCACTGGAGATCTACTCTCATTATGCCACCAACCCCTGTGGATCTGCCTTGTCTGAGCCTTCATTTTTCATCTAGGAATCTGCCCCAGATGAAAGACTGCAAGGAACACACAAACACAGGGTGGGTAAGTAATGAACATACCAAGATAGGTAAATGCATAACAACTATTGTCCCTGTTACACACCCTTCTGGAAGACAAGGCCACACTTTGCAGCTCAACCCACATCTTGTTTGGAATAGTCATCCCTGACCATAGTTTGAGACAACTCCACAAGGAAGTTGAATTTCCATTAACTTTATCGCATTGGCAATACTTGGAGTAATTCATTTCCTTGAATAGGGATCATTAGGAGAAAGACCTAGGCGGGAGATCACATGTCTACTGAACTGCTTTGTGGGATCAGAGACACTACCCAGGGAAACCTGGAGGTAATGGACATCCACATGTAGAACAGAGACCTGGACCTGGACACGCAGATCAGCAGTTAAGAGCTCTTGCATTCCAGTCCAAGCATGGGGACTGGAATTCAGATTCCAGTGTCCACATAACGGGCAGGGTGTGGGCTTGAGCACACCCGTAAGTCTAGCAGAGAGAAGGTAAGACACGATGATTTCTGTGCTTGCTGGCCAACAGCCTAGCCAAACTCAAGCTCCAGGTTCAAAAAGAGACCCTGCCTTAAGGGCAGGGTGTAGAATGATGGAGGAGCATCCTCTGGCTTCCACATCCATGTACAAGTGTGTGTATATCACCATGTACACACACATTACACACATATAACCATAGTCACACATTGTCTGTCTGTCTGTCTCTCTTTCTCTCTCTCTCACACACAATACAAAAATACAGGAATTATTTCTGGATCAATAATAATTTCCAAAACCTGCCAACCTTCTTGTTCACATGGCTAGGGAGATGAGAAGTCTTTAGAATTACCATGAGATGACCCCTTGAATCCAGGGGTTTCTAAGGTTCTGGGGCACAGATCTGAATAGACAGCAAGACATCTTAGGCCCCTGAGACTAGCCCCTGGAGGCACTCTGGGCAATAATGGATGATCATGATTGACCATTCACTTAATATTCCTGGGAAATCAAATTCACTAAGCAGTCATTTCCAAAAAAGGCATCAACTGTGAGACTTGATAGGGTGAGAGTCCCTGTGTCCCTGAGTTAGGGTTTTCCCATGCCCGTCATATTTCCGTCTTCCTTTGGGACAAGTTTCTCCCTAGTGGTGTGAATATGTGTTGCTCCCATTGGCCAATAAGTAAAGCAGCTTTGGTCCATGGCAAGGCAGCTTAGAGGCAGGCAGGAAATCCAAGCAGAGATAAAAGGAGAAGGGTGGAGTTGGGGAGATGCCAATCCACCATCCAAGGAGCAACATGTAATAGGACACAGGTAAAGCCACTGAACACATGGCAATACATAGATTACTAGTAATGGGTTGAATTAAGTTATACGAGCTAGCTAGCAAGAAGAAGCCATAGGCCATACAGTTTATAATTAATATTTAGCCTCTGAGTGATTATTTTTTAAGCAGCTGCAGGACCGTGGGGCCGGGTGGGACTGGAGAAACTTCTGTCTACATTTGGCCTCCCAACGTGGGGCAAGAGTTTCCACCTAAAACCTGACAGAACTTAAAAAGAGATTCTAAAACTGAGCTAAGAACAGCTTCCTAGTTCGTATGTCTCATGCAGGCCATGGTACAGAGATGCCGCGGCATTTGAGCTTGAGCACAGCATGGCGGATTCTAGCCGAGGTACACAGAGGCGTCTCCAAGCCTCGCAGCGTGCTGCATGGCAGATTTCGCTTTTGCTATAAGGTTTCTGGGCTGCACACTGCTTGGTGGGGGCATAAACACACCTGCTTCCCAGAGTCAGGGGTGAGCATGGCTCCCAGAGCTGGTGGTAAACATACCTCCGCCAGGTTGGGAAGCCAAGGAGGGTGGAGTCAGCAGCCAGGGCTGCCGCTTTCATCCTAGCCAGGCAGCTTAACAGTTTAAAATCTCTCCAGGTCAGAAAAGGATTACAGACAGATATATAAAGAAATAGTTTTAAAAAATAAAGTCTTTAAAGAGACAGTGAAAGTAACAAAAGTTAAGCCATGTGAAGATGAAAGTTACACAAAGAAATCTAGATTTTACATGTTATTGTTGTTGGGGTTTTTAACTGCAGAGAGACATTTTATTGCAGGGGCTACTAAGTTAAACTAATATGTATATTTTAAAGGTATCTTGACTTCAAAATTTGTGTCTAAGGATATGTTGCTTTGGAAAAGAGGTTCTGCTTTTGTTTCCACTGAAGGTGAGAACCTGCGGATTGTTTCCAGGCTAATATGGTTTGATCAACCAAGACCCCCTGAAAGGTCTCCCATAACACCCATGGCCCAGATGATCTAACATCCAGAACAGCTTCAAGGCAACTGGTTGAGATGATCCAGCCTCACAGACTATAGGACAGATTAACAGCAGCCCCAGTCAGCAGGAAGTAGCCTAGAACACTATGCCCACATTCCCAAAAAATGGATTATGGATGTTTGTCATTGTTTAGGGGTTGGTTACAAATTGTTATTGGTCATAGTCAATCTCTTTCTAAAAGATAAAAGGGGGATACAATATAGAAATATATAATATAGATATGATAGGATGAAAGGGTAGATTATTGAATCTACTTTTAAAGAGCAACAACTTGTTTGAAATGTTTTACATTGCTATAGATTTTATTGATACAAATTTTGTTATACTACTGGATATATATTTCTACTCTTGTTTAAGGTATTATGTTCATGTAACTCATTTAAAATTGTAAAGTATAATTAAATACAGATTAATAATTAGTCATCTATGATAATCAAACTTATAGTCACATTAGTTAAGTTTTCTAGGTATACACAGATATATTTCAATTAGGTAGAACTACAGAATATGGCATTTAAAATGTTGTAAGAGCTTAGACTTTTCTGGACATTGAGACATGTCTGCTCCTGGCAGTACCAATCTACTTCAGAGAAGATGATAGGCATCAAAGAAACTCCATATGGAGTTTACTTTCTTTATAGCAAAAGTTAGCCATTTGGGCAAGAAACTGTTCTTGCCTGGACTGCTTTACAATATGCTGTATAAACTGGACATGTAGGACCCACAAGAAGTTGACCACTGAACTTTGTAAGGCAAGATGGTCCTTCAGGTTCCTGCTTTACAGAAGAAACTGCCAGATATGTTCTACAGGACATAGGGAGAAGTAACTGATGAATTTTGCCAGAATGGGTGGAACAGTTCTTAAAATTTTCCTGCTTCATTGAAAGTTATGCTGGAGACTTTAAACCTGTGGGCTGAAGATGGATGCCCCAACATTATAGTTACAGAAGAACTTTGGATGACTGTCCAGGCAGCCAGATGTCTCTGTCATTTCTAGAATTTTGGAAGTTGCTTACAATTTACTTCCTGTTTACTTAGGTAATATTATATCCTTCCGGGGTCTTTGATGGAGTTGAAGACTAGTTACAGTTTTCCTTAGTCATGATAAAAGGTAAATTAGTTATAAAACTTGAGACTCACAAAAATAGGATAGATGATTATTTTCTTTAATTTTGTCAAATACAAATAGACTAGATATTATAATTGATAACTGTTTTGTTATATATAATTTTACTATGTTAATGTTAAAATCTCCCTTTTTGACTAGATAGAAAAGAGGAAGTGATATGGAATATCTTTCTGTATGCTGTGAATATGTGTTGCTCTCATTGGTTAATAAAGCAGTTTTGGCCTATGGCAAGGCAGCTTAGAGGCAGGGGGGAAATCCAAGCGAGTTAGCAAGAAGCAAGAAATCATAGGCCATTCAGTTTGTAATGAATATTAAGCCTCTGAATGATTATTTTATAAGCAGCTGTGGGACTGTGGAACCGGAGAGACTTCCGTCTACACCTTAGTGATATGTTCAAGGGCTATTACTGCTCTACCCCATGTGGTACCACATAAGGACGTGGACTTGGGTGAGAGTGTGGACCTGCCTTTGAGAACATACAGCTCTTACGGGATGCATGACTCTGTCCCAGCTGCAGGTCACAGGCATAAAGACGCTGGGGTTGTCCCTGTGCTTCCATCGGTAGGAGGAGAGAAGCCTTCTGGGATGGAGGATTCCCAGCAGCAGGGGAAGTGATTGCCCAGGCCACCCAGGAAATGGGGGCGGTGTCCCCAGGAATTTTCTAGTGCATTCCTGGGAATGTGATACTTTGGTAACACCTCTAACTTCATCCACCCCCCACCCCCACACCCCATGAGGGGGTAAATGGAACACTTCTGTTAAATTATGGCTCGGGTAATACCTTTCCCTACGATCCACTATGGTGGTCATGGGGGAGAGGGTTGCAAAGGATGATTGGTTTGTTGCCTGAAGATGATTTTTACTTGGAGAAGGTGGCAGCTGTTCAGAGAGCGCAGGTGGGACAGGGTCGGAGTCGGGGGAGCAGGTTTCACTGAGACACACCTAGCCCCGGTGATGTAAAGAAAAACACTTTTAGAATCTCAGGGGAAAGATTAACTTGACCCTGACTTTGCAGAGGTGAAAAAATGGTAAGTACAGGGCAAGTTGCTGCGGTGAGGCGCGCCACCCTTTCCACTTGCCAATTAGATGGATTTAAAGATGGTTACAGCCAGGCATGGTGGCGCATCCCTTTAGTCTCAGCACTTGGGAGGCAGAGGTAGGAGGATCTTTATGAATTCTAGGCCAGCCTGGTCTACATAGTGAGTTCTAGGACAGCCAGGGCTACATCTTATTTAAAAATAAAACATCATGGCTCACCCCAAACAAAGATCATTACAGACTGAACTGAATCCCTCTGAACTCATGTTAAAGCCCTACCCCCCAAGGGGACGGCATTTGAATATGGTCCTTTAAGGAAGCTGTAAGGGTAATCCTATAGGGGTGGTACCCCTTTAAGAAGAAGACACAACACATATACAGCTCCATCGAGCAAAGACAGTGTCAGGTCTCAGCATCAAGGAGAAAGGCACCAGGAGAAAGCATCCCTGCTTACACTTTGACTTGGACTCCCAACTTCTGCAGCTGTGAGGAAGGAAACATTCTGTTGACGAAGCCACCCCTTCACAGCATCTCGGGATGACAGCTGTCCCAGGAGGGCTGACTGTCAGGACAGGGACCCTGCAGAAGCTGGTGAGAAACAGGGGTGCCCTAACCTCGTCTGGAGACTGCCTTTGAGGCATGGGGCAATGACAAGTGGGGAGTCATTTGGGAAAGAGGAGCCAGTAGGCAGTTTCACGGGGCTCTGTCTGGTTGTCCACCAGGCTGCTGGGAGACCAGGAGAGCAAAGAAAAGCTGCTCTGTGAGGCACTGAAACTCTTGAGCTTCTGAGGTAGGTGTAACACACACACACACACACACACACACACACACACACACACACACACACACACACTTTCTTTTTCCTTTTAAAGAAGTTCACCAAGAAAACAGGCAATAACAGCCATTTCAATAGATGGCAACCTTTTGGCCATTTTTCTCTTCAAGCAGTTTACACAATGTTTTGTGTTCCTGAAATACTAACATGTGTATTATTTTTACCTTTTACATTTCTAGAATAGCGCGCGTGCTCCTGAATGGAATGTAATTTCAACCAAATCGCTTCTCATTGAACTGGTTTTGTGCCATGTTTTCTCCAGTTCTGCTTCATGATGTGGCATACCTGTCATCTGGCCCCTCCCCATCTCGCCGGGGCAAGCAGCGGGCATCCCACACGCTCTATCTGAACATCACCCTCAGAACGGACCCCAGGCCTCTGGAGAGGAAAATTCTAGAAACAACCCAACTCTTCATGCCTTTACTGGTAACATCGGCAGAGGAAGACTGTTTAGATAATGGTCAGGCACCAGGAACTTGGTTATTAAACCCCTGTCGCACCAGGAGAAAGGTACACAGTGAACTTTTGGAATTTGGGTGTTTCTGATATCCCCTTCAGGGATTAACCGTGGCCAGGTGTCTCACACCTATGATATTCAAAGAGACTTTCACCTTCTAAGACCACAAAGACCTGGAGATGGATGGACATTTAGCCAAGACCACAGAACACAGTTTTTTTTTTTTTTTTTTTTTTTAACCTACCAAACACCATTTGACTGAGGTAGGGAGTCAGCCGGTAAGTAGCCTATGCATATATTCAAGCTTTGAGTGCCTGATACCTGAGAAACGGACATTCTTAAAATCCAGTCTCAAATCAGGATGGCTTTCTTTGTGGACCAGAAGTGTGTGTGTGTGTGTGTGTGTGTGTGTGTGTGTGTGTGTGTGTGTACACATCTCTAGTACCCTTTCCCCTCCCAGCCTCCACGGTTCTTATCACCACTACCTTTTGTATTCCCCCTCCCCGAGTCCAGTGCAGCCTCTCCTATGGCCAACCCCTTTCTCCTAAGGCCTGCCCCACCCCATGTCTGGAACACTTCGAGTCACCCAGGGCTTCTTGCTTGATAGAAGCAGAGGTTGTGTGGGGCACACAGCTAGCCTGCTGCCTGTGACTTTTGTTTGGGCTTCTGGGACAAGCCAACATACAGGCTCCGCACAGAGTTGGTGTCTCGGAACACATAGGAGTTGCTCCATAAATACCCGGGGGGGGGGGGGGGCGTCAGGGAGGGAGGTGACACGACCCCAGCCATCTCATGGCCTCTGAGTCATGGACTTTGTGTGTAGTATGTAGCTGGTCATCCTGCTGTTCGCTGCTTTAGTTTGCTGCTCCTGAGCGATGGCTGGGCTTACGTGGGTCGGGGCAGCTGGTGTCTGCACTGCGGGTCAGTATTTTGGAAAGGCCTGGAAATGTCTCCTCCTTTTGTTCCCTCTCACTCTTGACGCCTCTCTCGGGTGCCCTGCAGGTGGGCGGGGCAGGATCTCTGACTCTGAGGATGCTAGGCATACATGAGTGGCTGAAAGTCAGTGTGTTTTCCCAGCAGCATGAGAAAGCCCAGAGTCCTACACCTGCCTGTGCCCCACTGAGCAGGTGGGTGCGTGGCTGGGTCACCTCCTGCTACGAGGATGACAGTCTCTGGGTGGTCCGGCTGCTTTGACTGCAAGATGCTGCTTGCCTAGTTCACTCACGGCCAAATGATCTCTTAACCAAACTGTTAAGTCCCGACAACTCTCCAATTAAGGGAAAACAAAGCCCCGAGGATAGAGCCCTGGGAAGGGAAGGAGAGCTTCCCATGGGGCCGGGCCGGTTCTGTTCCAGTGAATGGGAAATACCTTGCGGGTGTGAACAAAACAAAACACCCACAGGCTGTGCCACCCCTGCTTCGGGGGTGAGGGTGTGTGGGCAGGATGTGGGGGCCTCACTAGAGGAAGTGAGGGTACCGAGATTTGTTCCTAAGTCCAAAGCAGTGGCGACTAACCACCTTCCTTCCTTAGCCGGGCGGTGGTGGTGCACGCCTTTAATCCCGGCAATCGGGAGGCAGAGCCAGGTGGATCTTTGTGAGTTTGAGGCCAGCCTGCTCTACAGAGCGAGATCCAGGAAAGGCGCAAAGCTACACAGAGAAACCCGTCTAAAAAAAAACACCAAAAAAAAGATTTATAGTAACCAGAGTGGGTAACATTGTTGTGAATCCACTATGCGTCAGGCTTTGACTTCATGTTGCCTAATCCTCAAAGCTGGTCTGGCCTCCAGAATTGAAAAGTGAGGTAGAGCCCCGGTTACCAGCACGAGTTTGCCGGGTTCGTGTGTGGAGGGATCGGGAAGTCTCCCCAAGCAGTTGACGTGGGCTCCCGACCACCTTCGCTCCTGCCAGCCACACATGCCTGAACGATCACCCTGCCTTGGCCAGTTGAGCCATAGGACTCAGAGGATGCTAGCTGTCCAACCTGCAGCCATGGAGGAGTGCCTAATCCTGCCTGTGTGTCCGTGGCTCCCTGATACCAAGATGAAGGTCACAGGATGTTGACACCTCCCCCTGTGCATCCCCCCCCCCCTCCACCAGGGTACACATGAGGACAGTTCTTGGACTTAGGGGGAAGGTACCGGCAACAGGCTGGTTCCTTCTGGTTGTTATGGTGATGGCAGAGGATTGTGAAATGCTACAATGAGAGAAAGCAATTTTCTGCCATTCAAAGGGGGAACCCCTGGGAGCCGGGCCTTCAGACATCATGATGTTAACATGCTCTCCTAAGACTCCGGAAGGCAAACCGGCCTTTGATTCATCGCATTAACCCGAACTCCTAAAAGGCCGTGGATGCTGAGAGGTGGTCCTGGTCCTGATGGTGCAAAGAGAGATCGCCCAACGCACTTTCACAGCGATTATCCTACGCCTGTGCCGAGGGCTGCCTGTAAAATGAGTCAAACCCTCACAGCAACTCTAAGAAGCGCCTCTGCCGTTATTAAAGATGAGGAAATGGGGGGGGGGGGGGGGGGGCAGAATTTCAGGTCCCATCATGCACTGGGGGCAGGAATTGTATGGAGGTACCTGGGTATAGGAAGAAGTCTCAATTTAGTTTCTTTTAGTGTGGGACAGGTGTGGGGACTTGGGGATTGCAGAATGACTCCCTGAGAGATTTTTGCCCACCTGGATGCCCGAGATTACTGATTGCTTTTGCAAAAAAAAAAAAAAAAAAAAAGACAAGTCTCAGACAGCCCCAGCTTTGTGCTCTCATCCTTCACCTGCTCCGCATAACTCTTGATGTGGAGGACCATTTTGGCTCTTGGGCTAGAATGGGGTTCCAATGAAGTCCTTACCCGCCCCACCTTGGAGGCTCACAGTCTGAGGAGGGAAAAAGAATGATTCAAAGCATGGGGCATGGCCTCAGATAGACGGAACCCGAGAACTCAGGATGTAGCGGGGCCACTAGGCAGCCCGTGCACAGAGTCGCAAAGGATGAAGCGCAAGGCAAGTGGGTGTCAGACACCGAGGGACCACATGGGGGGGGGTGACCGTCGGACACCAGAGTAACTGGGACCTTTGGAGACAACTGAATGGGGGGGGGGGCGGTGGCAGGTCAAAGTCTGCATTTTGAAAAGACCACCCTGGCCTCATTTTGGAGCCTGTGCTCAAAGGACATGCTTTGGGCCAGTCAAGGACAAAGGGTGGTTCTGAGTTTGAACCCTGGATGGACTCAGGGTGACATTCCTGGGATACTGCCGCAGGGAGGGCTGGCCTGCGTGAGGGCTGTTGTAGCATGGGCCGTGTGTGGGCAAACAGCTTTGGTATGCCTTTCAGCTCCTTCCAGGGTATTTATGAGGTTGCAGAGAGAACAGTGTGCCCTGGACTTGTCTCGGTGTAAGGGACGAGGGAGGAAGGATGAGCTCTGCCTTAGCCTCCTGTCTGGGAGAATAGTCTCCTATCCTCTGCCAGAAAGCAACTCATGCCACCTGGAAGAAAGTGGCCTGACCACAGGGCTGTGGGTCTTGTGAACACTGGATGGGCTTGCCCGGCTGCTAAACTCCCTGGACAAAGTGCTGAAGTCTACTTCAGTGGTAGTGAGCAGGCAAGGGGTGAGAGATGATCACAGTTCCCATTTTGGGACTCCAGGAGGGTAGTATAAACATCCCCATGTCATGTATTATATATACACAATATATATTTGATTTTATGAGGCAGGCACTCACTCTGCAGCCCAGGCTGAGCTGGATGGAACTCACAGTGTACCTCAGTTTGGCCTCAAGCTCATGGCAGTCCTCCTGCCTCAGTCACCCCGAGTGCTGGGATGACTGGCAAGAATCACTACACTCAGATAACATTTCTAAGAGAAGGTGGAGGAAGCTCAGAGGGGTCAGGAGGCTTACTCTGGTCACACAGCGATTCCACACACCCCAGCATCTCCTAAGATACCGTCTTTGCTGCTGCTAGAGCCGGAGTAGCCGTGGATCATGCAGGATGCAGGTGTAAGGATGGACAGAGTTCTAGAGGTCTATGGTTAGGGAAGGAGGAGAGAAACTAACCACGGAAGGGGTGGAACAATCCATGCATCACGTAGCTCCTTGGTCCTGGGGCCGAGAAGCCAAATCCGGCAGATGGCTCATCATGGTCCCTACATTGTACCTATGACAGGGTCTATACCAGACCATGCATCACGTAGCTCTTTGGTCCTGGGGCCGAGAAGCCAAACCCTGCAGATGGCTCATCATGGTCCCTACATTGTACCTATGACAGGGTCTATACCAGAACAGACAGCCCCCCCCCCCCCCCCGCTACCTCCGGAAGAAAGGAAGCAGGTGCCATTAGCTTTTTTCCTCCCCAGACACTCAAATAGAAGACAAGACAGCCTCTGGGCCCAGGGGTCTGGGAATTTTAGAGGCTCCCAGCCATGACTAAGCCACCAACAATCCCTGATGAAAGACGGCAGAAATACTTCACCCAGCCTGCACCCCTGCTTGACCTCCCAGGGATCTCTAGGAACAGGGTTATTAGACCTTGGTTTCCGCATAGGCCTGAGTTTGGCTGTACCTCTCCCAGAGGATCAGCCCGGGGGTCTGTGCCCATCTCATGCCAAGACAAACACACCAGGTCTTTTATAAAGATTCAGATGGAACTAATTCCGTTTTCCTCCCTTATCGCTTTGCACACATGAAATCTATTTTTAATTACCTTTCAATATATAATCTAAAAAAAAAAATTCCACAGCTTGCTCCCACCCTCAAATTGTTCTTAGAGAAAGAAAGATTTATCTTGTAAGTTTCTTAAGAAAATCTATATGTGCTCAATGCATTTAAATAACACTCATTAAAGCAAACCGCAGGCATGCTGGCTTCTTTAGCCACAGATGAGAGACAATCGCTTGACCTACAGCAAATCAAAAGGCATTTTGCACACCACCTTTCTTTTTCAATTGGTTAAGTTTTAAATTAAAGTCCCAAAGCCCTTTTTTGGGAAAGGCGGACTAATAGAGCCTCGGCTGAAAATTTCGTTCAGTCGATCGGAAGATAATTACAAGAAACAAAATGTGAAATTTTAAATCAGGGCACTAATGAAGTCTAAAAATACCAGTGGCCTATCCCTCTGGCTGGCAAGACCTGTTCTTCATGGAGGGGGCTCTCTCTGCATAATTACTCCACCCCACGAGAGGCCAGGTTGTCTCATCAAACAATAGTAAAGGCAGAAATCATAGGACTGTAATGAGCTAGATTGTGCATGGTGGATCTTATTATAATGCTGGGCAAGGTTTCAAACAGACACTAGGAGAAAAAGAAAAAATTTCTTTTTCTTCTTTCCCTTTTTTTTTTTTTAAAGTGGAGTTCTGATTTGTGTTGATAACATCATGTGGTGCCTCCTGTTCCCGCCTGGAGCCAGCTGTCTGTCATTTAGGAGTGTGAAATCAATTGAGTTTCAGGGATGTAAAAATCCCTACGGGCAAAATTAAAAGTGACCCAAATCCAAACCCACGTGGTGCTGTTGGGATTATGACTCTCCCATGGCAGGTTGCAAAGATTTGGTTTCAAAAATTTGGGTTTCTTATTTTTTTCCCCCTAAATGTAGTTGTTTGACATTAGATCTGACAGATAAATTATAGCTTCAGCAAGAAAGGCTTTTAAGATTAGAAATGAAAGGAGAATTTACTTAAAAAAAATAAAAACCCACCCAGGCTCAAGTGTTGAGCATTGTACGCGTAGAGTCCCTTGTCTTCCTTCACAAATACAAGGCGATCTACCAGCCAGCAAGGGCCATAAACAGACCCGTGAATTAACGTCATCTCTGGGCAAACAGCTGGTCTGGTGGACAACAATGGAAAGCCGGGTGATGGACAGGTCACCCATAATCACTGGCCGGAGCTGGGAGACCTCAAAGGCTCCCCAGAAGATGGAGCAGGAGATACTTTCTGGGTTTTGCTTCCTGCCTCTCACCTAGACCCAATCTACCCTATGGGGCTTGGTATAGTGAACGGCCTGGGGCCACATGGCCCTGTGTGGCTTGGGGCGGCAGAGGTTCAGGCTTCACTCATTGGCTTTCCACAGTTGTCCCAGGAGCAGCTCTTCATGGTTCATGACCTAGTGGGCTGAGCAGCCCGACCTCAGTAACCTGTGTCATCCCATCTCAAGGGGGAGGATGTTCAGGGGCAACCTGCTTCTTAGCAATGTTCAGAGAGAGAGATTCCAGCTCAGTGTCCAGCCCTAGACCTGGGAATTCTAGGGTCAGCTAAGCTGGTTCCCTTCTGTACAGAACAGTTTTTCTCTAGATACATGTCTGGAACTTGGAAAACCGGCAAGACCTTTCATCGGCCTTAGCAGGCCTCTCCCCGTGGGGGACACTAATGTTCTCTAATGTTCCTAGCTTTAGGATAGTCCTTGGACAGCTGGGACCCCACAGCCTCTTGTGTCAGAGTTGGTGGCTCATGAAGTGGGAGTGTGTGTGTGTGTGTGTGTGTGTGTGTGTGTGTGTGCATGTGCGTGTGCTTTTTTTCTTTTGGGGCAGTCTCTTTTTTTTTTTTTAAAGGGAGGGGTGGCTAAACTACAACAGTTCAAAGAAGAAATCAATTTAGTCTCCCTCTCTATATATAAAAAAAATAAATTTTAAACAAAGCAAGGGTTTACCAGATTTCAGATGTAATTTTCTATAATTTCTGTCGTTTAAAAACTAGTACTGATTTCCCAAACAAAGGCAGTCAGAGCTCACACAGGTTCGGAGTGAAACCCCACAGGGAGGAGCTAGGCACTGGCTTTGTGGTTGGGGTTGCTCAGGAAGGCTGGAGAACGGCTCAGAAGGACAGTGGCAACTGTCTGGAGAACAGGGGGCAGAGAGTGACTAACGGCAGGGTTACTCGGCTAAGAGGCAGGGACCCCTGAGCTGGACTTTCAGGGGATCTGAGGAAAAGCCATGGCTAGTTTGTGTCCACTATCTAGCACCACCTACTGGTCCCTTTGGAGGAGACATGGGTTACTCCAGCAGGCTAGAGCGGTAGGCAGCTAGGCAGAGACCCTCTGGCCGCCTCCCGTCCCTGGCTCTGCCTAGCCGGGTGGAGCCTTCATAAGCATCCCTCTGCATGTTGCAGGGTCGGGACCTGAGCTCTCTGGCCATGTCCCTGCATCAAGGAAAGGCAAATCTAAGACAGGCAACCTCAAAGCCTCCCCTCCCAGCCCTGGCCCTGCTGTCCCCTCCCTGCTGTCCCGCTCAGTCAGACCCTGGGACTAGAACCCACCACCTCTAATGTCCTGTGCTTTGATGCTGAGGCTGCAGCCTATGCTGAGAACCATATTGTGGTGTGCCCCCTTCCCCAACTGCAGGAACTACCTCTGAGCTCTTGGTAAGGAAACTCCCCCCCCCCACTGTGAGGGGGGACTGGGAGCTGGGGTCCCCTGAAGGCCAACCTGGAGATGTTCTTCCCAGGGACTCACAGAGACCCCTTCAGTCCTTCAAACCCAAAACCTTAAGTGGCTCAGGGTGGTGGGAGTGTGCCTGGGCCCTGGTCCGGCTCTTATCAGTGGCTTGGTGGAGAAGGCTTGTCCTGACCGGCACAGGCAGATGATGTTTTGAATGTCTTTATGGATGCAGAGTGCTAAAGGCCGCCACTTTCTGGACTGTTCTGGTGACCCTTAGGAGGAGTGGGTAGCTCTTGCTCAATCTAGCCTTGGTCTAGCCTGGGGTGAGCATGTCCTGGGTGCTGGACTTTCAGGCTCCCTCTTCCTTCTTCCCATTTTTTTTTTCTTGCTCTGTGAATCCTGCTCTTGCTTGTCTCAATCTCCATACCACCTCTCTGCCTGGATTACTACCCCCCCCCACCCCCCACCCCCCCCCCCCCCCGCTACCCGCGCCTAAATAAGGAGTTTCTGCCACAGCTTCTGGTTAGATGAAGTCAATGAGAGAGCTACCATAAACACACTTCTGTCTTCCTTGTGTTGGAGGGACCAGGCAGGGAGGTACAGACCAGGCACACAGTGGAGTGTGCGACAGGACTTACCTTTAGGGTGCCCTGGGTCGGTGAATTCATACTTCCCCACTCCAATGGTCCGGAGCATTTGTAGCCCATGGGCCGAGTCTGTGGTGGGGGGCCCATTGGTAGCAGGGACGTTACTGGGGACAGCAGCGGACGGCTGGGCTGGCGGAGGTGGAGGCAGCAGAGGCCCTGCCATGTGGCCGTTGCCCACCGCAGTGGGTCCCGGGCGGGCTACCTGCCCCACGCCAGGCAAAGTGGATACCGCCAGGGGCTGAGGGCTGGCATACAGGGCCTGGGCAGGCATGTTCACCACCACACTGCTCAGTGGTTGGGAGGGCGGCTGTGGGAGTGTGTAGTGGCCCGGCATCAGCGGGAGCTGGGGCCCCACGTGGGGAGGCAGTGAGGGAGTCACCCCGATGACCGGGGCCTGGACGTTCACAGCCGGGCTGAAGGTGGGAGGCTGGGTCACTCCATAGGAGTGTGCAATCAGGGAAGGCTGGTTCCCGGCGGCCACCGTGGTCACCCATGGCCCTGTGCCTGTAAGGGAGATGGAAGACATGTTATTCGGCCAGTTACATATTCGCTCAACAAACATCAACTGTCCTCAGGCCTTGGGCTGAGACCTGGAGTAACAACAGTGGCTAAGACATTTGTGTCCAAGCACTCAGCAGTTTCAGAATGTGATAAAGCAGCCGGGTGGGTGGTGGCGCACGCCTTTAAATCCCAGCACTCAGGAGGCAGAGCCAGGCGGATCTCTGTGAGTTCGAGGCCAGCCTGGGCTACAAAGCGAGTTCCAGGAAAGGCGCAAAGCTACACAGAGAAACCCTGTCTCGAAAAACAAAAACAAAACAAAAAAAGAATGTGATAAAGCAGGTGCGCACACCTTTAATCCCAGCACTCTGGAGGGAGGCAGAGGCCAGCGGATCTCCATGAGTTTGAGGTTAGTCTGGTTTACATAGGGAGTTCCAGGCCAACCAAGGCTACACAGCAAGACTTTGTCTCCAAAAAAAAGTGTGTAGTGACAAGTGACAAATGACTACTATGGGGGTCCAGAAAATAAAGAAAGATCTGTTTGGGAGAAATGAAACACAACAAAGCTGAGAAAAAATAATCAGAGGCCTTCAGAGAGACCTATACTCACTTCAGCTCTCCTACCTAGGAGCCAAGAGCTTTAATTCTCTGAGCCTCATGCTTTTTTAATCTGTTAATCTGGACTGAGAACGGAAGGCAGAACGTATCTTTGTGAGAAAACAAAGTAAAGCCAACAGTGTGGCAGACATGTGGCAGACGTTGCCTATGTGGGGTGGTGTATGTAGGTCTTTGCTGGAGAATCGCGGTGGGTGGGGGGAGGCAAAGGGAAGGCTGGCCGTGGACAGTGTTTGCAGGGGTCTCAGGTGAGCCCAGTGGACCTTGAAGATGACAAGGTGCTTCCCAGGCACCTGGAAAGAGGTGGCTGGAGTCTGGGAAATCCTGGAAGATTTGAGGGGACTCCAGGCCTTGTCTCACACACCCTCCCTCCACACAGCTGGCGCTGTTGGAAACCGGAGGAACCCGAGGTAATTTTAGGAGAACAAGGAAGGCCAGCCACACCTCTTAGAATGTGATAAAAGAGGAAAGGCCAGTGGTGCCCAAGTCAGGCAGAGCAAGGCCTGGGGCTACCTGGAGCTTAATGGACATTGAGGTGACCCAGACGGCTTGTGCGGCAGCTGGGAGATACGGATGACGGGGAATTCTAGTCTGGTCACCTCCGACTGAATGAGTCTTGGCTGGGGCCTCCATTATTCAGACTCAACCTTGGTTTTCATGATTCCTCTGGGGTTCGGGTGTAGACTGAGAAAGGGGAGACTGAGGCAGGAGACAGGGAGCTCTAGAGGCTAGAAGGACTAGGAGTTCCCTTTCAGACCTAAGATGAGGAGGGAGGGCAGGAGCCCAGAGAGCACAGTTACACTCAAATCAGCAGGGGGCACGAGTGAGGATGAGGTATCAGAATGGACCAGCTCTGAGTCCTGGCTCTGGTTCCAGGATAGGTGGCATGAATGCCTTTCCCGTGTTAATTTCCTCTTCTGCAGCAGGCACAGGAGTACCAGCGCCTAAGACCGCTGCAAGCCTTGAGATCACACACAGAACAAGGCACACAATAATGTGCAGGAAATATTTACCATTTGTGGGATGAGAGGGGGAGACTGCAAGCCAGAGACATTGGCAATGTGTTGCTGGCTAGACTCTAGAATAGGCTGCTGGTGTCGGGGGGCACCATGTCCCAGCTAAAGAGAGGAGGTGATATCAATGTGAGCCAGTATGGCTGGAGGTCTCAAGGCCAAGGGCTGTCACCCCAAACTCAGTGCTCCCCAGGACTAGCCAGGGAAGCTGGGGACATGCATCAAAATGTCCGAGCCTGACTGACAAGGCCACAGACAGCTCTGAAATGCTATGCCATGGGAAATGACTGCCTGAAAGTGGCTGGAGACCTACAGAGAGGCCTCTAGTCACTTACAGCAAGCCCTGATCACTGTTTTTACTCCATGACTTGGAAGCTGCTAGGGCGGGCTACGAAGGGCACAATTCTAGGGGAACTGGAAACAGAACACAGAAAAAACAAAACATGCAAAAAAAAAAAAAAAATAGCACTTGGGGCCGGGCGGCACACGCCTTTAATCCCAGCACTTGGGAGGCAGAGCCAGGCGAATCTCTGTGAGTTCGAGGCCAGCCTGGTCTACAGAGTGAGATCCAGGACAGGCGCCAAAACTACACAGAGAAACCCTGTCTTGCAAAAACAAAAAACACTGGAGATCGCAGTGGCCCCATTCAGTGGAGAGATCTGTCCTTGTGTCTCCAGACCCAGCTGCTTAAACCCAATTATGAAGAGGTGGCCTTGTGGCAAACTTGAGTGTGACGGCTGGGACAGGACATGCTGTCTGTGGGCTGAACAGCTGTGCTCTAGGGCTGTAATGACCAATGTGGGGTGCTGAAGGAAGAGCGCCGGGTGAGGCACTGAGTGGGTTGTTAGCACTGGGTTGTGGCTTGGCACTTTAGAGGGATAGAGTAGCTGGAAAGTGAAGGGACCGGAACTCGTGAGCTTTAGGGTGGAGTGACTGATGGGTTTGCGATGTTTATCTGGCATGGAGCTGGGGGGGGGGGTATCTCTAGGTAGCTGTACCAAAGCGGGAATGGGGTGGGGTGGGGAGGTGGGGGAGATCCAGGAGCAGTGGGAGGTCCTTTGTTCTGGTCAGAGCTATCAGCAGGAGGACCTAGATGCTATGGAAGGAGGAAATCCTAGACCTGGGGTCAGAGCATGCTCATGTAACCATGGGCAAGGCAAAAAAAATCTCCCTGAATGTGCGACTTGAGAGACTTCGGGTCCCACACATCCCAAGCCTGGTATCTGGGCTTCTACAGACTCATGGATCAGGATCTTTGGAGAAGAACAGAGCACCCAGCAAGTAGGTGTCTCTGTCAGCTGATGGACACGCACCTGGATTTTCGCTCTCCCTCATCTGTTTGGAGGGCGGCTCATCGGTGTCCCAGGGTGTGGACTGATTGATGGGCGTCTGGCCCCATCGAATGCTGGTCGTGAGTCCCTGGGACTGATTGTCAGCTTTGGAGATGCCTGGAGCCTGTGGGAAGTAGATGAGAATATGGTGAGCATAGACTGTCCCAGGACCCTGCCTGGAATCTGTTCCCTCTGCAGTATCCCTGAAACCCGAGCTTTGTCTATGGTTCATGGGCAGAGAGAGAAAGAGATAGCTAGCCTGCATCCAGTCCCACTAATGCTGAGACCTCTCTCCTTCCCAGCAAGGATCATGGGATATCAGGACAGAGTACACCTACAGGTTTGGCCTCTGATGAGCTCCTGGCCTCTCGGACTCCAAGCCAGTGCCTTACCAGGCATCTCTACTGCTGCTGCCTATCCCAGGGGAAGCACTGCAATTGATGGGAACATTCTCTGGTGTGGGGGACACCTCAGTCCTCAGACTGTCAGTAACCCACCGTAACCCAAATGCTCCCCACTTATCCAGGGTATGGGCTGAGCACTGACTGGACCCACTCAGTCTCAGTCCACCAGGTGCCCAGGGCTTTCACTTGTGGCTGCCGACCGAGAATCCCTAACGAGATGGCCAAAGGTTTGCTCCGCAGAACACCATCATGAGCCGGCAAATGAGCGCTACAGCACATTCTCCACCCTGCTCCTACACACGCTGTCGAGACCCACCCGTCAACTCATGGAGGAAGGGCCGGGGTTATGGAAGCAGGTAGGACAGGTCAGTTCGTGCCCCCGGGTAGGAAGAACCGATGGCCTCTCAGAGCAGTCAGGGGGCTTTGCTCGCTGTGTGAGCTCGCCTTCTGATTTAGCTGTTTGGATGGACAAGAAAAGGACTCTCAGAATGAAAGCACATGTCCGGTGACGGTAGCCCCCGAGGCTACAGTCCTGGTAGAACGCGGGCTCCTAGGAAGCATGCTTTCTCGACATGTATAATGAGAAGGCAACGTGTTCCCGCTGTGATAGTGATGAGAAAAAGCAGGCCACAAGATTACACCCGTGGGACCTCCCGATGCAAACCGTCCTGCTGTTGAACAACATGTGTGAGACGGGAGTGACCCAAATGTCAGCACGATGTTATCCTTGGGTGAGAGGATTATGGGTAACTTCCTGTCGACCTTCGTTTGCGTTTATCAAAATAATATGGTTCAGGGGATGGAACTCAAGGTGTTGGACGTGTTTTGCAAGTGTTCTACCACTGACCCACATCCCCAGATTTTTTTTTTTTAAAGGATTTGTATTCCAGGCTACCTTTGAACCCATGACCTTCCTAAGTGCTAGGATTTCAAAGTGCTAGGATTTCAGTTGTGTATCACCACACCTAAATACCAAATTTTCTACAACGGCCATTACTTACAAATAATAAAAATAAATCCTAAACATATCGTAGGTGCTGGGATAAGAAAACTGGGGTGCCAAGGGGCGAGGACCTCAGTGGAGGTGGCTTTGAGAAGAGTAGTCACAGCTCCTAGGAACCCAGCTTGGCCTAGGGAAGCATGTGAGCCGGGATGAGGGACAGAAGTTCTTCTCCAGGGACACTCACGGAAGAAGCACGTTCAGGTGAAAGCCATAATGTCTGTAGCACCTTCTGATAGAGCCTGGCCCAAGGATGAAGCTGGAGGCAGAGCTCCCTGGGGGGCCCTGGGGCAGGGTGATTCTCCTGGGTCCTAGGCCAGGCACATAGCGGCGGGTGTGGGCAATAGGCTGGGCAGGGCTTTTGGAGTCTTTGCTGTATCACACTTTGGCACACAGAGCCTGCAGCAGGGCCTGCTGGGACAGCAGCAGCCAGGCAGGCAGCATTGAGACCCCGGGGCAATGCAGAGGTAATTGCATTAGGGTGCACTTTACTTCTGGCCTGTGCTTCAGATGCTCCACTTCCGGGAACAGGATACGGAAAGGAGGATGAAAAGAAAAAAAAAGAAGAAGAACAAAGAAAAAGAACAATTCCTTGGATGAGTGTTCTGATCGGAGGTCCCACCCCTGCTTGTGGCATGGATGAGATTGAGGGGGAAGGGAGATACAAAAGGAGGGGGGGTCTGGGGCATAGCCATAATGGTAGTGAGGCATAGGCTTTCCTCCAGTTTTCTGAAGAGGCAACTTTCAATATGTGCCCCGTCTAGAGGCAGAAGCCACCTAGCCATCTGCAGCCCTTTATTCCCAGGCTCCAGGATCATGGTGGGGTTAGAGGCACAGAACTTGCTCCTGAAACCAGAGGCACCTGAGGGGTAAAGGAGTCTGTGCACTGCCCTATTCAAGAGCCTTCTTTAGAGGACACAGTGTGTGAGCGTGGCTGGGACCCCTAGCCTCCTTGCCAGCAAGGCTCTTCGCTGATACTGTGGAAACCTCTTCTGCCAGGAGGGGGCGCTGCAGCGCCTCTCTGCTGCCCATGTCCCAGAGGCTGCCCAGATAGGAAACAACAGCTTTGCTTAAGATCTCGAGAGTCCTCTCTCTCGCTCTCACCATTTCTGCCCTGCTGGGTCCGCAGGTCCACACGGCAACTTAAGCAGGGAGGGAAGCCTTCTGGAAACAAACCCTGAGCCCGCCACTTCTGCCAGAAGCTCTGATTGTTTTTTTTTCTTTTCCCTTGAGTTTGGGTCATCGGGTTCTATGGTATAAAACTCTGGGAATTCTAATGTTTGCCCCGAAATTAGGGGGAGTTTCTGGACATGAAAAATTGCATATTTTTTCCCCCGACACATTGCTCAGGCTTATGCAGTGTGTCACTCCTTTATGCCTTGGTCTATTCTTTGGTGAATAACTACTGGGCTGGTGCTCTGTGTTATGTACTGGCCAGGGCAATGGTGATGAGGGCCATTTGGACCCAGGTGATCCCCTTTGAAGGCTCGTGAAGCAGAGCATGCTGGTGCACAATGTCAACGCTGGTGTACCCCAAATAGAAGCTGGGTGCTCAATCTGGGTGTGCACAGGCTGATCCGGAGCCACAGGGAGATTCCCCGGCTGCCAGGCCTCCTGCTTGGCTCTGTCTTTCTTGCATGATCAGTACAAACAGTTTCTTAGATTGAAGAAAACCTCTCTGAAGTCCACCCCGGGGCCCCCGCCCCCCCACCCCCTTTAGGAATGATAAATAAAACCACTCACATTCTATTCTGCGCTAGCAACATCTTAAGCTGCAAGCAATTTGCAGCTCAGGAATTTTACTTTATTAAAGCAATCAAGTGAATATTCCTTTCTTGATTCTGTCAACAAACAACTTGGATGTTAGGAGTGGTGTGCCCTTTCCTGAGAGGTCCAGGGCTTCCAGGTGAGTCATAAATGGATTGGCCACAAGCAACTTAAATGTAGGAGTGTGCCTTTTGTTGAGCTGTCCAGGGCTTTCAGATGCCATATATGGACTGACCAGTATAGTATGTGAGGCAGGAAACCTGACTAGGGGGCCTTTCCTCCTGCCAAGGGCTCTAGGCCCCATATAATCACATGCAGATGGCAGATTCTGGAGGTGCCTGGGACCCTGTATGGGTCTGTGACTGTAGCTTTGAACTTCCCTCTCACGGTTTTGAATTCCTACACATCTGGAATCCCTAGGAGCAATCCAGGCTGTTTCCAGCTTGAGTGAGGGCTTGTCTTAGGGAAGGAGAGCAGGGGTGGGGTGGGATGGGGTGGGGATGGGGGTAGAGAGTGGGCTGCCAGTACAAGAAAGACCAGCTTCCCAGCCAATAGGGCAGAAGTGGGCTCAACAGGGTCTCTCTCACTTCTCACTTCCTCCCACTGCCATTTCTCTGTCTGGGACACCTGGGAAGGCACCCAGACTCAGTCAGACCTTCTGCTTCTCCCTGGCCCTGGTTTCTGCTCCAGGAACATGGAGGTACTCCTCAGGAGAGACTCACCAGCATAGCCTTCCCCTACCAGTTCTGCAGAGTGGCCCTATCTGCCCATCACTGGGCTTGAGCCGGGCGTCTCTCGGCTTCCCTTTAATGAGATGCTAATGGGATGCATCATTAACACAGCAGCTTTTTAAACCCCGGCTCTTGTAAATTTTCAAAGGTCACATTTTCACGGTGCCTGACAGCATCCTGCTCCTTTCAGAGACTGGAGAACACTAAAGACTCAGGTCCTTTATGGCTGAAGCTCCGTGAGGCGCGGGGCGGTAGCACAGGCTGAAGGTGCCTGCTGGCAATGGGCTGTCCTGTCCACTCCCCCCCACCCCCACCCCCACCCCACACCCCCCCCCGCGCCCCCAGCAGCTTCACAGGGCATGAGGGTTACCCTCTTCCAGCCTGGGGAGACCAGGTACACAGTTTCACATGGTCCACAGTGTTGCTCTCAGAAGACAAAGATCCTCGGCAGAGGGGTCAAGGGAGATGCTACCCAGCTGGGGAGGCAGAGGCACTTGAACTCTCCTGGAGGACCTTCTGCTTAAGTCACGCAGTAGCCAGAGAGCCTGTGTTTGGCTGGTCAGTCCAATGAGAGAGAGAGAGAGAGAGAGAGAGAGAGAGAGAGAGAGAGAGAGAGAGAGAGAGAGAGAGAGAAAGAGAGAGAGAGAGGACATCTCCCTACTCTGCACAAAAACACCACAGACATTTGCAGCAGCCGAGTGGACAGGGAGATCTGAATGATGATAGGGACTTAGACCCCCTGGGGGCTGTCTCAGTCATTGCTTGGTCTCATCTCAGCCTCTGTCCACTCACAGGGCTCAGCGTACTGCCCCGAAAGGTCCTGCTGACCCTGTCCTGGCAGGCAAACTCCAGGAAGACAGATGCTCAGTGCCATGCCTGGCCCAGCAGGTGCTATGCTTGGCATAGCCATCCCCAGGATGAAAGCAGGGTTTGTTGACCCAGAGCATGGGCCAACAGGAACAGCGACATCACGACGCTGGTTCAAGGAATGAATGAACTGGCAGGGCATGCTTCAGGAAGAGTGGACCGTGCAGGTCATGGAGCCGAGCCATAGGAGGGTCTGGTTCGCCTCTCTAGGGACCACCAGATGACTCCACAGCCGTGGAGACTACTGAAGGTTCCTCAGAGGCTTGACTAACATAATCCACTAACAAGGGCCGGAAACTACTGGTCCTCCCTGAGTGCCTGGGTGTGGAAAAGGTGCAAGGATGCTGAGGCTGACTCTTGCTATGGCCATGGATGTCTCCTGGGAATCCCCCAATACTGCACCATCCACTTTTTTCCCAAGGGCGTCAAAAGAACCAGGAAATCCCCAAGAGCTGCCGGAAGAGATGGGCTGGCAGTGGGTCACAAAAGTTCAGCAAGGATTGAGTAACACCAATAGACTGGGGCTAAGATCACCATCCAGGGACCCTGTATCAGCCGGTACATTTCCAGCCTTGACACAGGACGGAGCCTAGTTCATCCCCTCACAGGACCCGTGTCTACAGTCATGTGGTTCGAGATGGCACCTAGGGCTCACACACCTGCTTCCAGACTGGAACCTGCAGCCCTAGACGCCTTGCCGCTGGTGGCGCCTACAGCTGGTGTGGCGGCACCTATTTGAGGGCCACTGAGCGTGGTCCACCCCATGCCAGCGCGGGCTCTCTCTCAGCTATGAGAACCTTTCCTGCCGGAGCGCCTGGAACCCCCCCCCCTCACCCATGTGTCAGTCTGCTTCTGTTCTTACTCGGGTCCGGAAGCTCTGCTGGGGACCCGGGTCCAGCCATGGTCAAGGTCCTTCCCCTGGAGAGATGTACCAACGCTGCCGCCATGGGGCCGGCTGGCTCAGGGGTTGGTGGCGGTGACTCAGACTTGGAGAGAGGCTGCAGGGGGCAGAGTCACAGGATGCCTCCCTTCTCCTACGCTTGTTCATGGCAGTACCCATGCCACAGATATGAAGAGAGACAATAGCCAGGCATGGTAGTTTATACTTGTGATCCTAGCAGTCAGGAGTCTAAAGTGAGAGGACCGGTGTGTGTGTGTGCGTGTGCGTGTGTGCGCGCGAGTGTGTGTGTGTGCAAAGCCAGTCTGGATCACACAGTGAACTGCACATCAGCCAGAGATACATAGCAAGACTCATCTGTCCTGGAGGCCAGGCAACAGTTCAGTGGACACTACCTGGTGACTGGCGTCCACAAAGACACTGCAGACTTGTCCCAACCAGCCTTCCCTGCACCCCCCCCCACCCCCAAATTGGTTAGATATTAGAAAATACTGTTAAGTCACTAACGGACAAAAAGCAAGGGGAAGAAATGAGATACACGCTCTCTACTGTGTATAGTGTGAAAGCCAAGAGCTCCAAAGTCACTTGAGTGTTGCTCTCGGCAAACGGGCCCCGAGTTATCATCTGCATCCCCCTAGCATTTCGCAGAGAACTGGGGAGCGGCGTAAACACAGAAGGGGGCCGGTACCGGGTAAATACTAAAACGAGTACACGCAGCCTCCCTGGAGCGGCGGCCCCAGATGGCCGGTGGGAGGAAAGTGGCCTTGGTTAAAAAGCTGAGAACCCACAGGGAGGGAAATGCCGGCGGTGGCCGTGGTACTTGCATCTCTGACCTTGATCCACAGCCATGCTTTCCTTCTCCACCTTAGGACTCCCTGCGGTAGCCACCCAATCTGGAGAAGACATGTTTGCCGGGGGCCAACTGCTGCAGCTCCTAGCTCCGGATTCCTGAAGGCAGAGATGGATACTCGACTGGCTGGGGCTCCGTCGTGGACGGAGCCATGTTTTCTGACCTCCCCGCACGCACGTGAAGCACTCCCTCTGAAAGCCTTGCTTGGTAGCTTCCCTAACCATCAGGGCGCAAACATTTGACCTGCCTTGCCAAGAGAGTGCGGAAGTTTGAGCCACCTAGGGAGGCAGGCGAGCACAGCTCTGAGTCCAACACACTGCAAAGGTAGGCGGCAGAGACCGGGAGTAGCGGATGCTGTCATCTCAGTTTGTCTTTTTACCTGGAGGTTTTCACTCTCATAGCTTTTCTGAGACCAGCGGGAGCTGGTGCCTGCCCATGGCAGAAGTAGGTAGGACTCAGGCCACCGGCCCTTGGGTGGGTGGCTCTGGGGAATCCATCGTAAGACCTAGCTGGCAGCTCAGCCTCGATGGACAGCCTTCCTTTGCAAGTGGTACACTTTCCCTTTCCTTCCAGCAGACCTCGCCTTGCAAGACTCTTGGGGCTTTCCTCATGGCCAGGCCTGCCAGTGGGGGAGTGGTGGAGGCCAGTGTTTGGTAAACGCACTCCTGCTGGGGACAGAGTGTACCTACTTCCCGGGGGGTGCTCATACACAGCAGTGCATCCTGGAGAAGGCAAGGCTTCTTTATAGCAACCGTGTGCTAATGGTGGAATTCATGCATGGGTGGGAGAGCTTTCGGTGTCTGGGTGCTTTTAGATTAAGCCCATGAGTACGTTCCTAGACTGGCAGGCTTTCTCATTCCTGAACATGGCGGGGACAACCGTCTAAGCGCCGCCACCACGGACGCCATCTCCAACGCGAGGCATGTGAGATACATCTGGGGTGATTGCTAGAAATGGACTCTAGTCCTGGAGGTCCCGATTCTGGAGCTCTGGAGCGGCAGGGCACCCCTGGAGTGTGCCACTTTAATAAGCCTGCATCACTGTTGATTCAGTGAGTTCTTGGGCCCACCCTGGGGAGCAAGGGCAGTCTTTTCGCCTATGTCTCCAGGCCTGTGCCCGAGTCTGGGGTTCTAGGGGCTATAGCTGCTTGTTGGGTCCTGGCTGGGACAGATTTAGGGACCTTGCTCACGTGGTTCATGGGAGCCAGCTTCTTGGGGAGGCCACTGTCAAGGACCCCTGCTTTGGGCCTAGGTTTCCAGGGATCAGAGGATTTGTTGACCCACACGGCTGTGGGAGGAGCTGACGGCACCTAAGGGCGTCTCAGTTCTAATTTCTGATTGCTATTGAGCTACAAACAAGAAAAGCCCAGTTAAAGCCCCGCTTGGTATGGGGGGGTGGGGTCTCCCGTGATCCTCCCATACTCTCGAACCCGGGTGCCCTCTCTCGGCCCCAGGCCTCCCCTTCTGAGCCCCACCAGAATGCACTGCGGAGCCTGATGAAATTTCTAATAATACTAACCAATGATGTGTTAAATTGAGACACTTCTGGCTCGGCCGCCGGAAACCACACGATGGTTTAAAGGACCGGTGCTTACCTTTCTCTATCAATTTGCTACTAAATTACTGCTTTCAGAGAAACTTATAGAAAAGTAATTCTTTATTTAAATTTTAATTTCCATCTTGTCATTTTAAATATATATTCAGATTCCAATCATATTACAGAATATGATGATGTCTCTGGCGGGCAAATGACCCTGCTAGAAGCCTGGGTGGGTATGGAGGATACATACAAGTGGGGGGCGGGGCGGGGCTTGGCGAGACGGGAGAGACCTCAGCTCTGCGGAGGCGGGGCTCCAGAGGCCTCTCTTGGTTGGAACCCTGTGACCCCCCGACTTTGTGTGCAGTCCTGAGGGCCACCACCTGCAAACGCTTTAAGTTGGAACCACGCGCTTTTTGCCATGCTTGGATCGCTGTGTGAACTGAGCCGTAAGCGGATGCCAGATGAAATGGGGCCGGGGGGCCAGTCACCACCCTAACAGCTCATATTTAACCACCTCCCACACGCCAACGGTGGTGGGCACAGCTCATTTCCCTTCAGGAAGAATTCTGTATTCTCCCCACCATCTTACGGATGACCCTTACACGATCCAGCCAAGTTCAATAACACTCGAGGGTGAAACTTTCGGGCTCTCACCGAAACCTACTCTACCTGTCTTAATCCATTTTGGGTTGCGATTAAAACAAAACAAACCAAAACAAACAACAACAACAAAAACCATCTGAGGGACAGCGACATGGCTCCGTGGGTGAGGCCGTGTGCTGCCAAGCCTGAGGACCTGAGTTCTAGGTGGTGGATCCAAACGGTGGGAGGAGAGTTCTGAATTCTGAAAGATGTCCCCTGACGCCCACATGCGTGCAGTAGAGTGCATCCCCACCCGATGAATGAATGAATGAATAAATAAATGTAACAACTACCTGAGACTGGGTACACATTCTAAAGGAAGGAAGTGAGTGAGTGCGGTCACTCTTCTGGAGACTCAAGAGCATGGGTGCCGGTCATCTGCAGAATTCTGGTGATGTCCCCATGGTGGGAAGGGATTACAAAGGCCGGGTATGTGCAGAAAGTGTCATGTGTTTGCACAAGAAGCTAGAGCCTGCGGGGAGGCCACACTCACTCCTTTGATAGCAGACCACTCTGGAGGGGACTAATGTATTCACACCACCAACCTACTCTGTCTTGAGGGTGGAGTCCCTACGACCTAGTTATTTTTCTACGGGGCCCCAGTGTCTTAGATGCACAATGTTGTCTGAAGACCATCACAATGTTCTGGGACAGTCAGAATGCTCCCAGGTCACCTCTTTTGGGGTTGACACCCCTATCAGTGGACTTAGCCATGTCGAGTGCACCCACACATACTACACTGTCGGGTAACACTTTGATCCCTCCCTAAGAACCTGCAGGGTGCTGGCCACAGTCTATCTTTTCTCTGCTGTGTCCATCAACCGTGCCTCCTGCTCCGACTCTGGTAATATACTGGCGCCAGGGGGGCTGGACACCTTGCCTTCCTTCATCTCTCTTCCTCCCTCAAACCTCAGGCCCTTAGCCACCACTGATGTTCCCCTTAGCCTCTGCCAGTGTGATATGTGTCTTCCTGGCTGGGGTGGGGGGTTTGCACATCTGGACACACCTGCCTCCTTGGCTGGCACCACAAAGCACATCCTTCTCTTCGTATTCCCCCATCTTCCCACCCCCGACTTATAGCTTTGGTTTCTCAACATTAGGCTGAGCAAAAAAAAATCTGGCCCTTTTCTCTTCTGTTTCATCTTCCATGGGCCTCCTGACCTTCTTAGACTGTGGTTACCCTGTCCCGGGGCTAGGAACAACCGACATTCATCTCTGCTGGGTACTCAGCATCCAACACCCATCTCTTCAACTCCAACTCCATGACAATCAACCCCTCACTACCCATCCCTACAGCATTGCTGGTCCTCTCCCCCTGGGCCCTAATACCAGGTTCCCTTTTCCTTGAAATTCTCTTCCCTTTTCTGTCTTCCACACTTTCCTTCGCTTCGATTTTACCCACACCCCTTCTCTGTTTCTTCTCGTTCCTTCTGACTTCATTTCCTGGCCCCGGGTCATGCCTCGTGTCTACACTAGCCTCCAGGCTGGCCCCCGTCTCGTCCAGGTCCTGTTTGGCCCCCCTCTTCTCCGACAGTTTTTTCCCTAATAGGAAACACTCGTACGGTAGCCCTCGGCTTTGCCAGAACCCAGCTTTCTGTCGCATCTGGGAACTACATTTGCTTTTCCTTTTCCAACATCAAAGTCTAAATCCTTGGAGATGTGTATGCTCAAAGTTCAGTGAAGACAGCTTCCTTTGCGGGCGTCAAGCGGCCACTGAACAGGGTTGGCTTCTGCACCCTGCTCTTGCACATGCCCTGTCCAGATCTCCCTGGGCCCCTAGCTCTACACTCCATTCCGCAATGGGTCTCGTGGACAAAAGAAACGATAAATCTGGCAGAACCCTTACAACAACGCTTTCAACTTTCCTCTAACAACTTTCAACCGAAAACTTCTTAGCCCCTATTTCCAAGTAACTTTTCATCCATTACAAAACCCACAAATTTTTCAAAGGGGCTTTGAAATAAGATCACCTAGGAAAGAAGAAAAAAAAAAAAAGCCTATCACAAATGAAAGTCTTTGAAAAGAAAGAGGCCCTTTCCTGTGCTCCAGCTCCCCCTCTGATACCAGTCTCTTTCATTTTACAGGAGGTGCAGGGCAGGCCTGGCCCTCAGCGGACGCCTGTGATGTGAGGGAGCCGGTGGCCCAGACGGACACACAGACGAGAGGGGGAGCAAGGGGCAGCGGCTGTGGAGCTGGGCTGGGCCTTTCATCCCCCCCCCCATTCAATCAGCCCTCACAGCGCCCCTAACAGCTGCTCCTTGTAACCCGCCTGCCTGTGGCTCTCAGAGGCTTCCTGTCACCCTGCAGGCTTCCCATTCACCTGGGCAAGGCAGCTAGCTGCTTTTCCAGCACACACCGGAGACTCTCTCCATTCTTATCACCAAAGTGGGCGGGCAGGGAGGCGGCTAGAAAAGCCCCTACTCTGGCCTTTGATGGGGCATTTCCCAACTGCCAACCCTGCAGGCAGTAAGCGTGGGGCCACTTCTTGCCCTCCCCAGGGTCAGCTTCTGATGTGCAGACACACACACCCGACAACACCCACTTCCGTAAAAGGAGCCTTTGTTAAACTTCAGATTTAACATCGTGGCGAATTTGGCGAAGGAAAGTCTTCCGTCCTGGACGACTGTGCTAAGCCTGGTTCTGGAGAGGCACACAGGCTCCCTGACTGGACCACCTGTTAACTGGGGCTGGCCCTCCTCCTATGCCTAGACGCCATGTGCTCAATACGAATTCTGCACCAGGCTTCTGGGCCTCCCAGCCACCCCGGGGAGATGATAGATTCTTTAGAATGGTTTGGCCATGGGCTGGCCTGGTCTGTTGCCCACCAAGGCCTCTCAGTCCCTTCCCAGAGGACATTCTAGAATTGACCAAGACCTCCACATTGGCATGGTCCATTCTAGTCACGAAGGACCCCCAAACTGAGTCCCAGCCCCTTCTTGTAGACCCTTCTAACACATCTACCCGACCTTCTGAATCATTCCCAGTTTTCTAGTTGTGGCTGCAACAGATCATTATCACTTTTTTTTTTTTTTTTTTCATTTATAAAGGCTTCCTGGGCAGAGAGAAACATTGCTCGCTCCCAAACCCTCTGCCCGAGAGTGCGTCGTCAACCGAGAGCAGGACTCAAGGCCAGGAGACACAATCCTGACACAGACATCTTCAGCGACCTCATTAGGGGCCGAACAAGAGAGAGGAGGACTGTGTCCGAGTCCCACGGAGGGGCCCGCAGGGCAAAGACACAAACAACACAGCACAGATATCCTTCTCAGGTGGCTCCTCCGGCCGTGATACGGTGGAGGGAGTGGAAACAGTCTTTCTTAGTAGAGGGACTTCGGGACTCTCAGAACCCAAGCTCACAATCAGCCACAGCATGGGACTCCAAATTCAGTGGGGGTTCCCCCAATGTGGACATTCTAGAAGCATGCGGTGCAGGACTCAGGTTACATTTCCTAGGTGCCTGGTGTTCTCTCGTTGAGTTTCTGCCTGCCTAGTCTCTGTAATGATAGCAACAGGTGGCCAGGCACATTCCTGGAGGTGAGGGTCTCCCCTTCTGCCTCCGTCTAGCTCAGCTTCATAATGGAAGCAGTTGAAGTGATTCTTTTATTTATTTATTTATTTATTTATTTATTTTTTTATTTTTGAAGTGATTCTTATTTACTTATTTAGGAAAATTCTTTCAGCATTGATCTATCATCTCTATAGGCTACGGTTATCTTGCTGGGCACATTGACTCTATCCATGCTCAGGAGGTACAGGGCAGAGAGTGACGCTGGCAAAGCCTTAAGAGGTGATGGAAGGGGGGCCGGGTGGTGGAGGTGCATGCCTTTAATCCCAGCACTCGGGAGGCAGAGCCAGGCAGATCTCTGTGAGTTCGAGGCCAGCCTGGTCTACAGAGCTAGATCCAGGACAGAGAAACTCTGTCTTGCAAAAAAACAAAAACAAACAAACAAACAACAACAACAACAACAAAATAGGTGATGGAAGGGGTATGAAGTGCAGGTAAACAGCAATTCTGCCCTGGTATAGATGGCGGGGGGGGGGGGGGAACTTCCTTTCCTCAGGACCGACACTAAGGAGAGGTCAGTGAGTAAATAACCATGTGTAACCCTTCTTCCATTCAACACCCACTCACCCACTCACTCATCCACCCACCCATCCACCTACCTATTTACTTAACTACCTATTCATCCACCAATCCACCCACTTGTACACCCATCCACTCATCCATCAACCCACCGACCCATCTTTCTATCCATCCACCCATCCACCCATCCATCCATCCATCCATCCATCCATCCATCCATCCATCCATCCATCTATCCATCCTTCTACCAACCAACCAACCAACCAACCAACCAACCAACCAACCAACCATTTCATTCTTATCAAGAAACGAACCTATGCTGGAGACATAGCCTTGAGTAGTCTCTGGCATCAGGGAGCACAATCCAATCACAACCCTAACATCTGTATCCCCTGGACCTGTGACTATAGGCTAGTTTTCAAGCTCTCAAGGCCTGAGCGTTCTCTGAGGCCACTATTTGGTTGCCCTGCTCTGTTTCACACTCACTGTCTCAGCTCAGGATGCCATAACAGTATATTACACGCCTAGTATGTGACTGTGAAGTGCTAACAGCAGACATTTCTTCTCCTCACAGTTCTAGAGGCTGGACTACCTGAGATCAGGGTGCCGCCATGGTCTGTTTGGGTCAGATTCCTCCTCCTGGCTTACAGATACCCAGCTGCCTTTATGACTGTGTACTGACATGACGGGAGACGGGATTCTGGCATCTTTTTCCTCATCACAGAAGATGAAGGCCATTATATACTAGGAGGGCCTCACCCTCATGGCCTCATCTAAACCAGACTATCTCCCAAAATTCTGCACTCTAAACACCATCACAGTGAGGGCAAAGGCGTCAACCTATGGATTTGGGGGCAGAGAATTCAGTCCACAGCACCCACCCAGCATGCACGCAGTGGGTGTTCAGAACCAGGGTCCGTATCAGTCTATCAGTCTGTTGTCTCTCTGGTTCCACTTTGCCCACCAGACCCTGGGGGTGTGTTTCATGGAGAGAGTTACTCTCAGACCTGACTAGCATGTCAATCAGCACCCCCCCCCCACCAGCCGGAGCTCTAATTTTTAGATAGCTTCCCCCTCAGTGGCCCCCCCTTCCCCAACAACATAATCTCCATGATCTCGAGTCTTTCCCGAACGCTGTTGAAAGGGTTGTTGTATTTATCTCTGTAGAATCCGCTGTGCCCCCATGCAATTTTCCATTGTCATGGTTCATTTTAATTTCCTCTAAGGCTGTTGGCCACTCTCGTGTTCAGAAATAGCTTGTTCCACTTAATAAAAGTGCTTAAATATGCAGACATGGGAAGTTTCCTTTGCCTGCGCCTAAGCGCCGCCCCGTGTGAAATGAGTTCCGCATCCATCACGCCTCCTGAGGTCGGGCCCAGCGCAGGTTCTGCGGCTCCCTGGAGAGGAGGAACTCTGAAGGAAAGGTTCAAGGGTACAAACAGGACCCAGGAAGGACAGGGTGAGAACTTTCCCAGCCTGGCTCAAGGCACCATGGGCCTTCTGAGTCAACCCCCACCCCCCCACCCCCCCACTTTCACAGTGCCCAGAAGTCCCTACAAGTCATTTTACCTCTCTGAGTTCCCGATCCCCTGAGAGACATCTGAAATGTCTCCCCCCAAAGCCCATGTGTTAAAAGCTTGCTGCCCCAGCTTGGCATGGGGGACCTAGTGAGAGGTTTTAGGTAGTTATGGAGAGAACGGTTTCTTTGGCGGCTTTGTTCCTGGCTGCCAGGAGGTGAGTGGGCTTGCTTCATCCCCGGCTCCCACCCAGGATGCACTGTGCAAGTTCAAAGCACCAGGGCTGACGGATGGTGAATGGAAACTTTGAAAACTGTGAGCGAGAAGAAGGTAACGTCTTCATAGGTTTGTTGTTGTTACCAGTTGAAAGCTGGTAACACTGATCGATAAACTAGTCATGAGAATTTCTTTCCCCCAAGACTGGTTTCAGTGAAAAATGCCCCCCCCCCCACTCTCACCAGGGACAAGTGGTAGTGGTGGTAGTGGTGGTGGTGGTGGTGGTGGTGGTGGTGATGTCATCAAGTAGCAGCAGTTGATGGGGCGATCAGGGGCCTCAAGAACATGCAAATGTTAAGAGCCTTTTCCAAGAAGGAAGACCTTCCAAACACTGGTCTCTCTTCCGAGTCAGTTTTTTTTTTTTTTTTCTGGATGGCTGAGGCCCAAGGATTCCCTCCAGGCTGTGGCTCACCAGGAAAGGATGAAGGCATGGGAAACAGACTGGCTCTACATTCAGGATTTCTGGAGAGCCAAGCCTTTGGGGGGACCAGGTCACAGCCAGGGCATGGTAACCTCTGCGGCTAAGCTAAATCACAGGGAAAATATTAGCCATGCGCTGGACTTGGAGACCCAGTGACCAGGATCGTGCAGGTCACTTTTCTTTTGCTTAAATAACCAAAGAGTCCGGGTGACTAGGAGACACAGGCATGGGATGAGTGGTCCCATCACAGCTCCAGTCTTGTCTTGCTCTATGTTTGGTCCTTCAAGGACAGGAAAGGTCAGAAAATGTTGGCCTAAGAACTTTGGTCCTCAGAGCCCCAGAGATGCACACTGTAGGCAGTCATTATCAGAGCGCAGAACTTGGGGTCACATGGGATACGAATGGCTTCTTACTAGAAGCTGAGGGGGTCACCTCAGTGCCATCACCCCTGGAAAGTGGGATTTGAGCGTTTGGAATAAGCCCAGCCTTACTCATCTCCACCGGGCTTTAGTATTGACGCCAAGACTTTCTATTACTCTTAGAAAGATAACCTAGAGATCTACTGATGGCTAGCCATATGTTAAAGACAGGGAGGCTGGGATTGTGGGCTCAGTCAGCCTGTAGCCACTGAATCAGCAAGCCACAGCCCAGCCCTAGACTGACACACACCTAGGGACGGATGGACGGACAGACGGACGGACGGACACACACACACACACACACACACACACCCTACCTCTAGCCTACTTGGGCTGCCAGGGGCCCTGTAACCCCACAGTGCAGGAGCAGCTGGCAGACGCTCCGCCTGCCCCCCCCCCCCAGAAACTTTCCTTCCTCGATGGCTCCAAAACACAGAGTCTCCCATGGCCACTTCGAGCTTCCCTCCCAGCTCCTCTTCCCTAAATCAGCTTCCAATCTGACTCATTTCAGTTTTAAAACAAGACAACATCAACAAACACTATGCAGGGAAGCAGATGGTAACAATTACAGGAGGGAGAAAACAGAGCCCGCTCCCTCTACCAGGGGCATGAGAACATATTGTCCCCCAGACAGCGGTTGTCTTCCAGCTCCTCTCCTGTGGAAACGTGGGCCTGGGGCTCTCTCAGGGGCCACCCCCACGTCAGGGCACAGGCCAGCCCTGGAGGGGGTCACAAGGGCTATAGAGCACCTTGAAGCAAGTCCACTGGGAGCGGAGACCTGGTGCTTCCCCGGGGAGGGAAGAAAAAAACCATTCCTGAACATTCTAGCACCCCTTAAATGAACCCGGCACCCCATCATCAGAGGCCTGAGAGCAGGACGTGCTGGCCTCGTCCCCTGCACACTACCCATGGCTGGCCCTTTCCATGTCTTTATGTTACTATGTCACCCACCAGGCCACAAGCTCTCCCGACGGCAGGGGTTATTATTCTCTCAGTCGGGGTGGCAGTTAAGAACTGGGCTCTGGATGTCGGCGGCTGGTTCAAGCCCCGAGTGCTGCTACCACTTAGGAGTGGGGAGAACTGGGGTGAACCAAGAAAACTGCCGGTGCCGTCCGTCCTTGCCTCACCCCTAAGAGGCAGCTATTTCAAGTACCCCCCGCCCCCTCCAATGACTGAGAATTAATGTGTGCCGAAGCCCCAACGCGCCACCCAGAGCACGGCGGGTGCTGTGTGCTGAAGCTCCGTTTATTCCCCATGCAGATGGCCAGCTTCGTGTCTGGTGCTCGGTAAACAGCCCTAAAAGCTTGCCAAGTGGAAGGCTGAGGAGGCAGCCTCCAGCTGGTCATGAAGGCAGGGCGCGTCACACGCCGAATCCAAGCTGTGAGGATGTAAGCCCTGCTGGTGGAGTTGGGGGCTGGAGGGCTGGGTCTGCGAGCTGATGGCCAGTGGCCGGAGTCCTGAGTGAGATTTACCACGCTTCCGTCCTCCTCGATGTGCCAAGTGTCCATCCTTCGTGGTGAAGGTGGAGTGAGGGCTTTGGATATCAAGCGGGCAGAGAATCGGCCAAGAAAACAAAGGCAAACAGGGCTATGATTGATCCCTGTCCGGCAGGCAGGGGTAGGGGTGGGTTTGTTTTTTGTTTTTTGTTTTTTTGGTCAGGAATGAGGGTGTGGACACAAGACGGAGATGACGTGCCTGTCCTTCAGGCAAGGATGCATAGTGCTTTTTTGTTGTTGTTATTGGGGGGGATCAAAAAATAGGGTACAGTAATGAGGGGCTTGCCCCACCCCTTCATTACACGAGTCTCTGTTTTCCTCATCGGTACACTGAGAATTACAGTCTCCGAGTCCCAGGCGTGGGGAGATTCTGAAGGTTGGATCCATCAGTTCCTAGGACCACCCAGAGCTCCCTGCGGGCTCCTGCTGTACGCCTGCCTTTTGGACCGGACTCTTCCTAACATTGTTGTGTTCCTTGACATAGTCTCACCTAACCCTCATGCAGCAGAAACGGCACACCCCCACCCCCACCCCCCACCCCGCCCCCGACATGCCAGTGACCACAGATGTGCTCTCCCAGGTGTCCTGCACGGGTTCACACACGTAGATTGTCACACACATGTCTCCCCCTGTACCGTGGCACGTGACATCTGCTTCTGGCTTTCACCCTAGGTGGGCCTTCGGCTAAGCTCCCAGCCTCGGGGTATGCTGTGTCTGCCCCAGAGGAATATCATTCCAGGCTGATTGGGAGTGTCAGACAGGAGCAAGACGGGGCAGCTCCAGGATGAAGGACTCTCTCTCTTCCTCACCCCATCTAGGGCTGCCCCACACCAGCATGCATCACAGCCCCTTTGGAAGGACTCCCAAAGTCGAGAGGGGCGCCCCCGGTTCTGTCTGTGTTCAGGGGCTAGGCATCTTCACATTTTCAGGGTGTGCATTTCCTGCCTGGGGGAAGACTGTCTCCTTCACATCCCCACTTGTCTCTACCACACCCCTCCTTCCCCTCCAACTTCACCTCTTCCTTTCTTTTCCCTCCGCATTCCATTCTTAAGTTTTTCTCTTTTCTTCTCCCTCCCCTTTCCTTCCTCTCTCTCCACTCCTTTCTCCCTCTCTTATCTCCTTTTCTCTTTTCAGCCTATCTCTTCGCCTTCCCCTTCTCCCAGGTGTTCCAGACAGCCGCAGTTGGCAGCCTTCAGTCTTTGCCAAATCACTGCCAAGCTCCCCGGAAGGCAGCATTGAGGGAGTGCAGAGACCCAGGCTAGCCCCAGAGGGAGCATAGCTTACTCCTGTGGGGTCTTATCGGAAACAATGGCAGCTGGGAGGCAAGGCAGCAGTGTGCCTTGGTGTGGATGGGATCTCCATGCCAATGGCTCCCCAAAAGCACCTCCTAAGGTGCAAGCCTGGGCTCTCTTCCACCCGTGATCTGCTGGCCCCTGGTGCCACCTCTGGCTCCAAGCCTGGGACTTCATTTCCACCAGCCTGCACATGCAGTCTGTAGGTCTTGCAAGACCTTGTCTGCTGTGTGTCTTTCCGCTGGAGTCCCCTCCGGCGGGCCTCGCTCCCCTTCCCTGATCCAGCTTAGAGCATCTCTTCTACAGTGGGGAATCTCTTGAGCTCAGATGTGCCACTAGATCTGAATTCCTATACGCTCACTATCTTTTTCTCCAAGACACTATGAATTCTTCAAAGTAGAGACTGTCCCGTGTCTCCAGGATGGGGGCCAAGCTACCGTTAGTGTCGAGTAAGACGGAGCACCTAACTGGGAGTCCTCCATGGTGCTCTGAAGCAGGGAGGGGGTGGGCAGCCCAGGTTCTTGTAGCTGGCGGCTCCACCAGGGACTCAGCCACACCTCCACATCCCTGCCCGGTGCCGCTCCAGGGCAAATGAAGTTTTGAGTCCTTTCTAATCAAGCTGTCAGTATGGGAGTCCTGACAGCGGACATTGATTTTTCGATGAGGGGAGGCTTCTCTTGTGTTCTTCACCATGACAGTCACTTCCTACTTCTAGACCTCTAGACTTCCGCCACCACAGACCCCCCTATTCGCTTCCGTCCCACCGGGACCTGGCCTACAGTCAGTACCAATGTTTCACTCTGGGTCTCAGACTGGAAAGGAGCCACAGCCAAGACCTATGTGAGTTGACTTTTCATCTGTCCTCCCCGCCCCCCGCCCCCACCATTTAGTCATTTTGAGGGCCCAGGCTCCTCTGGGAACACCCAGCCCCACTGGCCCAGGTCTGAAGCAGGCCCAGGCATGGCAAAGGATACTACAAAGGGAGCAAGCTCTCAGATCATCCCAGCGGATGTCCCCCAGGTGGAGCGGACAAGCTAGGTTCAGAGCCTTCTCCTGTAAACTGCCACACACTTGCTATTAAAAACCATCGTCCAGGGGCTGGGGAGGCGGCTCAGTGGGTCAAAGCACCTGCTGAGGGGACATGAGGGACTGAGTTCGGATCCCCAGTACCCATGCAAAACAACAGGACGCGGTAGCTTGAGGGTCTGTAATCCTAGCATTCTTGCAGGGATATAGGAAGAAGATGGGGGGGGGGCGGGAGGGGGGAAATCCCGGAAGCAAGCTTGGAAACCAGCTAGCCCGGTGTATGCTGTGGAAAAACAACCAAGAGACCCTGTCTCAAGGTAGACATGAGGACAGACACCTGAGGGTGCCTGCCTTCTGACCTTCACACACTCACTGTGGCATGTGTGCATCCACATTTATACACATAAGTGTGCACATATGCATCCACATACCAATACGTAACTAAGCTTCATCCACATTTTCCCTTGCTTTCTAGCAGGGAGGGATCAGAGGTGGGGTCATGAAGCTTAGGCATGGGGGGGGGGATGAGATCTAGAACATCTCTCCACCCACAGACACGCTGCCCTCCCCGGCCGAGGAGCCTGTGGCTGCTGGGCTCCTATCAGGCTGCCTCAGAGGAGAGATCCCAGTGAGTACAGTACTGGCCCCCTGGAGGGGAAGGAGCGGTCCTTGTCTATGAAGACAGCGCTCTAACAAGCATCCTCATCTCTACTCACACAGTTCAAGACTTCTGCTACTCTCAGCGGAGGGGGGGGAAACCGAAACACGTTCTGCAGATTACCAGCCCCATGTTGAATCCTCTGGGACTTGGTGATTCACTCCTCTCCCAAGGCCAGACCACGGGCTCAGGAAAGCCCTCAGTATTTCAGTCCCTGCCATAATCATTGCCATCTATACATCTCTGGTGTATTATAAGGAGCTGGAGACCAGGAAGTCCCGAGCTCTGCAGTTGGCATACTGTAGACCCAGGACGGTTGATGGCATGGTTCTTGTCCAAGTCCAAGGGTCTGAGACCCAGGAGAGCCTAAGGTATAAACTCTAGTCTGGAAGCTAGCAGGCTGGAAACCCAAGAGGAGCTGGAGTTTCAGTTCAGTTGAAGGCAAAATAAATAAACTGAGAGGGAGGGAGGGAGGGAGGAGGGAGGGAGGGAGAGAGAGAGAGAGAGAGAGAGAGAGAGAGAGAGAGAGAGAAGAAGAAGGAGGAGGAGGAGGAGGAGGAGGAGAAGGAGAAGAAGAAGAAGAAGAAGAAGAAGAAGAAGAAGAAGAAGAAGAAGAAGAAGAAGAAGAAGAAAGGCAGGCAGAAAGAAAGAAAGAAAGAAAGAAAGAAAGAAAGAAAGAAAGAAAGAAAGAAAGAAAGAAAGAAAGACCGCCCAGTGTCCCAGTTCAAGAGTTAGGTAGAAGCTCCCCTTGGTCAAGGTGGGGCCAGCTTGATGCTCCACTTAGGCCTTGTGGTGACCGGTCTGAGGGGACATTGGGCCCAGCCACCTGCTTCCCTCTGATCACTGATTACAGATTCAGTGTTAATCTCCTCTCCAGACATTGCTGCTGACATCGTCAGAATAACGTTGGGCCAAATATCTGGGAGGCCCGTCAAAGTTGACATATAAAATTAGCCATCATATCATCTCCTACAACCCCCACAATTATATTGCCTTTGGTTGAATTTTTATTTCAATCTGTGCTCTGGGTAAGAAGGGTCCAGGATTGGGGGGCGGGGAGTGGCGGGGAGAGGCAAACAGTAAGAATATGAAGCAGGGCTGGAGAATTCCTTCCATGAGGATGGAACTTTTCCTTTGACTCTCCCCAGTAAGTCCTGCCCACGCCCCCCTCCCTCCCCCAATCCCAGGAGACACTGTGTGTGACTCTTGCCCACCCCCGGCAAAGGAAAGAAATAATACAGTTCCCTGGCACATCTGCTCCCACACCTCGGCATATGCTCCGCCTAGCTAGCTTCCTAGCTGCTAAAACTACAACGGGCAGGCAGTGTCTTCCAGTCCAGATCCCTGGGGTAGCTCAGGGGGCCCAGCCTTCCCACGCTGAAGCTTGAAGCATTACTACAACATCAAAAATGTTCCACTGGCAGTTTCAAGATTCCTAAAAAAAAATAGATTCAAAACATCTTTAATACTCTCTGAAGAAGCGATATATCACAGGAAAAGCTGTAACCTTTAGTATTGCTGATATTATCCAGGCTGCGGGCTGGCTGGGAAGGTAACCGCAGCCAGTTCTTATTCCTAGTGGCTGTGGCTGCCGCCCCAGGGCCAGGACCCTTCCACCCACCATTGGTGGAAGCGGCTGCCTATCTGAGCATTTGCCTAATGTGTTTTTACAGAGTCTAAAGAGTCGCAGGACTCAAAGGCAATGATTTCCAAGAAACAGCCTTCCCCCTTTCAACACGATATCCCTGAAAATAATACCCCCTGTCTCAAGCAATACCATGCCCTGTATGGAATGCATTTCCCTGCTTTCCAGCCTCAACATGGAGCTGTGAGCAAGGACCTGGGACTGAGCCTCGGAAAGAGCCAGCCAGACACAGGGAGAGCGCAATGGATTAAGTACGAGCATGGTGATGACCAGGCACCAGCATGCCTTGGGGTGTAAGAGGGGTGCAGAGACCTCTCTGCAGGTGACTCCCTCAGAGTCTGTGGCAGGTGCCACATCTGGCCAGAGGAGCCCAAAAAGGCAGGAGATGAGACGCTCAGACGTCTTTACCCTCGTTTCTTTCCGAAGGGTAGTATTATGGGTAATCAACACAAGCAGAGAGGTGATAAAAGCCTGAAAACAGAGCACTGAGACATTTCCTTTACCTCTGATAAGTGGATGGTGTTCCTCTGCCGGCAGGTACTCCTTTTTCTCCATCTTACACTCTAAACCTGGCTAAGCAAATAGGCTGAGATACGGCCACTGCTCTGATATGGAGAGAAAGCCTAGGCACAGGGAGCAGGAACACCACGCAGGCTCCCCCTTAGCTTTGGAAGCCAGATGTTTCCAGGTGATTTTTCTTGCTGCCTGCCCAGCTCTGAATGGGCCCCGCTGTGACTGAGCCGGGAAGCGGATAGGATGGAAACCTCAAAGCCACAGTTCAGGTGCTCTGTGTCCTTGGGTGGACCGCTGGACTTCTCCGAACCCATTTGCTTATCTTTTCTGGGAAGGATAAGAATGACAGATGAGCCCGGGAAATGCAGAGCAGAGCTACATTGAGATTCTGTCTCACCGCAGTCAGGATGGCTAGCATCAAGAAAATAAACAAGAGATGGCAGTGAGGGTGGGTGGAGGAGGGGACCCTCCCACAGTGCTGGTGAGAATTATAGCCACTGTGGAAATCAGTATGGAAGGTCCTCAGATAAGTAAGTTTGTACATCATCTGGCTCTATCACTCCTGGGTATATACAGGAGGAATCTAAGTCATGCTACCATTCAGATAGCTGCACATTCATGCCCACTAGTCACAAGAGCTAAGTGATGGAATCAGACTAGGTCTCCTCCAATGGGTGAACGGTTGAAGACACCGTGGCATGTATACACAGTTGAGTATTATCCAGCCACAAAGACCATCATGCCACCTGCCCCAAAGCAGATCAAACTGGAGAAATAACTCAAACCCAGAAAGACAAATACCACATTTCCCATCACACGTGGAGTCTAGATTTTTTAGCCACAACAAAAAAGACAGGAAAGAAGAGGCAGGGGACCACTGGTGGGGAGGAAGGACGAGACCTTCATGGGGGATGAACGTGACCAAATGACATTATATACATGTGTGAACATTTTATAATGGGACCCATTATGTTTGTAATTAATATACACTAATAAAATTGACACAAATGGGCACACGCACACACACATACACACACACCCATCGCACACACAGAAAAACAAATGCCAGAGCCACATCCCAGGTCTGGCACAGGTTCTGTTCTCCCATCTCTCAAATAATAGCTTCTATTATTCTTATCACTCTAGAAAATGTCTTTGTGAATTGTTTGCTTGATGATTGCAACCATGTTTCTTTTTTAATAAAATCTTGATTTAAAAAGGGCCCGAGGGCACGCTACCTCGGGAGTGTGTGGAAGATAATATTTGGAGACTCGCTAAATCTCTCCTGCTAACGTACATTGCCGTGTGTGTGTGTGTGTGTGTGTGTGTGTGTGTGTGTGTGTGTGTGTGTTCACCTTTATCTTTCGCTGGCTTCCCTTGCAAGAAAGGCTCCTCGGGAGAAAGGAGAATGTCCGGGTCCTGGCAATCTCCTCAGCCTTCCTGCCAGAGCAATGAAGAGTCAATGAGCCCCAGGATGAGTGTGACCCTCTGTGGGACACCCTAGCAGAACAGAGGACTGACGGGTCCCTGCTACCTAGGCAGGAGGTGACCAGCCACCACCCCCCTCTCCCCCCCGGCCATGACTAGGGAGAAGGCAAGGGTCCTGGCGGTGTGACATTTTGCACAGGGGTAAAAGGTCCATACCACCAACTGGGTCCCACAAGCCTAGTAAAGCCATTCATGCTTAAGGGGACCACTGCTATTTGGGAGCCCTTAACAGGGGAAACAGTGAACACAAGGCCTGCAAGACCTGGAGGCCATACAAAGCCCGATTCCAAGGGCAGAAACCGAGTGGGTCCCACCAGACCTCAGGACAAGTGATAGACCATCTACTGACGTGGGACGGGAACCAGCCACGGCCCTTTCTGAACAGAGAGGGCAGTGAAGACACAAGGCCCCAAACAGAGCTGGTGCCGCTGAACCGTGCTGATGTGGTCGTTTTAATCCGACGTCCTCAGCACAAGCGCTGTCTGCTCAGTGACCCTGACAAGTGCATGGCCACCCAGCTGCAAACGAGGAATGTGTGTGTGTGTGGGGGGGCCTGTGGATGTGAAGCCACCTAGACCGGAAGAAAGGGTCAGACAGAGCGGGTGGCAGTCACAGAAGCTGCTGCCTCAGCAACCCGGTCCACGCCAAAGGCCCTCCGTAGACGCAACCCACCCCACTCCACGCAAAGGCCCTCCGCAGATGCAACCCACCCCACTCTGCGCAAAGGTCCTCAGCAGACGTATCTGCTCCATTAGGCGTCTGTACACCCGCCACCCACTCGCTGTAAGAGGAAGTCTGGAGCTCCCAGAGTAGAGAACCTCCATAAGCAAATGCATGCTGTTCTCTTGGTCACCTGCAGAGCTGAATGCAGGAGGGGTGTAGGATGTTTACCAGGCCAAGTGCAGCGTGGCGCCAGGAAGAGTGAGCAGAACCCAGTGTCAGGTGCAGAGGGTCTGTGTTCTCAAGGAGAATGCCACAGATTTCCCCATCTGTGAAATGGGGGTAGTAGTGCCTATTCCCAGGCCCATGAGAGGACCCCTTGAAGCACAGGTGAGGGCCGGTCACACTAGAGGCTAGCAGCATAAGACCCTTCGTTAACACTAGGATGTTGCAATTTCCCTGAACCAGCAACAAGGTATGACAAGACAAGGCTTAGCTGTGAGAGGGAGGAAATGGTCCCGGGGCACCTGATGGCCCGAGAAGAATTTTGGAGGGATCTTGTTTGAATGGAGGCCCAGCTGGCTTTGCTCTGCAGGGACCAGTGGGTTCTCACGGTCAGTGTCTGGGTCCAGGCACCTCTCATCTGTAGAGTGTACAGCTGCCGTTTCCTGGTAGGTTCTGGGTACTCCGAGGTTCCTTCCTCCACTCATCAGCCTGCCCCTGCCTCAACCCTGAGCCTGCAATGTCCTTCCCTCTACTATTGGTGGGAAGTCCTTAGCTCTGATCCAACAGCACTCCAGTGTGGCAGTCTCTTCTTGATGCTATTGTTCAAAATCTTACACCCAAGTGCGGTGTGATAGTGCATGCCTGTAATTCCAGAATATGGGAGAAAGATCATGAATTCAAGGGCTTCCTAGGCTACACAAATCAGTTCTAGGCTGACTTGGGCTATGTGAGTCCCTGTCTCAAACATACAAACAGAACAGGGCACCCCCCCACCCCACCCAATGACCCATGCTTATTTTATCCATTTGTACTTATAAATGTGTAATTCTAAAGAATAGGCATTCTCTAGAGACTTTGGATACAATATTCTCTATGTAGCCAAAAGTCACGTTTACTGCGTTTTCAAATCCTCGGTGCCTTTATTTATTATTTTTTTGTTTGCTTGTTCTGTTATCTGGAGAGTATATTAAAAACAGCCGAATGACTATGAATTAAACAAAAATTTCCCTTGAATTCTATCAGTTTTCACTTAATGTATTTCAAGGCTGTGTTCTATGGTCTTAGATGCAAGCGATTGTAATTTCTAGGTGAACTGAGGTGACTACAGACATCTTTCTAACTTTCTTCTTTCTTTTTTGATCTTGGGAGCTAGAGCTGTTAAACATAATAATGAAATATTCTTTCTAACCTTAGTATTAGGGCCAGCAAGCTAGTTCAGCAGGTAAAGGCACTTGCTGAGTTTGGTACCCATATTAGGAAGAGAAAACTGACTCCCAAAAGGTATACTGACTTCTGCACACATGTGTGGCATGCATGTGTGCATCTACATGTACACACACGCACAAATAAAAAAACTGAATGTAAAATTGTCCTACATAACAAACCCTACTTAACAAAAATTCCCAATTTTGCCTGGTGGCGGTGGCGCACACCTTTAATCTCAGTACTCAGGAGGCAGAGCCAGGTGAATCTCTGTGAGTTTGAGGCCAGCCTGGTCTACAGAGTGAGATCCAGGACAGATACCAAAACTACACAGAGAAACCCTGTCTCGAAAAACCAAACCAAACCAAACCAAACCAAACCAAACCAAACCAAACCAAACAAAACAAAAAAACCAAAAACCAAAACAAAAAAACCCCAAAAAATACAAAAAAAATCCCAATTTTGATTTAAAAATCAAAGAACTATATACACAGAAAAAATATCAAAGATATATATTTACTATGTTACCCTGAATCTTTCCATATCTTTTTCTCTTAAATAGGTTAGCATATGTAAACCTCATATCCTCAGGGTTTTTTTTGTTTTGTTTTTGTTTTGTTTTGTTTTGTTTTGAGATAGGGTTTCTCTGTCGAGCTTTGGAGCCTGTCCTGGATCTTGCTTTGTAGACCAGGCTGGCCTCAAACTCAGAGATCTGCCTGCCTCTGCCTCCTGAGTGCTGGGATCAAAGGCATGTGCCAACACCGGCCGGAATATCCTCAGGGTATTTGCTCACTGTCTCCTGTCCCCTCCCCCCCCATCTTTTCCTGCTCATAGGTTATGTAGTTTGTATTATTTTATTCTAATTCCTACGGATCTACCCAAGTCTCAAAATACCTAACTTGCTTCCTTGTCAATTCAAAAGCCTCAACAGTAATTTTTCAGTTACCCCATTTCTAAGCTTCTTTGCCTCCATCCTCTGTCTCAAAATACACTGTGCTTCCCAAGAAGAGCATTTTACAGCGGGTACTGTAATATTAGCGCAGGCGCGGGCTTACTTTCCTGCTGTTTTTACTGCTCTCCATTCTGTCCTCAGACTCCAAACTTTTCCTCCCGAGTTACTTGTCCTTTGTTGTCAGAACATATTAGCCGATCTTTCGGTGTAGATTGTTGGCTATTTTATTTATCCGTTACTTTAAAATTTTTAACCCATCTTCTTTGTTCTAAGAAAGTTTTCATCGGGCATAAAATCCCAAGCTGGCCCTTGCTTTCAGGGTTTTTAAAGGCGCTATCCTGTTGTCTTTGGTTGTCGGGCGTCTCCGGTGAGAAGTCAGTTATGTGCCTACTTACTGTACCTTTAAGAGTAAACTGTCTCTCTGTCCCCGCCTTTTGGATTTTTATCTCTGTGTTTCATTGGTGACAGTTTGCCCAGGAGTACCTGGATGTGGTGTCTCTTCATTCATCCCCCCTTGGAATTTAAAGCTTCTTCAGCAGTTTAGGAATGGTGTCAGCCATTCTCTCCCGGAATACCGCCTCTTCCTCATTTTCTCTCTCCTCCTTAGGGCTCCTGGAGTTATACTGTAACTCCAGTGTCTTTCATCTTTTTTTTTTCTGTATTTTTTTCTGTGTCTCTCTTCTTAATGCTGTATTTTTTTTTTTAAAAAAAATCTGATCATTTATTTATTTGTTGATTGATTGATTAATTGAGACAGGGTCATACTAAGTAGCCCTGGCTAGCCCGGAGCTGGCTACGTAGACCAGGCTAGCCTTGACGTCACAGAAACCTGACTGCCTCTGCCTCTCAAGTGCTGGGATTAAAATGTGCGCCAGCACTCCTGAGCTTTTGATTATTTTTGAAAAGATCAATCTTTTGGTTGGTCATCCCGTGTAGCCATAACTTCCTCGGGTTGCATCTGTTAAAGTCCAAGGTGTTATGAAGTCACGTGCTATTTGTTTAAGAAAACATACGGCCAGGGGGTGATAGTGCACACCTTTGATCCCAGCACTTGGGAGTCAGAGGCAGGTGGCCCTCCGTGAGTTCAAGGCCGGCATGGTCTACAAAGTGAGTCCCAGGACAGCCAGGGCTGAGTGTTACACAGAGAAACTCAAAAAACAAAACAACAAAAAATCCCAAACAACAACAACAAAACAACCAAGCAACCACCTCCCACCCCCCTAAAAAACAAAAAACTGAGGCTGGAGAGATGGCTCAGAGGTTAAGAGCACCGACTGCTCTTCCAGAGGTCCTGAGTTCAATTCCCAGCAACCACATGGTGGCTCACAACCATCTGTAATGAGATCTGGCGCCCTCTTCTGTATACATAATAAATAAATAAATCTTTAAAAAAAAAGCTGCTACTCTGTTGCTTGTTCTTAGCAAAACAAAACAAAACAAAAACCAAAATCAACATCTCCAAATTTGTCTTTTAATCCTTTGAATTTGGCACGGCACCGTTTAACAATAATCTAGGAACATCGATGTTTCTGATGCTCCACTGTCTCTCTTTTATTTTCTGATGTTTCTAGTCTAGGCACATTTGGTAACATTGTCTCTTTGTAACCCACAATTGTGTTCCAGACTGTCTTTGCATATGCTTTCCAAAATACTCTGAGGTCTAGGATGATGCCATATTCTACCCAGCACTGTTTACTTCTGCTGGGCACCTGGGCACACTAGCTCAGGGATCACCTCAATTCAGGATGATTTAAAGTAGAGAGGCAGCCCTTGAGGGAGTCCAGGTGTGGCCCTCAGAGTCCCACCCAGAGCCAGTTGGAGGGGTTATCATACCCAGGGGCTCTGGGTTCCAGTTCTGTCCTCTGCTAGACTATCATCAAGAGTCCTGCTAAGCTCCTGGGTGCTTGTTCAGAACCAACAATTCCTTGTATAGAACTCCCCCCTCCCTGCCCCGTGGGCCCGATTGCTTCCCCAGACCCTGATCTAACATCGGTTCACTGCTTCATTGGCTCTGCAGAGCCTTCAATGCCGTGGTTGTCATGTGTTGCTAGCTTTCTTGATGTCTTCAGCAGAAGGCTGGGCCTTCAGGGTGCAGCCAGCCTCTCTTAAGTTCTAAGTTGGTTATAGCCGAAAGCAGGGTAACTAATGTAGTAGGTTCTGCCCGTGGGCTCTGGGGTCAGACAAGGGTCCGAGCAGGAGTCTGATTAACATTTGCCCCGGATGTTAGTGGTACACTCCTTTAATTTCTGTGCGTCTCAGTTTTCTCAGCTGTAAAATATAGAGAAGAGACACGACTTCCAGGTTTCATTTAAAGACTTCCAAGTGAACAGGCCAAGTGTCTGCTTTAGGTCTTGGCACGCAGGACAAATTTGGGAAGCATCTGCCGTCGTCGTTATCACTCGTCTTGAATTTCTCAAATCCTCCCAGCTCCCTCTTTCCCGCCGCTATTACAGATATCTAGGCTACCGCTATCGCGGCTTCCCATTTCCTGTCTCCCTTCCCAACCACCCGGAGAGGAGATCCTGAGATTCCTGTGCTGTTGAAGTCCCGTGTGTGACTTTCCATGGCCCTTGGGGTTTACTTCACGCTGGCTGCTCCTCTGGGTCTGTCACCTTCGCCCAGGAAATGAACGAGCTACTTCTCATTCCTCAAAGGCACCAAGCTTGCTTTTGTCATTGGGCTTCTCCAGGCAATCTCCTGCCTCCACTGGCTCATTTTCACCCAGCTACTTGCAACTACAGGACTCTGCTTGGACGTAACACCCACAGGGACAGTCACTCACTAGCATGCAGTGCCTTCCATGGTCACTGCGGATCATGGCCCACCTTGCTGTGATAGATACGACCCCTGCCTGTAACTATCTTCAGACCATGCACATAAGTGAGGGCAGTTCCACTTCACATACTTAGCATCTAGTTCATTGCCCAACACATTTGTGACACTTAACACTGCTTGGGATGCCTTTCTGCATGCTGTGAATGTGTTACTTGGATTGATTGATAAATAAAATGCTGATTGGCCAGTAGCCAGGCAGGAAGTATAGTATAGGTGGGATAAGCAGAGAGGAGAATTCTGGGAAGTGGAAGGCTGAGTCAGGAGATGCTGCCAGCTGCTGCTGCTGCTGCTGCTGCCATGAGAAGCAAGATGTAAAGTACCAGTAAGCCACAAGCCACGTGGCAACTTATAGATGAATAGAAATGGGTTAATTTAAGATATAAGAACTAGATAGCAAGAGGCCTGCCACGGCCATACAGTTTATAAGTAATATAAGTCTCTGTGTGTTTACTTGGGTCTGAGTGGCTGCAGGCTCCGGCTGGACTGGAGAAATCTCCAGCTACAAAAAAACACATATGTGTCAAATGAACAAATAACTAAATGATCCACGTGAAAAGGTCAATGGACTCATAGAAAAAGGAGAACCCCATTCCTGACTGCGACTCCCAGTTGGCGGGATCTTCTGTAACCAGTGTTCCTACTGACTTCCTTTTGTAATTGTTCTGTTTCCATTCCCGGCACAGGGCTCTCCAAAAACCTGTAAATATTATGTTTACTAATTGCTTATCTGCACCTTAATCACACAGTGGTTTTATTATTATTATTATTATCATCATCATTACTGTTATTATTGATGGCGATAAATAAAACAGTATAAAAGTATTTGCAGGAAAAAAAAACCCAATTGTGTGATTTAGAATTTTTAATTACTATGAGTTGGGGGTTTGTAACAAGTGTTCTGTTTGAGGATGGATTATCCTCAGCATCACCCCAATGGGGTTGGTATCTACGCGCTCCATATTGTAATTTACACCCTAAGGGGCCCACCGCACTCAGAAAACCATCAAGTCTCCTAACTATCTGGTTCCTATCGGCATCGCGTTCTCCAAATGAATGCATTTCAATTAAAGGATGAATTTACCAGAGTAAATGCGAGGTGTGTATTTTGTGAATTATGGCTCTAACTTGGAATGAAAACAAAACAACAAACATTTTTCTGAGCGCCTACGATATGGCAGGCATTGAAGATAAGACAAAGAGGAAGGGGGACGGAGGAGCCCCACCTCCAAGGAGACCAGTGACTTGCTGGGGAAGGAGGCGGCACAAAAGGGAAGTACTGCAAACACATTCAAGCCAATGGTCACAGCTTTACTCCCCTAGTGGAAGGAACACCGGCCAGATGGTTTTCCCTGTCTTGCCTTTTTCTTCCCCACCGTCCCAGGCATAGATATGGTTTTGGCTGCCTTTTGTGTGGATGCCAATAGGTGACATTTTGGGCCAGTTACTGGAAACCTTGGGGTTCCCCCCCCCCCGCCCCTTCTCCTTTCCTGCCTTGGTCAATTTAAATTACCTGGGAAAAGAGGAGTGCTCGAGAGTCTAAACGGACCGAGGAGATAAATTGGGGGCATGGCAGTTCACATGAGGACAGAGCCTTGCTCACTTTGAGCCCAGAGTCCTCCAATGAGTGAGACACTGTGACTGAGGATGAGGCTCACCTGCCTAAAGGCTTGCTGGGGACTCACCAGCCGGGTGTGGCGGTGAGCATCTGCAACCCCAGCATTGGGTGGGGCGCAGGGCGGACTCAGGGCGAGTCCTAGGGTTTACTAGCCAGCCAATCTTGCCGAAGTGGTAAGCTCCGGGTTCAGTGAGAGCCTCTTTCAAAAATTAAGGTAGACAGAAATAGAGGAAGACATTTGTTGTCAACCTTTAAGCCTTCACACACATACACATGAGCACCCACACACATGCATACGCATGAACACATACCCATGTATCTCTCTCTCTCTCTCTCTCTCTCTCTCTCTCTCTCTCTCTCTCTCTCACACACACACACACACACACACAGACTTATGCATGTGTGTGCATGCACACACAAGAATGAGATACCGAGTATGTGGATAGGATGAGATTTGATTCCAGATATTCAATTAAAAATGACCTTTCCATTTTGGCCCAAGACTGAAATATTGGAACAGATTGTATGTTCTCTTGTACTTCTTAGGAGATGCTCATGCCCGCCCCCCCCTCCCCGCCCCTCCTCTTGGCACCCCATAAAGGGCAGAGAGAGGAGAGATTCTTGTGTAGGGTCAGAGTGACTTTCTTCCAGATCTCTGGTCCATCTCTGACCTCCTGTGTTCTCTGGGCAGTTTGCTGGCCCTCTCTGAGTCATGGGCTCCTTATCTGGAGAGGGGCCATGCTCTGGAGTGATACGAATGTCGTGAGACCATCAAAGTCCCTGTGCTGCCAGAAGACGAATCCCCAGTGTGAAAGAGTTAGGAGGTGGGGGGTTCGGTAGGTGAACAGGTCATCAGAGCAGAGACTTCAATATGAGATCAGCGTCTTTCCCAGGAGCTCAAAAGTCCCAAAGCCACCACCACTTCTGCTGAGGACACAGGAAGGCACCGATGTCCAAGAACCAGGAAGAGACGCTCACAGACACTAAGACTTCTGGCCCCTTGACCTTGGGCATTTACGTTGTTTTTGGGAACCACCTAGTGTATGGAATTTTGAGCCAGACCCTAAGGACTTTGGGGGGCTTCTAGGATATTAGGACAGTGCTGGCCTTTGGGCTCCGCTCAGCAGGCGACAGGTTCCTTTCTTTGCTGACACGCCCGTAGTTGCCTGCTCTCTGACCACCCATCCCCCTAGAAATGACTCCCCCCTTCGTCTCTGCCCTCCCCTCGGTTCAGCTTCGGAAGAAGAACTCTGAGAAAAACCCACCTCACACCAAGCCGTGGATGATCTGTTCCCTCCGGAGGCTAAAACTGCTAATTGCGTTTTATAGGGAAAAGAATTTCATAGAGCGAACATCTAATTGTTGAATTGGTCAGGACGAACGCAGAGCTTTGGGCATCTCTCCCTCAAGAGATGCTTGCAGGCAGTGTCCTACTGCCAGGTCTCAGATCTACCGGCTACGGGGAACTGAGACTCAGTGGGCAGAAAAGGCAGCGGCCGCGGCAGCCTCGGGAAGGGTACTCACAGTCCCACAAGAGACCTTTGCAAACGACATCAAGAGGCCTCTCCACCTCCATCAGGCTGGCCAGGGACTCCCAGCCTCCCTGGACACTTGCTCTGTGAAAGGTCCAGTTCTGTACAAGGGAGGACAGGCCGGCCCTGCTAGCAGCACCTATGTGGCTAAGGACTATTTGGGGCCTGGGAATGTAGCTCAGTGGTAGAATTTGCCTGCTTAGCAGATGTGAAGCCTTGGGTTCAATCTCCGGCAACTATATATATATATATATAAAGGGAGTGGCTAGGGAGATACCTCAATCTATAGCGTAACTGCTTTGTAAGCAGAAGGTCTCCAGTTCAATCCCTGGAACCCAAATAAAAGTCTGAGCCCTGGGCACAGGCTTGCTGTCCCAGTGCTGGGGTGTTAGAGGCAGGTGGGTCCCTGAGGCTTGATGCCTGGGCAGCTTAGCGCACCCTGGCAAGCTTCACATCAGTGAGAGACCTTGGTTCCCAACAAAGTGATTGTACCTAAGGCATAGCGCTTGAGGTTGCACGCCGACCTCTATACGCGCACACACGTGCACTTACATTGTCACGAATATGCACCACCACACCCACCTAACACGCAAAAGGGAACGTTTTTTTAGAATCAGTCATTCCCGCCCTCTCGTCTCACCCCTTCACAGGTTGGCAGTCACTCCCCTATGCTCAAAATGTTTCCTTTATGAAAGATTTGCAGCTTGCCGAAGTCGGGGGAGGTTCTGCAATGCTACAGCACCAAGCAGACACGAAGCTATAACTCCTGCTTCCATTATAATCCTCTTTCTCCGGGCCCAGAGGCTAGGATATGTGTCAGTTTTCATGGGCAGTTTAATCAGTAAGGATTTACATGTTCTGCAAATGGGGACCAAATCTATTCCTTACCTCAACAGAAAAACTGGAGGAGGAAGGAGCAGGATCCCTTTGTCCTGTCCCTTATAATAATACAGTCCGTGACAGGGATCCAGGGACCCTCCCTGTTTGGTGGAGGTCTGGCCTGGTTCCTCTAGGGACCGCCTATAACAATGATAACAAGCCTCAAGGAGAAAAGTCAGCCAATGGGGAGCAGAATTATGCTGCTGTTCACGTGCTTGGAGACTTACTCCAGGGTCTTACGGAGCGGCAGTCCAAGAGGCCAAGTCAGGCCTCGTTCGAGAAAATAGGGCCCACTGAGTCAGCCAGGGTGCTTGACTGGCCAACCCACAGGGTCTTCTTGTATCTCCATCCAAGGGGCCTGTCTGTTGTCCTGTCATGGGTAAGAGGATGCTTGCTCACTAGGCCCTGACTGCAGCCTGGGTGAGGACAGAGGGCATGCATGAGTCATGGCAGCCAGCCCTGGAGTAGGGAGAAGGCTGCCTGGGAGAGAAGAGCGGTGCCCCCTCTGGGGTATCAGAGGGCTAGAGTAGAATTTATACCTAGTTCTGGGCCTTCTTGTATGTTCCCATTTCTGCTTCTTGCTCACTATGAACACGAGCCAAAAATGCCCCAAAAGTGACTCAGGCTTTCTATTTGGAGAATGGACATTAGTGCTCCCAGGGCCTGAGACCTCAGGGTACATTCAATGTCAGAACCAGAAGGAACAGGTCCCAGTGTCCACACCTCCAGGGCTCCTGCCGATGCCTGGAAGGGATGCTGTCTCCCGTGAAATCTGCCACTTTTATCACATCAATTCTTTTCTCCGGTGACACTCGCGTCCCAGTGGGACCACTTATCAGCCAGCCCGGTTACCAGCAGCACCTGCCTCAGTCTTGAGAGCAGGAATTATCTTCTAGCTGTCCAGGCATCCTTGGTACAGGCACTTCACGCTGGGTAGCAACCGAGTCCCCTCTGGGGCTACGCTGGCCCTTGGGTACTAAGGACCAGGCCACATCAGGACTATCCTTCACATGCCCAGGCCTGAGCCTACGGAACTGACTTCATGGTTCAGCAGCCACCTCATCAGAAGGTCCCTGGACACCTCTGGGTACAGTCCTCTTGGAGGGAGGACAGGGGCAATGTTAGGTGGTCAGGGAGACCCCCAGAGAGCTCTGTGGTAAACCAACCGTGTACACCCTTTCCCTCTGGACTGTGCGTGCAGCTGCATCATAACAAGAGAGGGATAGGCACAATGATGCTTGGCCTGGTAGCGGGTGATTGACTCAGTTTATGGCTTCCGTGGGTGCCAGCACCAGAGCTGGCAGCGCCAGAGGGGAGAGTCTCCTCTGCCCTGGCTCCTCTATCCCATTAAAAAAAAAAATCAGCTCTTTCAGAGTTCTTATTCTAAATGTGCGGTGCCTTCCGAGAGGCCCTGGCTCAGAGCCCACCTGAGAAGCAAAGCTGGGTAGAAGACCTCAGGGCTCCTGCAGTTCCAGGCTCTAATATTCTTGTTCCCTAGATGCAGAGCTCAAAGCCCTGAGAACTCAATGGTCCCGAGCCAAACTGTCCTTCAAGGTCCATAACCTTGACTGCTGCTGGACAAACATTCTCTGTCTCAGCTTTCAATATACAGTTCAGAAAGCTCCGTGGTGGCTGGTGAGTGGAGGGGATCCGGCCAGTCCTGAAGGGATGAGTAGGATTTCCTGGCCCCATTAGTCATAGAAATAGCCGTAGGCTGGATATAACCCATGGTTCTAGGGTCCTGAGAATTGTGGCCAGCTTTCTGTGACCCTGGACCTGCTTTATCAATCTTTAGTTTAAGCCTCAGAGGAGGGACTCAGTCGCCACCACCTTGTGGGAAGGCTCTGTCTTGATCTGTGTGACCTTACCGGATTCCCGATTCCCTACCATCAGGTCAGGCCTAGGGGCAGCTGTCTCCACACTTGGCGACTTCTTTCCAGCTGGGCAGAAGCTGCAGTGCCTTTCCTGGGAAATCAGAAGGCTCCAGCCACTGCAGAATCGCTGGCGAGCCCAAGCTGATCCAGGCTGGGAAGGCATCTCTCAATCACCAGCCTTTCTGAATCAATGGAATGCCCCATCCTCCACCTGGGAACCCCATGAGGCGTAGCCTCATACTCTTCCCCCCAGAAACCAGACCACCAGGAGGAGGAAAGAAACTAGCCTCTCACTAAACATTTTCACTTAGGTTATCTATCTTGAGCTGCCCTTTGTTTTTACGCCACAGCACGGGCTTTCCTACCTTTTCTGGCGGCTTATTCAAGGGATTGCACTGACCTGACACGGGGATCCAGGACAACAGGAGGAGGAGGGGCCGGGGAGGCTGGCGGACTCGCTGACTCAGACACAGCCTTCAGCTGTCCAGGACAGACGGTCTTGAGGAGGCCATGAGCAGCCACAGCCACTGCTGTTACTAAGAAAAGCCTAAGGCTAAAGACAGCGCATGCCCTGCCTCACACAGGCCCTGAGGCTGGGGGGCGGGGAGGGGGTGACACAGGAGATCCTTGAGACGTGTGGACGATGTCATGTCTCACTGACCGGGTGCACAGCTGTTCCCCTGGTCTGTCAGGAGAAAGAGGCCCTTAGCTCTGGTGGCCTTCAATTGTGGGGGCATAGGGTACAGACTGGCGAGCCTCTGGGGACCCCTAGAACAGGGGTCACTTGGCTTGACCTTGTACAGAGGACCAGGAACACATTTGGGGGCCCTTGCTCTAGTCCCTTAATTTTTTTTTTTTCTGGGATGTCAGGCATGATCACTGGATCCTTCTTCCTCCCGTCTAGCCATTTATACTCCTCTGGCTGGAGGGTCTTGGGAGCTTCATGCAGCACCTTACATGGAGGCGGTAGCTGTTAACTGAGCCCCATCTACATCCTAGACTCTGGAGGTCTTGGAGTGCAAGGGGCATGCTCCCTTAGAAAAGCATCCCTGGGTCTCACCAGGTTAGACCAAATCAGCTAGTGTGGTGGGGACGCATGAGGAGTCAGCCACGGAGCCCCTTTAATGAGGGAGGCACACTCAGGCTTTTTACAGCTTGTCTTAGAGTCCAATGTATCCCCGCATGGTCTCATCTGTTCTTGTCCCAGAACCATAGAAAGTGGAGAAAGTAGGTCAGCTTGCATAGGCTCTGGCTGGGCCCTCAGCTCCCACCCCGGGGCTCAAAGTGGTCCCCAAAGAGTCTTCTGCATCTTAGGCAGGGACCTGGGGGTCCCTCAACATCACAAACATGGCTTATTAAAACCTGAAGTGTGCATGCTTTTCTGTGGCAAACAGAGATCGGGGAGCTGGAATATATACATATATACACACACACATACATACACACGCATACATGTATGTGTACATATATATGCCATCCCTGGGCGGGACTTTCCTCTCTTATATCACATCAATGACTTCCTCTCTTACAACTATCATTAGCAAGCCATGCATGTAAAGTTCACACACCCTTAGCACAGTCACTGAATGCAGACATTCGGCCATCAAGGGCGCTTTCCTCCTAGCCAAAGACAATTTCAAATGAACTTTATCAGTCGAACAATTTTTGTGCCCTCATTTGCTGAACCTCTCAACATTCCTAGGTGTTCACATGTGCTTTGGGCCTGATGATGTTACCTTTCTAGTGTGTGTGTGTGTGTGTGTGTGTGTGTGTGTGTGTGTGTGTGTGTAAGTGTTCACACATCACTATAGCTTGATGAGTGGTCAGGGGCTTGCTGTAGGTTAAGTTCTCTGGGGTTCGATGTTCTCAGCTGTGAAATGATCTACACTGGGACTGTTGTGGGTTTCAACAAGGCAATGAGAAGTGCTTACAGCAGTTTTGGATCCGCTGTGGGCAGACAGTGATGGTCACCATATAGTCATTAATAGTCTTAGCAGAAGTGGACGGGGGCATCGGTGACTTCTACCAGTTGACTTAGGGCAAGCTGATCTGAAGGTGTGAAGCGTAAATCTAATTGATCTTATCAATAAAAATCGGGAGTCAGCTATGGATGTTAAGAACCTGAAAGATCTGAGAAGCAGGGGAGCAGCCACCAATGACTTCCTACCTCTTCTATCATTAGCAAGTCATGCATGTAAGTTCACACACCCTCCATCTGGTCTTAGCCCCGCCTTACCACTTCCTGTCTCCTCTCTCTCTAGTCCTCCAAGCCTCTATGGTTAACTAGTGGGTAGCTCTGCCCTCTGACTCCAAGCAAGCTTTGTCAAAGCACAAAGAAAATAGCACACAACAACTCTGAGGGAGGACAGGGGAATCTGTGGTTGTTATGTAAAATGAATAGAAAATCTCTTAATAAGACAAAATAGCACACAACAAAGGTGGGTGGATTTCATGGGAGTCAGGTCTTTCTCCATCCTCCTTCTATAAGCTTCCTTCTTTCTAGGCATGAGTCTCCTATCCAGAGAATACTTTACTTAAGAAGGGTCCCCTGTGTCTTAACTGGGGGTCTAGAGAGGCTATTTAACTCAAGGGACAAAACTTCACAATAGCCAGGCAGGGGGGATGGAACAGGACCCTCCTCGGTTAGAAGGCGCTGGAGCGTGCCAGCAGGGTGTGGAGGTTCAGCCTTGAAATTTGGCTGACAAAGATGCTCATTAGACCAGAGAACTGAGCCGTGAGCTCAGGTTGGAAGATCAAGGCATTTCAGCTCCAGGAGCAGAGTCCCTAAGCTTCCAATGCTCCCTGTCTCTCTCCACCCCATGCTTTCCCAATGATGTTAGTTAATATGGGCCAGTCCGAATAACCTTGTTTCCTCCTTACATCCATGCCTATAAAAGGATGCTATGTTATCCCGATGGCCCATAATTCATCACGCTGAATTCCCCTCCATCTGGAGGCTTTATACAACTGTTGAAAAGTTGTCACTATAACCTATTGTCATCGCAACCTTTTATGAACCAGCCTACATTTTTATGTCAAAAATTTATCTTAATGGCCTCACAGCTCTTACCTCCAATTATTCCAGTGCCATCGACCTCCAGCTCAGGCTGCATTCCAGCTAAGATGTGAGAACAAATTCCCTCTTCAGCTCTCCCCTAACCCCGCACTTAAAATAGGAGAAAACCTCCGGGTGAGCGCGACGCCTTGCCTGAAGTGGTACATGCATGCAGAATGTAAGGGGTGACCCAGAAGGAAGGCCATGGAGGCACCTGGGCAGCTAAGGCTGAATGCAGAACTGTGCTAGGCAGCTGCCATGTGGAAGGTAGGACGGAGGAGGGACACGGAACCTAGGAACCAGGTTCTGTCTCCTTCATTCTAAGATGACAGGAACACACAGACTCCCTAGCACAGGACGGAGAATGCCAGAGGAAAAAAAAAGCATGCTTGCCACTGAGAGGAATTCCAGTACTCCTCTTTAGAAGCCTTTTGCTTTTCCAGAACGCAGAGTCTGCATCCATGGACACACACACATGGAGTTAAAGATATAAGTGATCGTAATTATTTGTATAATGTAGAATCAGTGGTGACTGTGAAATAGAATGATCATTTATAATATGATGTGTAAATGTTATACTTGATATTTTAAACATGTGAAATATTTGATACACACACACACACACACACACACACACACACACACACACACACATACTTAAAAGGTATTTTATAGCTTTAGGAGTCTCCAAGGATCATTGAAAAGGTAGCTAAAGATAGACGCCTCCCCCATGACTTGTCCTCTGGTTAGGGCTGATGAGAAAGGCCCTGGCTTCCGCATTTGAAGAGCTCCTTGACTTTTTTTTGTTTTTTTCAGCTTTTTGTGAAGTCCATTTTATTTTCTTCACTTAATAGGAAATGAAAAGTGGACAAGAATACACTAAAAGACATAGGCAAAGTAAGCGGGTTGGGGGTGGGGTGGGGTGAGGGGGTGGGGTGAGGGAGGGGGCACCTGTGGCCCCAAACCTGCAGCTAGAAGGCCAGGCCGGAGTCCTCGCCGCCAGCCAGCGTCACTGTTCTTTGAAATGGAAAGCAGGGTTGTCCACTTCTCTTGCTCCACTTGCTCTGGGGTCTTAGCTTCCGGAACGGGCATTCCCAGAACAGGAAAGAACACTCGGGAGAAGAGCCAAGGTCTCTCAGGACCCTACTCTCAGCAAACTGGGTGGACGGTGGCGGCTCCTGAGGGGGTGCCATGCCACATTTGGCTTCTCCTTGCCCATGCTCCCTGTCCCCCGAGCCACCAGACACGAAACGGCACTTCATAATTCTTGAGCCCAAGTTCAAGATTGGCCATTTTGATCAACCAGGTACTCCCATACCCATACTAGACAAAGGGCAACCCAGGTGTTCAGAATGATGAGAAGCCCCAGTTAATCTGGGCAGGGTTGTACCAGCCTATTAGCTTAGCACACAGGAGGCTGAGGCAGGAGGATTGTGTGATCAAAGACTGCCTGGATTCCATGATGGGACCTGTCTAAAATACCGAAACAGCGAAGCTGAAGACTTCCCATGGATTTGCAAGCCTGTGTTCCGCAGGGGAGGCCTGTCGCGTGCAGGCCCTGTTATAATCTGACCTCAGTGAGAGACAATGAGCCTTTTTTTTTTTTTTCTGTGACTGTGTGGTGATGACGGCTTTCACACAGCCATCCCTGGCTGGCTGCAGAGGTACTGTGCATCATGGGATGGGATGTGGGTACAAGCAAGAAAGGGGTTATCTGTACCTGTGTATAGCGTGTGTGTGTGTGTGTGTGTGTGTGTGTGTGTGTGAGAGAGAGAGAGAGAGAGAGAGAGAGAGAGAGAGAGAGAGAGAGAGAGAGAGAGTGCGTGTGCGTACGCGCTCACAGTACAGTGAAGGACACTTGTATTTTCATTTTTGCTTTTGACAAGCACTTGACTTCATCTTGAGACAGGCCAGATCTGAGTTCAAAACCTTATCAGGCTGCTTACTTTGCAAATGATCTGGGTCCAAAAAAAAAAAAAGCCTGAAAAAAAACCAAACTTCCCTAACCCTCGGTTTTTCATCTTAAAGTAGCGAGGATAACCACCTGGCCCTCAGGATTTGCTGCAGATACGTGCAAGGCACTTACTCACACCTGGCAGGGAGTAAAGATTCAACCAATGCTTCCCACCGTCACCGCTGCTCTGTATTTACAGCCTTGCCTGCACAGCCTCGGCTGCACATCATTGCCACCCCTGCTCTTTCCAGATCTGTGTCCTTTGGAATGGCCCAGCCTCATTTCTTCCCGACTCCAGCCTCCACCTTGGTCTCAGCGACCCAGGGAAGAACTATTCCAGGGAGGGGACAAAGCTCCGATTTGTATGGCTGGCTGGTGGAAGGGAGCAGGAAGAAGATTCCAGTCTGCCGAAGAGAACCTACTGGGTGGTGGTGGTGTCTCCTGCTCCATATCTATCATCCATCCATCCATCCATCCATCCATCCATCCATCCATCCATCCGTCTATCATCCATCTATCTCCATCTCTCTATCTATCATCTATCAATCAATCATCCATCCATCCATCTATCTCAGGTCAGGGCTGGATGAGGGACCTTGTAGACTCTCATTTTAGAAATGGGTAATGGATCATGGTGAGTCTGAGACGTGACCTGGAGGAGTTCCAGGGCCGTGGCTCTCCATGCCTGGCCTTCAGCGATGGGGACTTCCTTGTTGGGTTGGGCCTAAATCATCTCTAGGAGTTCTCGGCCTCAGTCCTTCCTCCGGCACTTCCTTATGTCGTCCCATCCTCTCTCCTGGGGCGAGGGGATACCCTCTGCTCCCGCTCACTTGGTGGCTTTCTTTCCAGCCTCCCTGCGGTCCTTCAGTCACTCTGTCTCCCTCCGAGTCTCTGCCTCCCCAGCCTCCTTCAGGACAGTGATGACGTTTGCCGGGGCTGTCGGCACAGCTATAGGGTAGCTCCCTGACCTTTCCTGTGTCTATCGCCATGACAGGATGGCAGGGTCCTTGCAGTGCTAGGCAGAGTGGCAAAAATGATACCTTCTTGAGAGTGGGGTAGGGGGTGTTGTCTCTTCCCGGCTAAATGACGTCAGTCCTCTCGTCTGATCTCCAGGGAGGATGGCCAACAGATGCCTGATTGCATTTTTTTTTTCTTTTTACAAGAGGTATCTCCTGACTACTTTCAATCTGCGTCTGGGCTTCACAAGGACCCCGTCTCCCCAAAGCAGAATCCCTGTACAATGCACTGAGCTATCTAACTCTCAAATGTATTTCACTTCTTGTTTCAGCGGGAAGAGACTTTGCCCTTAGCGCTGCCTGTTTCTAAACACAGTCTAGAGACTTCCTGTGTCCCCAGGCTCCTAGATGGCGGATCCAGTCTGTGAGTGCCTCTTATGTCAGTGCCAAGGTAGGAAGGCAGGAAATCAGAAAAAGGAGTAAAGTGTGCACCTGCAATTTCCTCTTTCTTTACGTCCTTCTGGGGAGCCGGATTCTGAGACAAGTCTCGCTGTTGTGTGTGGGAGACACTTTGCCCCCTATGGACTCCTCTTGCCTCCTTCGTTCAGAAGGAGATGCCCCGATGGCAGTGTGCTTCCTGAAAGCATCTACTAACACATCTCATCTTCTCCGAGATGCAGAGGGATGACTCATTGCGAGGAGGCCTGTTTTCTGTTTATATATAAGCTTTGGTGTGTTCAAGGACACTGTGGCATGGCCCTTGATAGGTCCCCAGGAGGCTGCCAGTAATTCTGTCGGCTCCTCTCTGACATGAGCACGCTGATGTTTCAGGCTCCTCATCCTCTCCCTGGGGACACGGCTACTAGGAAACAGGACCTCTGCGTGGAGACCGAGTCTCCCAGGGGCTGACTGGTAACTGGAGGCTGGCAGACTCAAGCAAACCTCCGCGGAATGAAGCTGGCGTCATTTAAATATAATATGCTTTTAATCTGATATTAGCCCTAAGGGACAGCTTCTTGAGTGTGTCCAAGCAGAGGATACCCCAAGTCCAGGGAGTACCTGGTGCCCTGCAACAGGCTTCCTGCCCGGCTGGTGGGTGAGGGCATTCTATTATACACATAGTACAGTTCAAACCACCGATCAGCTCCGCTTCTCCATGGCAACCACAAACAGCCTGACTGTTCCAGAGGCTATGCTGGCAGCCGACATAAACCCAGTGGCATGAAACAATGTCCTCATGACATACACAGTCAAGTATGCAGACATCTGAGGATGAAGCTACCCCAGGAAAGTCATGTGCAGGCCAGGAAGGAGACTGATGGTCAGGGAATCACCCTATGGTTGGGGCATGATCTTGGCATGATCCAAGAGCTCACAACGTACTGATAGGACAGCTTTCTCAACGGAGGTGGGATGGGAAGGCGAAGTTGGGGAGGGATGGAGAAGCCACAGCAGAGGGGAGTCCACAATGTAAGAACTCGGGAGGCTGAATGACTTCAGCGTATCTGAACACATCACCTGCCTTGGGTGACATGGGCCTGCTTTTTCTCTTCTAGGCATTCGCCAGCAAGCCAAAGTGAGGAGAAGTGATGGCCAGAGGAAGCTGACAGGAAGTCCACCAGGACATACCAAACACTCCGTCTCTGTTGTGGTAAACGATGACTTTAATTTACAAAGCAGATGAATACTAAATCTTCATGAAATTAAAAACTATATTATTTATGTGAGCGGAAACGGAAAATGTTCTGTAGCTAGCAGCGATCCTGCTTTGTAGGAGGGACACTAAAATAATTAAAACCACTCGTGCTTCAGTAATAAATAATGATAATAAATAAATGTCCTGACCTTAAGCGAAAATATAAAATTAAAACCCATTTGGTATGTAAATTCATTCAGGACGCTAGCGAGGCTCCCAGCCCAAGACGGGGTAGAATGGCGGGAGTGTTCACTACATGAATTTTGAAAGGAAAATCAAAGAACAACAGCATTGTGTGTGTATCGACTCATTATTCTACTTTAATTCCGTCTAATGCTGTGCGGAGCCTCGAGGCTGGGACATTAATTTCCTGCATTTTCTGTTCCACAAATTCCTCATGGAGAGCAGCAGGAAGAACTTCACTCCTGGAGGCTGAAATCGGGGGAGGCCAGAACACGGCAGGAGAGGCAGGCAGAGAGCGGAAGATTGGAAGGCAGTTTTGACATGTTTACCGAGACGAGAGGAAAAGACATCGGCACAGCCTGCCAGGGTGCTGGCTGCTGTGAACTCTGGAGGGCTTGGAAGACCAACCATCCTGGCAGAATGAAATGTCCCTGGTCTTGGGTCCAGGGCAGGAAGTCTGAGGACAGTTTTGATTTCGGGAGGATGGCAATCAGTTCCAGATGGAGAGGCCCTCACCACCGACAGCACAGGGCTGCGTGTTCCAAGAAGCCTGCTGCTAAAGCCTCACCCACTTCAGGTCAGGCTCGTCTAGTAAGTTACAGGGTAACATGCCTGGTGGGAAGCTCAGGCAGTGAGGTAGGGCGGAGATGGTTATTCTTTTCTGACAGCCAGGGAAACTGAGGCACTGAGCCTACAGTTGAGGAAGCGGCAGAGGAGGCACTGGAGTCTTGTGCCAGGCCAGAGCTCCCCCCCCCCCACAGTCAGAGACTTCTAAAGTGAGGATTGGGGAAGAGGGGCCCTGAAAGGCAGGCTTGTGGGCAGAAAGCACCTAAGTGATGTGTATGTCTCAGTGATGTGCGGCCTGGTTCTTCTGTCCCTTACATCTAAACCGAGGGTCCTTTTCTAGAATTCACTGTTTCTAAGCTAAGTAGAAAAAAAATAGCCCGTAGAGTCCTTTGCAATTGTGTTTCTGAGTTTCGTGTGTTGATGCTGATTGCAAGTCTCCCTGGACCACCTTGGTCCTGGCTTCGTGTCCCTTGAGAGGTCGAGGGCCCACCCATCACCTCCCCCTCTCACCATTGCTACAAAGGAATAGTGAGGCATACCACCACCCCACAAGAAGTAGAGACCCCAAACAAACTCTGCTCCTCCAGGGGACCCAGGATCACCAGCATGCTGGCGGAGCCAGGGACTCAGGAAGAGGGAAGGGTCCATACAACCACTCAATAAGGGCCATGATGTGACACTTCAGACTTCCTTCAGGAGAAAAAGAATGGAAGAAATCTAACGGGAGTTTCCCAGTGTCTGAATAACTCCCAATCATGGCGGCGGGGGGTGGGGGGTGGGTGGGATATGACTGATTTCCTGCATATTTGAATCTGAGATCAGGAACCACTGACTAGTCCAAAATTGTCCATCTGAGGCTCTCTGGGGACTGGAATGTTCTTCGTCCAGTCAAGGACTCCTGGAAATCCCCTTCCACCAGAAGTCTGAAGTAACTTCCAATTCTTTGGGGGTGTTAAGTGCCCTCACCTGCTCCTACCCTATCATTTTTGTGTGACTCCATGACGGACACCAAGGCCAAGACAGCCATAGTTCTTGCTGTAGGAACAACACTGTCACTGAGGAGTCCAGAGGACCTTAGAAATCTACAATACCAAAATGGTTAAAAACTCACGTAAAAGGCTTTTGGGTGTAGGTGGCTTAGTTTATAAAGCATTTCTGAGTTTGAGCCACAGAACCAATGTAAAAAATAAGTCAGGTGTGGGGGCCCATGCTTTTTAATCCTAGTGCTCGGGAAGTAGAGAGAGGCACACCCCTGGGGCATGTTGTCAGTCAGCATGTCCTACTCGGCAAGTTTTAGGCCAGTGAGAGACCCTGCCTTCAAAAAGCATGGTGCCTGAGGAATGACACATGAGAGGTTGACCTCTGGTCTACACAAGCATGGGTATGTACACGTGAGTGTGCATGTGTGTGTGTGTGCATGCACACACACACACACAGAGACAGACAGACATGCAAACACAGACAGAGACAGACAGATAGATAGCTTCTGGGTCAAGAGCCAAATTCTCAGAGCAAGCTGTGAGCAGAGAGGACGTCTACATCCCTGCAGGAGGGGGTAGGAAGAGGGGGCCAGAAGTAAGGCCTGCGTGAAGAGTGGGAAACAGCAGCAGGACCTTCAGGAGGAGGCGGCTGGGATGTGAAGGGTCATGCCATGTGGGAGAAGTAAGACAAATGCTCTTGAACCCCACACCTGACCCAGAAAGCAGAGTCTGGCTCCCAGAGAAGGCTGGGATGAAGGCGGGGCACGATGCAAACCCCAGGAATCGAGTTCCAGCTTCATCCTTGCATCCTGTGGCAGGTGGCCAGGCATAGCCTACAAGGTTCTCACTGGGGCTGTGTTCTGAATGTTTCTCCTCAAGATTTACCCTTTAAAAACCTACCTGAAGGGCTGGGGAGTTGGCTCGGTGGCTAAGAGCACTTGTTCTTGTGAAGGACCTGGGTTCAATTCCCAGTACCCACCCACATGGAGGCTCACCATTTCTTCAGGCACCAGGTATGCATGTGGTGGACAGACCTACGTGCAGGCAGAGCACTCATGTGACTAAAATAAGTCTAAATAAATAAATAAAAGAAAGACCTACCCTAAGGTGATAGTATTTGAAGGTGGGACTTTCGGAGGTGAGTGTGTCAGGAGTGTGCAGCCCTCCTGAAGAGCATCAGGACCCTATTGCCAGATTTAGCTGTACCCAAGAGGCGCCATATTAGAAGGGGAGGCCTTTTCTCTGACACCAACTGTGCTTATGTCTTGGACTCTCCAGTTTCTAGAACTGTGAGTAATAAATGTGTGCAGTTTACAAACGATCCAACCTGAGGTATTATGTCATAACACCAGGAAGGGGCCGATACACCCAGCTATCTGGATAGCTGGGCTATTTGTTATATCCCAACCTGACTTCCTACCTGAGCATCTCTAAGCATTTTCCTGGGTTAATTTCTCATCTTCCTGACAGTTCTTATATTTTTAAGGTTTATTTTTATTAAAAAAAATTATATGTATATGTGTGTATGTGCACATGTGAGTGCAAGTACCCTGAGAGTCCAGAAGAGGGCGCTGGGTCCCCCAGAACTGGAGTTACAGGTAGCTATCTATGAGTCACTCAACTTTGGTGCTGGGGTCTGAACTTGGGTCCTTTGCAAGAGCGTTTATACTTTTAACCAGACCTCACATTGTTTTTTTGTTTTTTTGTTTTTTTTTTTTTTAAATCATAACTGTCTCAGCTTACTATCAAGAAAACTCTATACAAAGGCAGAGGCTCAGTTCCATTCCAGCTCTCCAGAACACAGGAGGCACTAAAGAAACACTTATGTAGGGTCTGAATGAACAAATCAACATCCTCTTATGGTTCCCACCTTCCCTGAATAAAGAACACTTCTGTTTGCTGCTCACTCATGGTGTACCCTGCTAGCCTAGCTCTGGGCATGGGCCACTGAAGACATGAGGACTTAGAAGGGCTGGGCTGCTGGAGGGCTAACAGGAGACGCTATCCTTGAAGCCCAGGCCGAGAGAGACGGTTTAGTCTCTCTGTGGGTGGGGAATCTCAGCTCATGCTTGGCCACCTTCAGACCCTCTAATAGGTCTGGAGAGGAATGTGGAGCCTGGGCAACATGCCTGGAGGGTGGATGGAATTTATTGCGCCAAAGGCTTCCTGAGTTTTAAGGTCTTGAATAGCAACTCACATACTTTTGTGGGGGTAGATAGTTTAAAAAAAACAAAAAACAACACCCCGATCAAAACCTCCAGGAAGCAACTTGGGGGAGAGCTGGAGCACAAAAACAGATGGGCCAGAGCCTGAACAAACAGAGCCGGGAGAGGGGGCCAAGCCAACCTTGGGCCTTCTAGAGAAACCAGAGTTTAGACCACTGCACTGTAACTTCAGAATGTGAGCTTCCTCGCGGGAACCAGGGCAGGTAAAATGTCAGAGAAATACTGAATAGAAAAGGTGGTCGGGCTCAGGCACCCAGAGAGGCCTGCAGCAGATGCTTAAGTGAGTTCCTGCTCTCTCCACAGCATTGGTCCTCAACCTGCGGGTCGCCACCCCACATTTCAGATATCCGGGATATCAGATATTTCCATCAGCATTCGCAACAGTAGCCAAATCACAGTTACAACGTGGCAACCGAAATAATTTATGCCACAACATGGGTAACTATATACTGAAGGGTGGTCACCGCATTAGGAAGGTCAAGAAACCCTGCTCTGGGGGCTTTTAAAGGGAGGGGTTTAAACAGGGGGCCTCCCTTCAGCAGGGCCGGCTGGGCTCTCCCACAATGTCGGCCGTGTGTCTCTGCAAACGGTCATCATACGGCAGAGACTAGAATGGACGTTGATAGCTGTTAACGGTACCGCGTATACAGCCGGACCCGATAGCCTCTTTTGTCCTGTACTTCCATATCATCAGCACCCCCCTTCAAAGATCGTTCAGTCTTAAATTGGGGAAAGCCCTTCAGAGAATTATTCTGGGGGGGGGAGGTAGAGGAAACTTCGGCACCATGCCGCGTTCAGCTAGCTGTTGGAGTTGACCCATCTCTGCCCAACTCAGAATTTCCTCCCCGAGGCAGAGTGGAAAAGCCTGCCACCCAACCCCCCAACCCCTTCAGATCCCAAACATGCCTCCTTCTGCCCACCGACCCTTCTGCTGTGGTCAACAGGTGGCAGGAACTCTTGTCTGGGGTCCTGGGGCCGAGGCTGCTTACCTCCGCCCCCCCCCCCCCCCCACTAAAGCCATCCTGTCAGAGAGGTTAACCACTTTCTGTAGAGTGCAGCAGAACTGAGCTGGGGCAGCGAGAGAGAGGGCAGGGCCCCAGATCAACTCTGGCCTCCCAAGCCACACTCCAGGGGCATCACACAGAGGCAGGCTCTTCTTGGCCCTGCAGTGCTCGGACAAACCCTATTAATAGCTCAGCTACAAGCCCTGCCTTCCTGAGCTTCCATTTCACTTGTACCAGATCTGGCTGTCCCTGTGGGGACAGTTTCCTTGCAAAACAAACAGCAGAATCAATATTCCTTTCACCAGGGGAGGTGTAGGGTCTGCGGACTGGAGGCCAGGTCCGTTTTTCACTTTTCCTGGCCCCGGGGGGGGGGGGGGGGGCACCTGAGCCTGGGAAGGGGAAAAGGCCACCAGGGCACTTCCTGCCTCAACCAGGCAATTTGATTACATTAAATTTAGCACACATTAACCACTAATCTTCAACGGGCTTCAAAGCCAGCAAGGCCAGGAGGAGACGTGGATGAGGAAGATGTACCCTGGGTCTGGGAGTACACACGATTGTAAGCAGGAGATGGACACCAGGAGACAGGCACATAAGCCAACGTCTACGGTGTACCATGGATGTGGGCAGTTAGGATGTGGCTGGAGACCTACAGCCAGAAGTACCTGGTCTCTAGGCACATCCC